>NC_047527.1:91701826-92010791 GCF_012275295.1 Melopsittacus undulatus | reverse complement strand
GGGGTAACAGACTTTCTGTGCAGGAAACCAGGGATAGAGCTGGGTCTGTGAGCTGCTCAGACTAAACACAGTGTAAGAACACATGCACCCAATGCAGCAGAAGCTAACCATCACCACCTAGGAGCAAGACTGTATGATAACTGCAGGGCCTAGCTCCTTTTTTTTATCATAATTTTTCCTTGGCAAAATATTCAGAGCCCTTTTGGTCCAGCCTACCTCTGTATTTCCTGACTGAAATGGAATATGACCCCCTCCCCAAAGTCCCCCCCACCAACAGGGCCCTCACATTTACTTTAGGTGAAAAAAATATGTGCAGTCACTGGCCCCTATTTTTCCTGTTACGAAATCATTTATCTTTGCCTGCTGAAGCTAACCCACATTAATAAAGCAAAATGCAAATTGATGTGCTCATCTCTGCTGACCCTGACTTTGAAAACTGGTTTTTCTTTCCCTGCTTCTCATCTTTGACAAGAGATGCAGGCATAAGCTTTGAAGTCAGCAGGTACATCTGCCTGTCTGTCAAGTGATCTGAATTCCCACTTCTCATTACACAGACTTTCAGCACAATGATGCTGTAGGAAACGACAGATTATGCCAATTAGGGTAATTAAATAGCTCCATATTCCTCTAGCAAAATCTTTCCCCTCTTTTCCCTTAACTCTGTCTCCTTATGGCTAATTCTTGCCTTCCGTCTTGCTCGTTTGCCTGAAAACCAGCTTTGACACTAAAGAACATCCATCAGGTTTCAGACAGTGGAGAGAAAAAGTCTGAAAACAGCTTCCTTACCCATGCTGGTAAGAATTCTTCCCATGACTTCTCCTTTTTACAGTGCAAGACTGCATAGACCAATTCCTAAGATATTAAGACTCATACCACTTTCCTTCACATGCTCTTAAACATTTCTCTCTCTTTTGTTCCCTCTGTCCTTCAGAGCCTCCACTAACATTCCTGTAGTGTGCACACTGTTATTCTCAATATTCACAACAGTTACTAGTTTCCTTGGCTCATCTCTCACAAAGACTAAATACCACAACTCACATACAGCAACTATTTCCAAGCCTCTTTTTTGCTGTCTTGCATTTCTGACATTCTGCTATCTACTCTCATTGCTCCCATGACTTCTGTTTCCTTAAAAGAGGTTGTCTTTATTTATATCTTCGCTGATCCCCGTCTCTTACTTTTGTCATTTCTCTGCCAACTTTATCTTTCCTCTCAACACTTTCCCTCCTTGGCTTTCACGACTCCATCCTCACTTCTCCCTTTTGACAGCTGAGGCTTTCTTTTCCACTCCCATTCGGCATGGAAATCTCAGCAGGCTTCTGTCTCTCCATGCAGATCAGTACCCAGTCACGTTGACAGCATTCTGCATCAGTGACGTGTGCATTTATCTTGGTCTCTTCTTCCATCCAGTTCTACATTTTAGCCGCTATGTCTTGGGGAAGTGTCTTTGCCAATTTGACTTTCACACATGGCTGCTGCTGAACTTCTGAGGAGCCCGCTGAAGTGCTACTCCAATCCCTCTAGTGTATGTATAAGTCCTTTGTTTTTTCCAACTTTGTTGCTTGGACTAATCAAAACTAGCCCAAGGCAGTGGGACCATGTTCAGGCTTGCAACCTTTTCTCTCAAAGCCACACTACTCTTATATGTCCCCTCCCTTTTCATCTCCCCTGTGTCTACATGGGAGATATCTGTAATTGCCCCTTCCCCTGCTATTACAAACCAAAAGTCAATACAATTATTCCTGCACATTTTCTCACCTGTTTAAATCCCTCCCCTGACTCCCTCTTTTACTATCATTCAACTTTTCATTTCTTTCCCCTTCGCAGTCACACCCTCTTCTGATCACTTTTACTTCTTATCATGCCATACGATTCTCCTGCATTATCAGTGATGCAAACATTAATCCTTGTGAAATTTGTTGACACTCCTTGTTTCATGCTCCTGCTCATTCCGCCTGAATAGCTATAATACAAATCATAAAAGTTGAGCAAGTTATTTTTCTCCTTTACCCTGCCCCTTTCAGGTAAAGTTGAAGAAGCCAGAGAGGAAAACTGGAGTTAACTCCTAATATAGCCTGAAAGAAAAAGGAAGGAAGGAAGGAAGGAAGGAAGGAAGGGAGGGAGGGAGGGAGGGAGGGAGGGAGGGAGGAAGAGAGGGAGGGAGGGAGGGAGGGAGGGAGGGAAGAGAAGGGAAGGAAGGGAAGGGAGGAAGGGAAGGAAGGGAAGGGAAGGGAAGGGAAGGGAAGGGAAGGGAAGGGAAGGGAAGGGAAGGGAAGGGAAGGGAAGGAAGGGAAGGGAAGGGAAGGAAGGGAGGGAAGGAAAGTCCAACAATGACTAAAGAACAGTTTGATGAAACAGGGGGAAAAAAATGGTTTTAGTGTTGGTTTTGTTTGCCTGGTTGGTTTGGGTTTTTTTTTCTCTCCTCACTGGGGGATTAAAAGTACAGTGAGCAAATAAACAGAAGCTGATGAAAGTCAAGCAATCACACATATAAGGAAGACTCTATTAGCAGCTTGGAGAACACTGAAACAGATATTAAAATATTTTTTAGGATAGTATGTGGGATGGAAATTTTGGCTGCATTGAGGAAGGAAGAAAATGACTAAGGCTGACTTAGGCTAACAGCTAACAGGCTAACAGCTTTTTTGCCCAGTCCAGCAATTCCATGGTCTGTTTGAATCTCTGTCTAGAACTTTCCAATTTACGGCTTCATCCTCTGAACAGTGCTGTTGTACATAGCTCTGTTAATGCCAATCTAAACAAAGTAATTTCACCAGTTTGGGGTCCTAGAGCCTGATAGTCTGTAGACATAGCTCTGATACCTCTACTATGAGCCACGCGAATGCTCATATTTGTAGGGGATACCCAGTCTGATAAAAACTCTAGTGACACGTCTTCCTAATACTCAAAGCAATGAGTAAGGCAGAATACAAGTTTGTATACACTTGAAGATGAGTCTTCTTCAGGTTTTTAAATTAGTATCACCTCTGAATTCTGAGCAGAACAAGTTAGCTGTAAATGTATCAGTTCAGAAATTACCTGTGATAAAACATCACCTGGGGCTCTGTGCTTTGTGCAGTATGAATAATGGACATGACAGACAGGAAAGACTAAAACAAACCTATGCAAGGACAGGGGTGCAGCAAAGAAGGCTTGAGTTACAGATATGTAATTATGTAGTTATTCAGTTTAGTCATGCATGGAGCTAGGTCATAGAACCATGTTATATTTTGGGTTGGAAGGGACCTTAAAGACCATCTAGTTACAGCTGTCCTGCCACAGGCAGGGACATCTTCCACGTCACTAGGTTGCACAAAGCCCCATCTGGCTGTGACCACTTGCAGGGATGGGGCAGCCACAACTGCTCCAGACAACCTGTTCCAGTGCCTCACCACCATTATAGTGAAGAATTTCTTCTGTATACCTAATCTAAATCTCCCTTCTTTCAGTTTAAAGCCATTCCCCCTTGTTCTATCTTTGCATGTCCTTGTAAAAATTCCCTCTCCAGATTTCCTGTAGGCCCCTTTAGGTACTGGAAGGCTGCTATAAGGTGTCCCCTGAGCTTTCTCTTCTCCAGGCTGAACAACCCCAACTCTCTCAGCCTGTCTCCACAGGAGAGGTGCTGCAACCTCTGATCATCTTCGTGGCCTCCTCTGGACTCGTTCTAACAGGTCCACATACCTCTTGTGTTGGGGGCCCTGGAGCTTTTGCTGACTTGCGATCTTTCCCTAGGTTCTGGGCATGTACTGCTGGCACTCGAATCGAACTGGTAGGAGTGGGAAGTTTTGAGGTTCCCCTCCTCTAGCAACTTTAGTTTAAAGCCCTTTTCACCAACTTGGCAAGCCTATGACTGAAATGCTCTTTTCCTTCTCTGATACATAGGCCCCATCAGTCTCTGGCAGAGCAAGTTTCTCAGAGTCCCACAGTAGGTAGGTTGCTTTATGTGCGAGCATGCTTACTTGTCAAAATGACTAATCAGCCCATTGTAAACAAGAGCTTCTCTTGTGTACAGACAATAACAGGACACCTGAAACAAAAGTGTTGCATATGAAGGTTTTTCTAAAACTGGCCAGCAAAGTTTCTCTTACCTCAGGGATTTTTCTTGTCCTATTTTTACATGGGGTACTATGTATTGCTGCAACTACATCAATAAAAAAACATTAATTCCCTATGAGGGAGGCTGATAAGCTGTATAAAAGGGACTTACACCGGCCTATTCCCATTGTATGTTATAGCACTGTAGCAGGATATGTAATATTCACATTTTTCTAGATATGAAATGCTGTACTTGGTGCTCAAAGATAAAACAGGGAAATCAGATACAACCTCAGAGGGGGCTGTTAGCATTGCAATGCCTGCAGGGAGAAGAAAGCCATGCTGCCTGGAGAAGGGAGCTCCTGACAGTGCAGAGAGGTTCCTCTGTACCAGGGGCTCCAGGCCAGAGGAAGTGCAGTGGGAAGCAGTAGGGGCCCTGCTGTCTGCCACTTCCCAGGCTTGAAACCAGAAGAAAAAGCAATCTCACCAAACATCAGTGGAGAAGCTATAAAGCTGCCTGGACACAAAGAATGTCTGGAGAGGCTTGGCTGGAGAAAGGAGGCTGGTGGCATAAAGGAGGCTAAAAGGAAAAGTTCCCTGTAACTCTCCTGGATAGCTGTGGTGATGGTGGTGGGACTCAAGGCACTCCCTGGCAGCTGTACAGCTATTTTTGTCATTCAATGTAAACCCTAGCCTTCCCCTCCCCATGACATAGGCTGAGGCAAAGTGACTCAGTCTCTCTCTAAGGTAGTAGACCTCAAAGCAAAACATCCCATTAACACAATAACCTAGGTTACTCATCCCCAGTTTCTGCAGGCTCCTTCCACATCTCCTCCTCTCTGATGTGCCATTTATGTAGTTCCAGAATGCTTTACCCTGAATTAGGTCTGCTGTCACAGCTTTTCAAGACACTTCATCTCCCCAGAGTTTGCGTTCCTGGATTAAAAATTGCTGCAAGCCAACCTGTCTCCCCTTGTGAGCAAGGGGAAAGGTTTCAGCTTGTGCCATTCAAAAACCACTTGCTGATTTCTCCCTAGGCGCGTGCCATCACAGAAAATGTAGTTACTCGAACTGCATAGGGATAGGGAGGGGCTGGTAAGACTCTGAAGCACTGTACTACACACAATCACATGTATTAATTGCTTAAATGAACACACACCAAAATCAAGTGATTTTAAGTACTTAAAATATGAGTTCCAGACAAGGCCTCTGAAGCCCACCCTGGTTTTGACCCTCTTGATACTTTCTAATAACAATCCTAGCACAACTGTGAGCACCAGCAAGTTTGAATAAAAAGAAAGGGGAAAAAAAAAAAGAGAGAAAGGATTACTTACAAATGATGAGGCAGGAGACAATGTAAACCAGTTTGACTAGGTGCGACTGAGCAAACATTGACAGACTATAGCAAGTTACTGCAAAAACTGTGAGACAAATCCTTTGCCACTGCACTTGGCACAGCGTTGCTTTTAGCAGGATCCCTTTGACTCAGCTTAGCACTCAGGTGAACACATTATTGGGGCGCAGGCCTTGCCAGTGGGTGTATTTTAGCCTCCTAATGGCACATTTGAGATGTTTGTTTTGAAAGTAAATCTAAGCTGCTAGACTGTAAGTGTACCAATGCATTAGGTTTGACCCAGTGTAAAGCTGGTCACTGGAGTTAATTCATTAGCTCCTGTACATGTGCCACAGAAGGTTTATTTTAGCCTTCAAACACATAAAGTCAAGGTGAACAAAATCAGAAAGTCTTAAAATTAGGCTCTTGTGTTCTTCCACTAGACACACTCAGCTAAATTAAAACAATGGTGTACCGGGTGCAAAAGACTGCTTTTCATCTCCTTTTTTGTCCAGGTACCTTGGAGTACTAATCCATATAATGTACAAAGAAACTGTAAAAACTTCCTTCTAAAATTATAACAACAGAAGAAATTAGGTCAGCTATGAAAGAGTAGGTTGGATATAATCAAGTTATAGCACCCCTGGGACACAAAAGGTAGCGCTTTTCACATTTGCATTTCGTCAACTTACACAGCTTATTGCTGTGGGAGGAATTTAAGACAAATAACAGTAAGACAGGATTTGCCAAAACATTGGAAAACTGTTTGATCATTAATCGCATTTGCTAAGACTGTGATTAGGGTAATTGCTCTGTATTTCTTTTCACAGACTCCTTGTCCATGGGGGGATCAGGAATGACTACCCCCTACCCCCATAAAGTGCAGCGCAGCTTAGTTGGCTCTTTCTGCCTTTTTTGTTTTTTTCCTGAAGCATCAAATATTTGCCCCTGCAAAGGCACAATACTAATGGCTGGACACTGAGCAGCCAAATAGTAGATCTAAAAAAGTAATATCTGTTTAATTGTAATTGTACCCCATTTTCTTTCGAAGTGAGTAGTTATTCTTTGGACTGAATTTTTGGAGTGGGTAGGAGTGGGAATGTTCAGCTGGGGTCTGGATGGACTTCCATAAAAGCTGAGCTTCAGGAATGCCACCTAGTATTTGAAAACACTTCCTTTCCTTGGCGTGGCTACTGGCAACAATAGCACGCAAGGTCTCAGGCTGTGTTAGTGGCTGTGTCATGTATTAATGCTGCCCCCCAAGTCTGGCTCTAGCTTCCTTGTCTTATTACACAACTGCATAAAAAGGTTCTTGTCTAAATCTGAAGCAATATTTGAAAACTCTGTTCTAATTACTAGCACATGTATTTCTGTGACACACATCCCTGTGGAATCTGCTACTCTAATTTAGAAGCACTGATACCATTATAACAAGCATAATACAGACCCTAGACAGATTAAAAACTCTCTTGGATAATACAGCATTCTTTTGAATGGTGGCTATAAAAGTTTTCTTGTGGTTTGGGCTTTGTTCTTTTTTTTATAATTATTATTTCAACAAGTACATATGAAGCGTGCTCAGTTTACAAGAAAACAAAAAATTCCTGTTCTTCCTGTCAGTGCTACAGGCTCATCCTGTGCTTCAGAAACCCATTTGATTCCTTCCCTCTCAGATCATCAGCTACAAGGGTTCTGTAGGATAAATTTATGCCTTGTTTACATTGAACAAGGCTGTCTTCAGGTTCTGCTGTTAGTGTGTGTGCACAACATGGAACTGCATCCAGCTCATTTGCTCTCTCTCTGCTTTGTTGTTTCTGAAGAGCCAAGAGGATTAAAAAAAGCAGAAAACATTTGTTGTTATTAAACCCAGTTCATCTGACTTTAAGTAAACAAAGTAATAAATCTATTAAGAAATAAGATGCAACTTTTACAGTTACTTGCCAGGAGAGAGCCATGCCTTAAGGAAGAAAGAGAATTGAGGAGTTCTATGCCAGAGGCATTCCTGAGAAAGGTAAGGAGGTATGCAAATAGAAATCTAATCTGGTTCTGACGTACGTGCTTCGGCAGAAAGCTATTGTTAGACAAACATGTTGTTCCCGAGCAGCAGAACTAACGAAGCCTGATTTCCTACGGATTTGTGTCCTTTGTCCCACATCTTTCTCATTCGCCACAATAATCCCAGCTCTCCTCATGCCTCTCATGACACTGTCACTACCGAGAGACAACAGACTCTGGGGCGAGTCTGGAGCTATAAAAATACTCACTGTCAGCACGTGTGTGCTGACTGGCCAGCTGGCTGGCAAGCAATACAGAATGGCTGAGATCTTCCTGCCTTTTCTTCCGTCAAGGTAGTAACCTGACTCTCTGACCTTCACCCCACTGCCGAATTTCATGAAATGTTTTTAAAAGATAATTATGTTCACCATTATCACTCTTTCAACTTTAGTCAAAATCTGATTTGCCAGAGGGTTACAGAGAATTATTAGGTACAGGACAAACACTGGTTGCATAAGCTTTGTTTCCACAGGAAACTAGATTCAGAAGTTCAGCTACTTTTTTCTTCTTAAAAAACCAAGAAAACCAACAGGGCCAATTAAGAAGTCTTCCCACAGTCATTTTTAGCTGCAGTCGTTTGTGTAAGAAATGGTGGCTGACCTGCTACCTCACACTGAAAGTTAAGTCTGATTTATTATTTTTAATAAAGAAATGTGAAAAAGCTTCTGTTGCTGCTGCTAGCACTGAGACCTTTTATATGGCTAAATATTCCCAGTCTGCTGCACAATCACTGTTGCCCCTTTCCAAAGGAATATGTGCTGCTCCCTGTGTACCACTCCACTCCCAGCTTTGGGAGAGCTCCACTGGACTACATCTGCACACTGCCTGGATTTCAGACTACTTTGAGCAATAAACATCGTCTGCTCCAAGTGCTCCCTCTGTCGTATTTGTTTGAATCATGACCTAATGTTTTGGTTTTGTTGTTTATTCCAGTTCCTTCAATACACACTCCCACTGCTGCTTTACCAAGCTGCCAGTGATGAACCTTCTTTAAAGGGCCTTAGCTCTTTCTCCCCAGGAAACCTAAACAAAGAAGTAAATAACAGAGGAGAGGCAAGCTGAAAGCTTTCACCTCCCAGATCACTTAATTTCGTTTCCCCATCACACCTTAACATCTTGGTTATGGCAACACTTCTATTGGCTGAGGAGGGCAGGTTAACAGCACTTTAGGGACAGCAGACGTGTGTCATTTGACCAAAGGCGAAACACGGTGTTGCCAGCAGTGCAGTGCTACAGAACAGAGGCTTGCAGGGCAGCGCTGCAACATCTGAGATCTGGATGATGACCAGCAGCTGGAGTTGGTGGATGGAAAAGGAGCAGAGGTTACTTACACCATCAAGATACCAGGAAAGGCTTCCATTTTATGTTTCCTCTCAAGATGGCTGCAGCTTCCCATCAGCCTCGGTTGGGCTGAGGCCAGCTGTTGAAACACTGCTCTGCCTCTCCCACAAAGTCTTGCAGGACCAGGACACTGAGGAGCAGGATTGGTGCCCAGACTGAAGGGGAGCAAGGTGCTAAGGCTGTCATTAAGTGAGGTGGCTTTTGCAGTCTGGGGCTGAGTATGGAAGGGAAGGCCCAGATTGTAGAGGGGAGTCAAGAAGACTGTAAAAACCTGAATCGCTTATGGGCCTAGGATTTTGGCACTCTAAGAAGTGGCCTTCATCCAAAGGTGAGAAACGCCTTTGCTCATATCAGGACTGTGTGTTCAGATAAAACTGTGTGCATAAACATCAGGGTTGGGCATGGCGAATGTGAAACAGGGCAGATGTGTCCTTCCTTGCCCCTCCCCGTACATGTACATACACACACTTACCCTTTTTCATCTTTGGACGTCTGCGAGCAGAACAGAAGATCCATCAAGGTGTAGTGGGGAGGGGAGCATGCAGGCTAAAGACTCTTTCTGGGGATTGTTCATCTGCCGAGGACCTAGCAGGAAGGGAGGATAATTGAAGTGCACATTAGCTATAATTAGGTGTTCGCATATATTAAAAATAGCTTTAGAGAAATGTAAAAGATTATTTCAGGATGAACATGAAGCTTAGTGCACTTCAGAATCTAGATGTTTACCCTTTCAAATTCATGCTGCATTGAGGGGAGTAGCCTATTAGTGCTGCCTTGAGTTTTACAGTAAATTATCTCAGATGCATTGGCAGAAGATTAGAAGACTTTAAAAATTGCATTTTTCATATTCATTGAACACTAGGGCATGACATGGTTTTTGATCTACTGAAATGACTGTAAAAGAAATGCTGTCAGAGTCCTGACACTTGGACCCATGAATACAATGTGGTAGTTACAACCCTGGTACGAGTCTCCAGCTAGGCAAAAAAATAGCAAGCTTTTCACTCCAGTGTTCATACAGACTTACAACAGAGATAAGTTCCCTACGGAGTCTTGTCTTTGCTAACATAAGCACCACACAGTCTAATGTGGCCATGTTGGTTCAAGCTAGTTTTCCAGCCAGACTTCTTGCTGCTTCTACTGGATCATTATTCCAAATCCTAAAGTCTCCAGTGATCAGGAACATCTTTATCATTTCCATCCTAGATGTATTTATGGCAAGTCTGTGTCCTTCACCTTACATAATTTGCTTTTTCTTCTGTTTGCTACTAACACAGTGCCCTTGAGAGCATGCCCAGAATCAGCTTAGCTTCAGTTTTCATTTGTTAGGCTAAATAAATCATGTTTCTGAACATCCTAGTAGCTCTTCTCCACTTTAAACTGTTTTTTCCTCAAACCCCAGTGATGTCTTGTCATCATGAGGTTACTTCTTAACAGCATTAGCTTTGTAACTTCTTCAAGTCAGATGCTGTGGAATCTGAAGTCAAGATCTATTAGATCTGTTGTGTTTCTTTTGCCTACAAAGTCTGTTATACAGTTATTACTGAAGAAAGGTGCCAAATTAGTCTGACACAATCTCTGCTTGGTAAAACTACACTTGTTTTCATGCAATCTTCCTCTTACTTCTCCAAGGATTCTTTCCCTTACATTATTTGAAAAGCCCCCTGTACTACTGGAGGTAGCAATCCATGATAAATCAAATTGGATGCGCTAGGGAAAGAGCACAGAGTACCATGATTGTCATACAGATCAAATGTGACTTCTGGAGTCTGACTAGTTGACTAACATTGATCACATATGGGAGAGGAATGAAAACAAGATTCTGACACTGATGCCAGTCCACTGCATCACTGCAAGAAACAAAGCCTGTAATACCTAGCTGTGCTCAGCCATATTTATCAGTCCCTGTCACAAATGCTAGTTACGTATTTGATGAGAGCTCCATCCATTTCAGCTCTGTGGTAGCAGAGACCACAAATACAAGAAAAATAAACAAACAACAACAACAACAACCCACATACAGGCCTCTGGGGACAAGGTTTAAATAGAGTGAATCTATTATCCTGGCTAGTTAGGGACTCATCACTGAATTCACCAGTCTTTGTCTTTGGAAAAGCTAGAATCCATTCTGGGAGAAAGGCCCTTCAACCCTTGGGATCTCAGCAAAAGATTAGTCTCTTTTTACCCCTCAACAGTCCTATTTCATCCCCACTACAGAAAAGATTATGGCAAGAGCTGTTGTTTGCTATCCTCAGGCAGGCTGGGATCTCTTCTGAGAGGGCAGTATTTTGAAGTGCTTGCAGCCCTGGTAGGAAGTGCTATGAAAAACAGGCAGGAGCTACCTCTCTCCTCTTAAAAGCTAGATTTCCTTGTATAATTATCCCAGTAGGAGCTGGAATTTGGAGGACTCATCAGTGTGGGACTGAACGAGGCACAAAGGCTGGCGCTCCCCCCTCCCCCAGCCCTACATGGAGCAGAAAGCAATGCAGCTCCTTTCTCTGGCAGCGCAGAGCTCTTCCCCAGCAACAGAATCACGGTACTCTGTGTGCAATGATTTGACGCTGACATAATGCCTCTATATAATCTCTGATCATGGGAACTTCGGCACAGACCCGTTAAACCATCCTTGCCTACATAGCTGCTGTCCAAAATTGCCTCGTAACTTAGCAACTAACTTCTACCTGCTATCACTCATAGGCCTTCTTTAATATTACAGTTTCTTGAGCTTTCCCCTTTCATCACATGTATGTATTTCAAGTTTCCCCATCCCTGGAAGCAATGCTTCAAGAAGCAACTCAGTTTTCTTGGGTTTGGCTTCCTTTTTTTTTGTCTATCCCTCTAATCTCTCCATAGTAATTCTGTCATATGAGCATTACTACAGCTCATTCTTAGACTTACCACCAAATCACCCAGCCCACCTGTTACTTCAGCAAGGGTCATTAGCAGAGAACAATCATCCTTTGGTAGTTTGCAATTGGGACTCAAACACAGTACACTGGAGCAACATAGATAAAAGATCTGAAAATCAGTCAACCACCTCCCCCCCCCACGTTTAAGTTACAATTTTCACACCAAGCCTAATGCAGCTTATATAAAACTTCACATATTTGCAATAAAGCTTTTCATCCCAGGACCACAGAAAGCAAGCCTCCATTTTCCGGATGAGCACACTGCTACCACCAGTTAAAGGAACAGGCAGCTCCACATGCTGCAGAGGCAGTTGTGGAACAGCCGTCTGTCGCTATTGCTGGGTTTTGTCCAAGAGCAACGAGGAACTGCATGCCTTAACCTTCATTTATGGACTGAAGTAACTGGCGTTGCTTATGTTTTCTTGCACTGTTGCTACAGTCTTATCTATTTGGTATCTCAGATATTTATACAGTACACAGACTTCCAGTACCTTGCAGTTCCCACCCCCTGCTCCCCCGCATTTGTATCTGTTTATACATGATCCTGTGGCTTGTTTTATTCAGAGATATTTGAGTACCTCAGGGTCTTGTGGTTTTGCTGCATGTGGTGATGTTCTAAGAGTGTACAGAAATATTTAAATTGCTACTTGAAATGCAATTTGTACAAAAACTTAAAAAAAGCATCAATCAACACTAATCATGAAACCTTCATATAAATAAGCCTTTAACTTCCATGAACAAGTAAAGGCTTGCAAGAGAGCCTTTGGTCATATTTTAATGCATTAAACACTACTTCATTAAGAAATACATTAAATCCCTGATCAAGAACAAACTGAAAACCAGCCCTTCCCTCCTTTAAATCTCTCTACAAGCTTGGGCAGTGTGGGGTACTTGAAAACGATGTTAAAACTCCAAATGCATATAAAAGACTCTAAAATGCATTTATTAAATTACATATTGAACATTTCAAGTTAGGAACCACAAAGGAGAACGAGTTAGGAGTGCCCAAATATGGAACCATATTTTTCTTCCTGTTGGGTAGCAACAGAAGAAGAGAATACCTCTCAAAACACTGGCATTTATGTAAATGGACACAAGGTTTCTATTAAACATTTACCTTTCACAGAGAGCATATTTTTGCTTTGTTACTTGATGACTACACCACTGTTTATCAAACAGGATTAGCTTCCTAAGACGTTCCCAACCTCCCAGTTAGCCACACTTTATGAATCACCAAATTTATAACTTGTCAGGCTTGGTCTGACACCTTAAGGCAAACTTGGACCCTGTTTCAAACAAGTCAAGTTAACTGCTTAACAGCTTAGCAGACAATGTGTTGCTACATTTTTGTAAGTCTTGGATGCGTTTTTACTTAACAGCAGAAAAAGAGAGAATTACCTTAGCATAGCTTTTTGAGAGCTGTGGTCATGGGTATCTCCAAAGCAGAATATTCAAAAGGAAACCATTCACATAGAGAAGGGTGCTGCAGTGCAGAATGGAAGGTGGCTAGGAGGATTAAAAACAAAACTTCAAAGAACAAACCACTCAGAAGCTTCTAGAAAGCCCCCTTAATTTTAAAACAAGTAACCTTTTTAGAGGAAACAAAACTAGTAAGACCTCTGCAAGAATCTTCCTATGGAATTTTGGAAGCATGAGCCTCCTCAGCTTCCATAGAATTTCAGCTTCTTCTTAAAAGCTTCCCAGAATCCAGTCCTTCAGAATGGTACTGCAAAGTAACACATGAGACAAAGTAACAAACTGCATCAAATTAAACACTGTACAAAAGCATAAAACCCACATGCAGCATCCATACTAGACATGCTCAGTCTCATCTGTGCACCACTGGTGGTTAATTTTTTTGGTATAGGCTCATGCTTGTAGCTTTATTTGGTCTTAAAAGCTCAGTGCAGAGTTCAGTAGCTCAGGCAAGGTGGAGGTTAGTGTCTTGGCCTAGCTGGCATCTAAGGAACACAAGAGAACTCTGCATGTCAATCACAAGGCATTAGAACTGACATGAAAGCCCTGATATAAGAGTATCAAAAGATTATCCACTATCTGGACCTGGCTGTAGTAAGTAAAGGGAGGTTCTGAAGTGGCTTTTGTATTTATTAATTTATTGCATCACTGGGAGAACTTTGTAAATATATAATGCTTAGTACACCTTTACCAGAAGAACACAGATCCTAGGTGAAGACAGGAGAATAACCTGGAGTGACACAACTTACTCTGGACAATCAAAAGTGACATATTTAACAGCTGTTTATTCATGGACTAACGTGCATTGCTGACAGTCCTGTGGAAGAGGACACGTTTTCTAACACCTGAAAAAGACCAAAGCATGCTGGAGATTCAAGTATAAACTCCGAGTTTTCCCTTCATGCTGAGAAACCTGCCCAGCTTCCCTTCCCGCCCCTGCCAAGATAACTGTTACTCACCCTATCAGTTCTGAAACAAACCTTGGAGCCCTGTATACAAGCTTAATTTGACCAAATCCAGTTGCCTGCTTCAAGTATGCCATTATTATATTCATGTTCCATACAGTTCTGGTTAAAATTCTCACAGAACATGAGCCATTACCTGTAGAAGGGAAAGCAAAAACCCACCCCAAAACTCAATCCCAAAATACACATCACCCTTCTTTTTCTCTTCACTACACTTTTACTCATGCAACAAGAAGAGCCTATTGATGCATAGTATCAGCCATGACTCAAATCAAGGCAATATAATCTCAGAATGCAATGGAGAACCTTATGAACTCCTCAGAGTTTATAGGGGGCGTATTGGAACAGTGAAAGGAGGCAGGGCATTTGAAACATTACAACACATTGACACACCTATGTTGGCCATAAACATTGGCCCAAGATTGGTATTTGTCACAATACTATAGTGCTCATTTCCAGCATTTTGTTTTTGGTAGCAGTTGGGCATCCTCCCCCTAAAAAATGGCATCTTCTTTCTTGGAATGGATAGATTTCAAAGGAACACTGTGCAAGCATTGGTATCTTCCTTCTGTGATCTTTATCTAGTTACAAAACTGCATGTTAAGGGTAAGAGGCAATTTCTCTGGCATAGAATTTAAGTGTAAAATAAAGAACCAACCCTACTGCTTTAAAATGTTTGGCAATAGGGTAAGAAGTACCTTTTAACCCAATGGAAGCTTTCCTAACAAAAGCAGAGCAGGCTCTCTGTCTCTAAGAGCGTATGTGTTTGCTGCCGATTAAAGCGAACACCAATATTCCAGACACATATTCAATTGTAAATTAACAATTTAGAAGCTAAAGGATATTAATTGATTATACAGAAAGCTTTACTCAAAAAAAACCAACCACCAAACAACTAAAAAACCCTAACAAAATCAAACAAAAAAACCCCAACAAACTCCCACAAAACTCCCAAAACAACTCCCCTCAAAACCTCCAAAGCCAAACACACACCCCAAAACTCCCCCCAAAACACAAAAACACATCAAAACCCCCCACCCAACAAAAAGCCCTATAAATTCAAGGTACATATAGCTAAAAGAAAAGCAATTAAAAAGATTATTGTTAAACTAATAAATAATTTCTGAATAAAACTTTTCCATATATATTAAAACATTTTAAAAAAATGATTTTACAGTGTACTTATTCCTTTAAAGACTTTACATAGCAGTTTTGTGAAATATTGACTTGTCTTGTAGAGTTTTGATCATTTTAGAAATCATAATAAAGGCAGTTTACTTGATTCCTGAAAACTCAGTAGGAGATGCAAGATTTAAGTCTTGCTCACACTTTGCAACCAGTAGTTCAAATGGACTGGTCAGAGGAATTTATCAAACTTTGCTGATTAAAACTCAAACAAAACAAAAGAAAAACCCAACACGCAAAAATCTTCACCAGTTTTCCAGGGCAAGGTCTACAGATGGTAGCAAGAATAAGAGTCCACAAAGTGGTATGACTCAAAATATCTGGAATGTAAAAGCATGCCTTCTCCAAAGCCAATAGGAACTGTGAATAGCTACAGAGAGCCAGGATTTCACCATTTATGACAAGGTCAGTTACATGAATAGTCACAACTACAGTAAGGTTTATTCTAGTGAACCAAAACATTTGTGGTTAGAAAAACTGAAGCAGACTTCATATCTACATTAAAAATATTTCCATTTGTCAGCTCATGGTTTTAAGTACAACTCTACAACATTCTGGGAAATGAATGATGCCACCAACACTTCCGATAAACAAAGAGCTGGACAGTGTGTGACTGAACAGTAATAAAAATCTTGAAGCAAACAATTAGGTAATAATACATATCAGTGAAAAGGAGATGGATACCTTATGAAGTTTTACTGAAGAGGGAAAGCAAGAGATTGAGCATTTGTGCACAAAGGAGTAACAAGCTTTTACACCACACCTGAACACTTTATGGGCAAGGAAATAATACTTATGTTCTATTTATAATGTCCTTTTGCTGAAGGATCCATTAACTTCACTCCTTGTTAGAACACTCACCAAGAAGGGCTGGTTTGCCTCACGCTTTGCTAATTTCAGGACAGTGTTGCTCTATAATCTTTCACTTCCTCTATCTGCCCTGAAATTTATTTGCATAGTAACTATTTTTGGCAGGACAGACACTATATGTAAAATTAGTTCTCAATAGTTATTTTACCAACTGCTTATCAGATGCTCTGGCATACAGGCAAAGATGTGCTGATTACACAGATAGAGAATCACCTGTCATGGGAAGGCAAGAGCCAACATTAAAGTAATTCCAAGCATCAAATTACTGCCTGTCTAATTTGAGAAAGTGTCCAGTCCTAGAAGTTAGTACAAAAAATATTTTTAAAACACAAAAAAGCGAAGATCTTGAATATTGATTCATTCAAGACAGAGGGGCAGTTTTCTGCAGTACGTTTTCCTTCTTTCCACTTCAGTACTGAAGGGGGGGTTGACATTGCTAAATCTTAGCTTAAAAGAAGTCCTATTAGCAGTGACTTACCTTCAAAGAGATTGAATTCAAATGTAAAGTTGTGTTTATAATGAAAACTTAGCATATCTTAGGAATTATTACAAATTCTTTATTTCAGGCCAGTATAGTATTATTACAGGCATCCATGACTTCCTCCACACGTGCACATGATTGAAGATGGCACTCCCCACCACCAAGAGGGAAATGGTTATTACAGTACAGGCACAAAGTAGCCAAACAGCTTTACTTTTATTAAGCAAAGCTGTGATTGTGCTCTAACAGCATTTATTACCAATGCATAGATTCTTCTCTCCTCCTAAGAGAAAGCAAGAAGGGCAAATTTCCCTTAATTGAAGGGACACACTTGGCAGCTCTGCTACTAGAGCAGTCACTTCATCAGTGGATGAATGGCAGATAACTGGATACACTGGGCACCTTCCTTCATTGCCTTCAGTTGCACTTACCAGTTCACACGGGCTTGCTCAGACTTGGATTTAACATCCTTGCAGGTCTCAGCTACTGCTTTCATTAATAAAATCACTATCAAAGTTTGAAGAACTATCAGTTGTTTTTTTTCCTTTATTATTTTTTTAAGTAAAAGCAAAAACTCCAGAAGACTGTCAGCACTGCAGTTCCCTTGCCAAAGACCCTGTTCCATAACCACCATTTAAAATCTTTCTTTTCTAGAAGCATCAATTCCCTTCCATCAAGAAGGCAGCACCAGAGACACTTTCTATCCCTGAACTGTAAATTAATACAACTAGTGTATTTTACTGCATTGCAAATTTCCAGTTACAGTGGTAAAGATAACAATTAGCATATGGAATGAGTATCAGATACTTACATGTATCAAAAGCAAGTTAGTCACAAAAACCACTACAAATATATTACAGACAAAACTAGCAGCAAACACTGCTATCATTACACAGTACTCTTGTCATAAAACATGACTGATTGGATAGCCATCTGGAAAACAAGCTAATAACTATAATGTTATAAAAATAGCAAAACAAATATTTGATCATAGTAACTGTATGAACAAGTGTTAGAAGAAGGGAGGTAAGCATGATTCAGCTAACACAGATTCTACTTATACAAGAGTGCCTCCAAGCCACAAAACAGGTAGTCTCAGCTTTACATTAACAGTCAGGACTTCAGTCTGATACATGCAACTGACTCCAGCAAGCAGCTCTGAACAGGTCGCAGAACGTAATCCCACACAGTCTTCTTTAGAGCAGGCAGCCCCAGACAATCATGTGAATGCCAGTCTCTGCTTTGATGACACTTAGTAGCAGCAAGGTGCACACACTGCAGTCCCAAGTGGAGGGAAACAGCAGAGATGCATATACTCTGCTTTCAGCAGAGGTAAGTTTCAAAATGCACACAGTATGTGTACAGTTTATTTCTAGGCACATCTTTGGTTACATTCTCTATGCAGTCTGCTTTACAAAATAAATAAAAGTCAAGACTTGGTTGAAATCCAGGTAAAGATAATACTCCTTTTTTTTTCCCCTACCCAGAAATGAAGACAGTAGAAGTCCCTTACACTGATGTTTTATTATCTCCACAGACGATAAAATCCCAGTGCTACTGTAAGGCATGTAAATACTGAACCTGAAAGAAGATAAAAATGGGGGAGAAATGGAGACATTAAATCATTAGCTTTCTAAAGAAATGTTCCAAGAGCTATGTACACATCTTACTTCAGTACTAGAAGTGTAACCACCACCCCTTCTTCATGTAAGAAAATAAGGTTTTTAATTTAAAAACAAACCATTCACAGTGAAGTGGCACAAAAATGACAAATAAAAAGGAAAGAAAAAAAATGCAGGAAAACTGGGCTGGAAAAGTAGCAAGAAGCTGAAAGAAATCCCTAGTTGCCTACCATTCCCCAAAAGTTCAATATGGCAAGTTACAGTTGTAAAGTGAGGAAATGGGTAACAGGATTATTAAATCACAGTCAAGTATTCAGCAAACAAATAAATGAAAAAGCTCTCTTTAACAAGGCTTCGCAGTTTGCAATTTTTAAAAATTTCTATTGAAATGATACTGACTTTTGATTTCTAGATATACACACAAAAGTTTTGCCATTATTTGCAAAAGGAGCGCTTCAAACACAATGCAATTTTGTTTTGGAGTAGGGATGGTGGGGAAACCAATTTCCTCTCAATTTAATGAAGTGCCTTTTATCTTCCAGTAATGGTTCTCCCTAAAGGTTATGCCTGAAGTACAGTACTATGAATACACGTGACTGTACTTGTGACAAAATCCACTGTGAAAGAATAATCAAAAAATCAATATCAGAAGAGTAATTTTCTACCGCAAACCTGCTCGTTAATAGCACTGCACACTCAGTACCAAAATGTCAAAATACTCAAGTTATGTAGGGCAATAGTGTAGCCACGCATGCACATATATATTATTTGTCTAATGCACATGGCCTGAAACATGATAGTTTAAAGAGTATGTGGCAGTGAACAGTCAGAAAAGCTGACATGTTCCATTCTTGCATATACATCTCCATCAGACAGATGGAGAGATCTTAGAAATGCATCAGGCTGTTTTTATCAATTAAGCCTGGCACAGAAAAACTTTTTGGTCCTTGTTTACCAGGCAGTCTTTCAGATTCCTCATATGCATTATTGTAACAATATAAAGTGGGGGGAAGAACAAAACATCAGCCATAGCCCATGGAAATAAAGTTGCAAATCATGGGAAACTTTGGCTTCAGTACACAACTAAGGCTGCTAATCTTCATCATTTCAAATCTTTTTTTTTTTTAATCAGGGCCTTTATGAATATAGTCAATCAAGAGTTTACCAAACACTTAACAATGTTTAATAGTTTCACCATCAGAGACAACTATCAGATTCCTTACCTGCTAAGTACTTAATATTATCAAGTTTATGCGTTTCCAGCATTGTTTTCAGGTCTGCAACTTCTGTGTCTATTTTTCTGTCTGTTTGGGTCAGAGCTCGATCTTGTTGTGCATGCTAAAATATAAATCAAGAAAGCAGTGCAATTCCATCAGTTTCCAGTTCAGTTAGAAGTTTAACCCAACTCTTCAAGTTGTATTTTTGTTTCCTCCAAAAATGTATATTCGTTTGCATTCAAAAAGTACAGGTTCGTTCCTAGCTAATCTCATTACTGAACAGTTTGTGTATATATATATGCAGAGGGTATAAAAATATAGATGAAAGCCTTTTTGTTTTGTAGACACTTCAATTACCCCTACCAGTATGAAAGTACACAGGGAAATAAAACACAATGACATTTTGTATATTAAAGTGCCTAAAGATATGAACAACTCCAAAAAAAGAATGCCAGGTCTGTAACACAAGTACAGAAAGAATTGCTGTATAATAATCAGCTACCAAGTTCTTACCAATTCCACTATTTCTGTCCTCATTTCAAGTAGTTTTCTTTCATTACGTGAGTACTAAAAGGAAGAAAAACAAAAACAAAACACACCAAAAAAAGATAAACATTATATTCATGTTGTCATTAAACTTTATGCCTCACACTTAAAAGCATATTGCTTCCAAATTCTGTGGAACACTGAATACACAAGAGATTATTGTCTTGACAATGCTTGGGAGACAGTATGGTAAGGTAATTGTTGCCCTTTAGTAAAGCACAATTTAGACAGATGTTCATCCACATCTCTGAACTGTGAAGCACAGTAAGTCCATCACATACTTTGCTTCTGCAAAAGCTGTATGTATTAATAAGCAGGTGGAATAAAAGTTGGTAGATCTGTATTTCTGAAAAACAAAGACCTATGATTCTAAACAGTAACTCTGGAACAGTTAACTAATCCATTGAGCACAATTAAGACTGAACCATCTGCTTTCTTCAGGAAGGGGAGTATGGTTTTAAAACAACCAATTCCCCATTCACCTGCCTTTTTCCTTTTCTGTTCATGCATGGCAGAGGTGACAACTTAACTGGAGGGGAGGAGGGGAACTTAATTCCTGGGAGGAGGGGAAGGGAAAAGAAAAAAAAAAAAAGAGAGCAGTTTTCAAAGAATGTATGAAATTATAGTTGTACAACAGACTATAAAGTTGGTTAACTTTCTTAAGAGAAGGTCAACATGCATAGTTTGCTTTTCCTGGAAGGCAGTCAAAATCCTAGAATCACAGAATGGTTTGAGTTGGAAGAGACCTTAAAGATCATCTAGTTCCAACTTCCCTGCCATGGGCAGGGACACCTTCCACTAGACCATGTTGCTCAAAGACCCAGTGCTCTGCACAATAGACAGACTGTAGCTTCCAGAATCCTACATAAATATGCAAGAAAACACCAGTGCCTAATTAATCACTGTTGCAGCAGTTTTAAATCAGTTTTGTAAGCCTGAAATACTGCAAAGCTTATGATCTACACAGTTACACATTACATACGATGCTTTTTTAAAACATCAGCATGAAGTATTAACCTTTGAACAAGAACTTTACCCACTCAAATTGTGCTTTATTCAAACATCTACTATGAGATAACAGACTGTTAGTCATTATATTAAATCAGGGACATAGCTGCTACCATTATGAAAAGCTTCAAGTGGCACATACAGAAGGTAAATAATATCTACTTGCACAGTCTTTATTGCCTGGATTTGAGATAAATATTACTTCTTCATTACACACCTGGGAAAATGGACTGAATAAGAAATAATATTAATGGAAAAATGTAATTAAAACATCTTCCCATTTAGAAGATGCAATTTCTTTAAGATCCTAAAAGCTATTAAAAATATACCTGTAAGAAGAGCACTCTATTTAGAATGCTACATTTAATGCGAAAACTTGTTAATCTTCTAATTCTTCATCTATGTTACTCTAATTTAAGATCCATTAATCCAGTTCTACTAGATATTTCAAACTTCAAACAATCTGAACCACAAGTAGCTAGAATTTCAACAAAATAAAAATAAATGACAACTATTTTCACAATATGTATTTCCTTACAAATCAGCTAAGCTATAAATTCTCTAGCTATAGGGAAATGAACATCTTCAGTGATGATAAATATAATGAAATGCATAAACTTAATTAAGTGTGAAAATACAGAAAGAGATCTACTAACAACACAGAAAACCTCTAGGCAGCCAGTAAGCATATTTAGATTAAATATCTAATATATTAAATGTAATGATTTAATCCTGACATTAAAACAGTATCAAAATAGACAGGGATACAAAACCAAACATGGTACCTTGTGTTATAGCAGCATAAGGATGAGTAACTTGGATTAATACTATCTTGAAGCAGAAAGATACTATGGATTAGTATGAAAACGCTCTTTGGGTAAGATGCTCTTAGCCAAATTTGGCTATTACTCAGTGTTAAGCGGTTTCTAAAGGAAAACTTACCAATTCTTTTACTCTGGTCTTCTCTAGGTTTAGGTTTAACTTGTTATCAGCACGAACTTTGGCAATTTCATCCTAATGGGCAAAACATAATAACACAGCAATCAAGATTTTCTATTTAATCATAAGCAGAAAGAATTAGACAAATAAAGAATCACAGAATCATAGAATAGAATCATACAAGCTATCATAGATATATTGTGCTTTTCCTCACGTATCTTGGTAATCAAGCTTCTTTCCAATTAACGTACATAATTTTCAAAAATATAAGCATTCCTATTCTTCCCCAGGAAATGTACATGCTCTATAGGGTGAATTGAATCTTGGAATCAATACTGAACAATTACTTCTAAAACCAGAACACTGAGAACAGAACTTAATTGAGAGCACATGCTTCTCTAAATACTGGGGATGTTCATACATCGCATAACTCACACTGATTTCTAGAAACCCATACCTGTAAGTTGGGCTTCCTCCATGAAACAACCTTGATGGTCAAAATACCTTTAAAGCAATTTCCAACCTTCTAATGCAAAATAACCCTCCTGTTTCTAAAGACTGCATGAAAGGCTTTAAGAAAAAGCTGCAGACATTTTAGAAGTCAGGAAATATTTATTATATTTTTAAAATCTAACTTTTTAGAACTACCATAAGTTGTTCACTTGTGTTTTACTTCATCTATAGCTGTGATTCCTGCTTTTCTCAGTGACAGCTGCCATTTTAACACAACCTCCTGGCAGGAATTCCAGATAGCTGACAGTTTGTCATGCGGCGAACTGCTGATCAGATGAATGTGTGGGAGAAGCAAATGATTTGCTGATGTTCTGGGAGATTAAAACCAGGTAAGCATCTCTCAAACAGACCAACGGCAACTAGTCAAAAGTTCATTAACTTAGCCTGACCAATAACTACATTCAATTTCTATGTCTGAATTTTTGAACTTCAGCTGGTTTATAACTGGACATCATTACAACATGATATGTTACAGTTTAATGAAATAAATTCTAAAACTAGAAATAGCTTTTACTTAAACTTTTACTACACTGTGTCTTTTTGTCTTTTAAAGGAACAAGTATGAGCAAACAAACTCACTTGCCCTTGTGAGAATTATATTTACAGTTAAAAGTAAAATTTAAAGACATCTAAGCTTTTAAGAAAAGATGACTCAAATCCTTGATGCCCTACAGTGGATTACACTAACTCATTTATGTGCAACTAAAACATAAAATACGATACAATTCAAAAATCAGGTGCTGAATGTATTTTAAAATATTATTCTGAAAACTCAGATGCATTAAGCACTTCATAGCACAGTATGAAACATGCAGGATTAGCCCTGAGATACTTATGTGCTACTTTTGGAGATGACAGGGCAAAAGGAAATTAAAAAGAAAATAGGTAAGAAATGGCAAAGAGACATTAGGCTGAATTCAACCACATTGCCAATTAGCTCAACACATTCAGGTCTGATAGTTTAGACAAATCCTAGGGAAGGAAGACTGCTCCACCCTTCCAACTAATAGGGACATCTTAGTGGGAAAAAGCAGCTCTCAAATAAATAAAAACAGTTAATGTTTCCCAGTTTCCAATTTTCAACTTCCAAGACTGTTTGTTGCTGCATAAAGGCTGCTTATGACTCCACACCTATTGAAATAACAGATATTATGATGATCTTGTTCTGACAGTAAAACAGTTTGGAGTGCTATTCAAGGTAGGTAAACCATAAAGAACATAAACATAGTACTGACACTTAAATTCTTATCCTTAATAGAGTTAAGTTTTCTCCAGAGAGCCTGTTTTCTTGCAGTGGTCATTTGTTTTCAAACAATGGGACCAAACTTAATGACCTAAAGAAGTCATTTAAAGTTACTTTAAGTTCTGGACAGCTAACAGGTAAGTCTTCAGAGAATCAATCAAACAAACCAATAAGCAAATACCAACAACCCCAAGCACATCAACAAAAAAAAAAAAGTAACAACCTAAAACTCCATCCCAAACCAAGTATTAAGTGCTGTCATTTTAAAAGCATGTCACATCTTTACATGTAACAGGCAGCCCTAAATGCAGAACTTCACTCAGCCTTAAGCATGACATGGCATGGCAGCCACTTTCTGAATCTGAATCAAGGACGTGTGAGAAAAAATATTCAGTTACATTTTTCTTCACCTCTTGTACCATTCACAGCTCTCTGTCACTATAACTGAAATATGCATGAAACTGTCTTTGCTGCAGTCCACAGTGTACCACCAACTGCAATTTCAGTATCCGGTATATCACAACGATTAAGCACACCTTTTAAAATAAAAATATTGAAAGCAATAATATTTAATTCATTTTTTTATGCAGACTAGATTAATTAGTGTTAATTCTTGATCCTGTTAGTATGGTATCTTACCATGACTTCCTTCTTTATCTGCTGGAGTTCAAGTTTTATTTTCTGGGAGAGCAGAAAAAGAAAAAAAAAAGTACACTTTATTACTGTACATAAAGCCCCATAAGCTAGAAGTACTAATGAAGTTGCACAATCCATAACATTGACTATAAACTGTAAAGTGAAAAGTGTGGTTTAACTCTATGCCCTCAGTATGTGCACAGATACAGTCCTATTCCAGAGTTCTACCACCCTTAGAGTAAAAAGGTTTTTCTTATGTTTAAACAGAATTTTCCACATTTTGATCTGTGCCAGTTACCTACTGTCTGTCTTTGGACAACACTGGAAAGAGCCTGTCTCCATCTACATTACCCTCCCTTCAAATATTTTTATACATTAATGAGATTCCCCCCCGAGACTTCTCTTTCTAGGCTTTCACAGCCTATTACAATATGTCAGAAGCTCCAGTCCCTTACCGATCTCTCTAGCCATTTGTTTGATTCTGTTCAGAATCACATCCATGTCTCCT
The DNA here is from genome assembly GCF_012275295.1 of Melopsittacus undulatus. Taxonomy (NCBI): domain Eukaryota; kingdom Metazoa; phylum Chordata; class Aves; order Psittaciformes; family Psittaculidae; genus Melopsittacus; species Melopsittacus undulatus. Next base: position 91,985,909 of record NC_047527.1, on the reverse strand, counting down.
TGCACTGGACAGCCCAGAACTAGATCCAGCACTCCAGATGATATTTCATCACAGCCAGGCAGATGGGATCACCTCCCTTGAATCACTGGCAGTCCTCCTAACACAGCCCAGGAGGCTGTTGGCCACCTTTGTCCCAAAGGCTTAGTGCTGGCTTATGGTCAACTTGCTGCTCACCAGGACCCTCAGGGCTTCTTCTGCCAAGCTGCTTTCCAGCTGGTCAGCACCAGCCTGTACTGGTGTTTGGGGATGTTCCAGTGGAGGACTTGGCATTTCCACTTGCTGAACTTCATCCCACCTCCCCAGCTTGTTCATGCCCCTCTGAATAGCAGCACAACTGCATGGCATATTAGCCACTGCTCCCAGCTTCATATCATCTGTAGACATGCCGACTGTGTACTCTGCCCCATCAATTAGGTAATTAATGAAGATGCTAAGCCACAGTGACCCCAGAGCCAACCCTTTGAGTACAAGAAGCTTTTTTACATCATTGGAAAAAATAAGCTGATGGTGTGCTCTGCCCCACTAACAAAGTCATTAATGAAGGTGTTAAGCCACAGTAGCCCCAGAGCCAACCCCTTGGATACAAGATGCTTTGTTACATCATTAGAAAAAATAAGCAAGTGCTAGAATAGCACTTTTCAATATAGGGATTTTTACCTCATTTTCTGAACGAAGTGCTGAAAATTCACTTTTTTCCAAGATAATCATGTCCTTTTTCACGCCACCTATATGGGACATTACTTGCTGAAGAGCAATTTCCTTTAAAAGAAGGAAGAAAAAAACCTCAGAATATATAATACCTGTAATGCTTTTTCTCCTCTGTGCCTACAAATTATGATAGACTCTTTTGGTACCCTGAAACTTTTAATTCATCAATTTCAGATTAATTGTCTGAGTTTCACAAAGCAAGATAAATTGACAGGGATAAAATAAGCAAGTTAATCTCAAATGCTGGTAACACTTGACAAAATTAGCAGTGCTAACACAGAGCAGAATAATTCAATTAATAGCCTAGGAAATAGTTTCTTCCAAGCCTTAAAATTCATAAGCTAGCAAAAGGCCTTAGGGAGTAAACAGTTGTCTCTCAGCTAAATGAGGAAAGGTGGCTTTCACACCAAAACTCCCAGTACAACCATATTCTTTTGTAGCTATCTCCTTCTTTACCCCTCTGTTGCAAGAGAGGTGCCACTCTGCTTTGCTATGCAGTATCACTCACTATTACTTACACTTTTAATTGCTCTGCTCAGTTTGTTACACTGAGCTGACAGAAGACAAACAAGAATCCTCTGAAACTTTCAAGGATGGAAAAGGATGTAGGCATTTTTCTACATCCTACACTAGCTATGTAGGCAAACAGGGCCTCCTTTATCTTCTCTGAAGATCTCGCTCTAATAAGTAGTCTCTTGCTTTTGATTCTGTACTGAGAACCCTACAAATCTGACACAGCACTTTAACTGCACTTCTGTCAGGAAATGTTATTCTGAATACAGCATTGTATTTCTAAGTGGCATCTCAAGGTGGCATCTCAGTCACTTTCAGGTGACTGAAAAAAAAATGGGACAGTGTACCGAACGTATTACAAAAACTATAGAAAGAGTGCTGCCATGGACACCTCTTCTCTTACTCCCTGCCTCCGGCTTGCTTTTGTTCTCTCCCCTCTTCAGTGAGCTGAGAAAACAAAGAACCAATCTTTCCTATTCTTTCTCTTCCTCATCTCTGTACCCACATACACATACACATACATATTTATTTTTCCCTAAAGTTTTGTCTGACCAGTGTAATACTTTATCTTTTACATACCAACTAAAGCCTAATGGTAATAAGCTACATTCACAATGTTCCAAACCTTCTCCCAATTCTTCATTCTCTTTTTGAACAAGCCGTTCTGCAAAGACTGTAAGGAAGTATGGGCTTATGTTGCCCAAAGTTCATGGCATACATATCTCTTGAGCTGCTTCAATCTTAGCATGCCATGCAAATCTGCACATTTTAATCTTAATGGTAGAAAGTCACCCATGGACTGAACCTAACTGACTCAGAAAACATCTTGCACCAGTAGCAACATTTAATTTAGCACAAACCCAAAAGTTTCACTTTCATTCAAAAAAGCTGGGCATAGAAGGAGGTTGAGATTATTTACTGTAGACTGTTTACTGTAACATACAAACAAACAAGCATGGTAGAGAGCGTCGCTTTAACACTGTATTCCCTGACTGCAGAACAAATTCAGCACAGGAGGAAGAAGCACCCTCATGTCTGCTTCACCTGGAAGCTAAAAGCCAGGAAGGACAGGCTGAAACCTCCCCAGATGGAAGATGGTGCAAAACCCAGGTATCCCACTTCATGACATGTAGAGCTGCCAAGGCTATCATACTACAAAGACAGCAGCTCCTGTTTGTCTCACGTTTTAAGAGAGCAGCCTAGTTACTATGAACAGGGGAGGTTTAGATTGGATATAAGGAAGAAGTTCTTTACTGTGAGGGTGGTGAAGCACTGGAATGGGTTGCCCAGGGAGGTTGTGAATGCTCCATCCCTGGCAGTGTTCAAGGCCAGGTTGGACGTAGCCTTGCGTGGCATGCTTTAGTGTGAGGTGTCCCTGCCCATGGTGGGAGGGTTGGAACTAGATGATCTTAAGGTCCTTTCCAACCCTATCTATTCTATGATTCTATGAAATAAGTTAAAGCTTGTGTTCAGTAGGTGCCTTGGGGCTGTGAACCCCAGCCTCACAGAGCAGCCCAAGAAGTTGTACTTCAGCTATGCTTCTTATCAGCATTGTCTATTTGACCAACTGATGTGTCAGGGAATTCCAGCACACCAGGTATCGTTCCCATTAAGAGATGCGTAAGTTCTACATGCAGCGAATAATGTCATTATCTGAATTTCAGTTTCATTTCTGAAGCCAGATGTCTAAGAGCTCGACATGGTAATATTCAACACTGTCATGCCCAGTTCCTTACATGGATCTACCTTTGCATGAACTGACCTGATTCAAATCCACTCACTGAATATCTACTATGTCTATCTGAAAGCCTTCTCAGTAATTCTATTTCATGCTACAATAAGGCTGAAATCAAACAACTACCAGTGGTTTGCATACCAACTCAAAATACAGTGTCCAGCAGCAATAAATAGCAATATGTATTTCATTAGCAAGCATACAAGGTTTTTATTTACTTTACCCCCACCATTATCTCTGATCTAACCTGCTGTACTTTGGTGACCATATCCTTGTAAATCATATCCAGGTTGGTGTTCATAATTTTCACTAATGCAGATACAATGACCTCCGACTGCTGAGTAGTGAACCCTAAGCAAAATGAAATGCAACAGCATTCAGAGACACATCTAAATCTGGACAGTTTACAGAAACACCACTTATAAATATTCAGCAACAAGTTTAAACAAATGTCAGTTATGAAGATAATAAAACATACTCCTTTTGATTCAACACTAACAAAAGAACGTGAGTTCATACATCCAAGTTCCTCCACGTTGGTGACACAGTATAGCTGCTTCTGTAGTACAGCACTATTACAGCATCAGCAGGCTGAATGCTGGAAATTTCCTAGGAATATTATGGATTGTCATCTCTCACATGTGGTTATTTCTATGAACAAGAATTCTGACCCTGAAAAGCAGATACTTATTTTCAGTATACTATACTATACAACTTCAGTAGTGCTGAAGATGTGCAAAACTCAACAACTGAAAACAGAGCTAACTGCTCTAATTTTAGGCCTACCAGCCTCTTAGTCCCCGTCACAAACCTTTTAAACTGAATATATTGGAAACTATTGTAAAACATCACCCTAGAAATACCCTCAACTTTTCCACTTACGAAATATAGGAGTAAAAATGCCATGAATAAGATTTAATTATGAAAAGGGACACCTGCAAAAGTGTGACTGTTTCGAACTAAACAGCAGTTAAGCATCAGAAAGCACTGGAGTCTGAGAGTGAATTATTTTCAATAGCTGAGCTAATAAAATAGTTTGTCACCACCAAAAGGAAGATATCCTGACGTTATCCCTCCTCCTGACATTTTGTATGTGTCCTGGTGTTTACGCAACTGCTCAGTGGGCTCACTAAAGTGGCATCTCAGAATACCAATCAAGCAAAAGAGTTGTAGAGTTTCTTGAGAATTAGGTTGGCCACGGGAAGAGATGAAACTACATGGCAAGGAAAAGGGACTGGGACTTCTCCTTTTCAGAGACGAAGAGCTGTTAAAATTCAATTCAGCAGTATGTAACTTCTCCTTCAGGTACCTTCCCCACCTCAGCAACATTAGCACGAATCCAAAATAACCTATTGCCTTATCTATGTTTTAGCATAACAGCAACCATATTTTATAGTATTCCATTTTTATCCTAAAAGCATAGTCCATATTCAATCCAATTATAAGACCTTGAAAACTGTTTTTACTCTCAACCTTTAAAATTTGTTTTCTCTTTCACATTTTTAATTACAAGTAGGATAATAAATTATTCCAAAGTTTCATGTGCTGTTTCCTTTTGGAAGTAGAAAAAAAATCCATAAAACTGAAGCTGTAACATCACATGTCAAAGAAAAGAAAGTAACAACCTTTGTAAAAGTGGCTTTTTAGAGCCACTCACGAAATGACATTGAAAATACTACTCATTTCTAGCAAATTACCATTTTGTTCCAAGAGGCATACCAGTGCATGAGTGTCAAAAAAAAGCCTCCTATTTCCCAAAAAGGAAACATTCTCTCTGCTTTGTAAAGATGGTGATGCAGAGGTGCTTACACCTGGAGAAAAAAAAACAAAACAAAGACAAAAACAATACATAGGTTACTTTTAGGAAAGTATATTAATCAATATGTTTGCTTTCCAGGAGTTTTCTTATTACACCAAATATTCTCCATTTATGAAAAAATATTAGATTGTGCTTTGAGGTTACTACAGCTTGCCTGAAGCAAAAAGGTATCTGGCTAAGAAGGCCTATGTACAAGAGCTTGAAAATGCACTACAACACTACTGCTGCACTTCTGAGATGCTCTCCAAGAATATCATGTCCTTGAAAATCCCACCAACTCTCATGATCTTAAAACTGTTCCTTTATTATTAGCAGCATAATCAGCGGATGCTATGAGCAGTTCTGGGCTCTGAGAACTAAATCCTCAGACTTTTGCTACTCTTTGTTAACAGTCTTCATTATCTGTCCCCTTTAGAAAAAAGGGAATCCCTCACAATTTGACATTTACTATTTTTACAGACAATACTTTCAACAGTGAATGCAAACCTCAGACAGCATAGTTTCCACTTGGGCATTAGCATAAACTAGCTGTCAAAAAGAAAGCAAGTCGGAACATGAGGTAAACTGTCAGGGGGCAGAACTCTGTCCTCAAAGTCATTCTATTTTAAAACACACGGACAGAACATATGGCCGTGCGTTAGCTGTTCTAAGGATCGAGAAAGGAGAATCAAGTCTACCCTTCGGGGAAGATGACCCAGCCCTGATAACGGCCCCTCCGAGGGACCCCAGAGCAGCCGCGGCCCGCAGCGCACCCCTTCCTCTCCATGCCACAGGACTATCGCGCTCGGGTGAGGTGACAGGGCACCCGGTTCCCCGCCGCCCGCACAGGCTCTCACCGCGCTCCCCGCAGCGGCTCTCCCCGCCGGTCCCACCGAAGGGCCTTCCCCGCCCTGCGCTGCCGTTAGCGGCCGTAACGGCCAGGCGCTGCCAGTCACCGAGGCAGCGGTGCACCGGGAACGGGGGCGCGCGGCAGTCACGTGAGGCGGCGCCCGGGGCTCCGCGCGGTCGCAACGGCAGCAGCGGCAGCAGCGCCCGCCTCCCTCCGCTCACAGCCGCGGTCACAGCCGCCTGGCCCTTGGCCATGGCCGCACCACCGGGTCCCGACCGACCGACGGAAGGAGGGGGGGAAGGAGAGAAACCGCTGCTGCTGCCACCGACGCCGCTAGCAGAATGCCATCGCTGAACACGCGCCCCCACCCCGGCTCCTCACTTCCGCCTCCGGCACGTGGCAAAGCACGCGGGTGACGCTATGATCGGCGCCGGTTGATTTCATGGTTACGCGACGGGGCGCGGTTAGAAGAGAGGCGCGGGCGGGCGGCAGGGCCCGGGGGAAGTGGAGTGTTCCTCGTGCCCTCCTGGGGGCCGAGACAGTACGGGCTCATCCTGGCTCTAGTGGGACCCGGTTTTAGGTACTGGAAGGCTGCTCTCATGTCTCCCCGGAGTCTTCTCCAGGCTGAACAAGCCTAACTCTCTCAGCCTGTCTCCATAGGAAAGGTGCTCCAACCTCTGATCATCTCTGTGGCACTTCTCTGGACTTGCTCCAACATGTCCATGTTATTCTTACCTGGAGGGCCTCAGAGCTGGATGCAGTGCTGCAGGTGGGGTCTCATGAGAGGAGCAGGATCACCTCCCTCCGCCTGCTGGTCACACTCCTTTTGATGCAGTCCAGGTTACGTTTGGTTGGCTTTCTGGGCTGTGAGCGCACACTGAAGCCAGCTCATGTCCAGCTTACATCAACCAGCACCCCCAGGCCCTTCTCTGCAGGGCTGCTCTCAATCCACTCATTGTCCAGCCTGTACCTGTGCTTGGCATTGCCCCTACCCAGGTGCAGAACCTTGTCCTTGTCCTTGTTGAGCTTCATGAGGTTCACATGAGCTCACCTCCCCAGCCTGTCTGGGTCCCTCTGGCTGGCATCCCTTCCCATACAACTTGGTGTCATCAGTAAACCTGCTGAGGGTGCACTCCAGGTGGCACTTATTTCAGAACAAGTCTATTTTCTCTGTTGCCTACATGTTCACAAAAAGCATGCAGCATGTTTTCTTCTTACCAGAATCAGTAACTATGGTAAATCAGTATAAAAACGGAATAATTCCAATGTATCCATACAAATGCAAAGGTGACTGAGCTACTGCAACACATAGCAGTGTCACAGCAGCACAGCTTGTCATTGCAGCTAGGACATTGCATGTACGCAAGGCTGGCACCTGTAGCAGCAATTACTTCCAGCTGCTGCAATGATAAACCAGAAGAGTAGAAGCCAACAATGTTATTACAAAATAAACTATAAATGTTACTTCAGTGTATCAGAGAGACATTGTTGTACTCACACACTAATCCTACCTGAATAGCCATTTCGCAAACCACTTGGCACTGTACAAGGTCAGGGACGCTGGTAGTCTCACCCACATGGCCCTGTTTATATTCATTGTAAGTAAAAGCAAAAGCTTGGCTAATGTGCATTGTACCTGCTTGGCTGTTGTATGTACGTTGCCTGGCGTTAGCTTGGCAGTAATTGGTGACATTTCTGAGTCTGCAGGTAGCTGTCTTTCCACCTACGGATGATTCAGAAATTGGTGCAGTGTATTTTCTTTGGTAGTCTTTCTTCAATGGTCCCTTTCAATGCCCATTTTCATCTTCTCTAGGGAAAGCAAAGTCACTACAGCTACTTACAGTGGTCTCCCAGTACAACCGACTTTCTATCTCTGCATCAGAGATCAATGTGTTCATTTTTTCCCCTTTCTAGTGTAATCTTCCAGATCCCCTGTTTCACAGAATCCTAGAATTGCAGAATGGTTTGGGCCAAAAGGGACCTTAAAGATCATCTTGTTCCAGTCCCCTGCCATCAGCAGGGCCTCCATCCACTGGACCAGGTTACCCAAAGCCCTGTTCAACCTGGCCTTGAACACTGTCAGGGACAGGGCAGGGTTTGACCTTCTCTGTGCTGAAAGTTGTTATATACCAACCACCAGGTAGATTCACTGAACTCTGGAGGTGCTTCCAGAAGGCTGCATTAGCTTCAGAGCTATATATTTCTCTAACTGGGCACTGGGGACTAATTCCTGCATGAAGAGGCATCAGCAATGCAGTTGCAAGCCAGGAGAGGACAACTTTGTGCTATCTCATGATTCTACATTGCTTAACACTTGGCTTTAATCTATCCATTTCCCCATGGAAGTTGTTAGGTCCTACTTAGAGACCATAAATGAAAGAAGTGCTGAAAGTTACATGCTTAGTGCCCTTTAAACTTTGACCCTAAAGGCACACAGTATTCACGGATCTAGAGTTATATCCCCCTTGGTTGTAACAGGGAAATCTGCAGAGAAGGATTAAGAAGTGGTGCATGACTTTAAAAACTGGGGTAACAGAAATGGCGAAGTAAGGCAAAATGCAAAATAAGGACTAATGACAGTATGTGTTAGTACTTTTAGATGAAAACCAAAGGGGAGGGTAAAATGGGATCTAAGGGGCATCATTGACCCACCAATGTGCTGTGACTGCAAGGAAAGCAAATGTAACCCTAGGGTGCATCAAGTAGGGTATTTTCAATGGTTCACATGGAAAGTTTCATTGACCCTTGAGTATAATGTTTTGGATACAGACTACAGTTCTGGCACTCCAATACAGGAAAGATGAGTTCAGATTCAAACTGGCAACCTACTGTCAATGGGATAATTAAGGGAATGAAGAGTCTTTTCTGTCACATGTGATTAAAAAGAGATTGGCTTGTTTAACTTGGCAAAACAAAGGTTGGGAGAGTATCTTGTTTCCATCTCTAAACAAAACAGTGCAAAATAGGCAGAGAAAGAGAATATAGCCACTGCTTATGCAAAAGAACATTACCGATAAAGGAATATTTGGTGTGAAACGTGCATAAGTACATTTAAGTTAGAAATTGAAAGTTTTGTACTTCACAGAATAGTCCTTGTGAAAATGTTCCAACAGGAATCAGGAGGGATCAAAACCTGAAGTCAGTTTTTAGATGAATGTGGTTGACTTGTGAAAAGGATTTTACCTATAATAGAAAGGGACGGGTTCCTGTGCCCTTGCATTGATTTTCCAGTATGGAGGTTTTTCACTTTCCTGCTCAAGCATCTGGGGCTAGCCACTGTTAGAGAATAACTAATGAGCTAAAAGGACCACAGGCACAGTCCAAACCAGCATTGAATAGTCCTGTTACTTACTTCAAATGTTTAACATAAAATGACTGTAGGGAGTTGAGGAGGATTAACAGCTGTCAGGAGTGGTGAATACCCCAAACTGCTCTTAATTCTAAATGGGGAAAGCTGAAAACCTCCCAGGCTGGAAAAGAATGCGAGTAACCAGTGCATGAATGCTTTCCCACTTTGAAGGGATTAAAAAAATAAAGAAAAGCTATAACAGCATTCAAATGAATATGCAAATGATAAGGTGCATTTGAAGTCATTCTAGTGCTGTTATATCAGGGATGAGTGTGCCTCAGTGGTTTCAAAGCAAAGGTGGCATCTTACACACCGAAAATGGACAATGAAGCGATGCCATGTTTTTCCTTGTCTAGAGCAGATAATAATATTAAGCATTCAAAATCTTCTCCCGTTCTTTAAAGGTGGATGCATAGGTGAAATCATACCTCTGTTATTTTGTTCTGCCTTTAGTGAAGAAATCAGTGATGACTCCGTAATTTCTTCTATTACATTTGTTTATGTATGAGAACAGGTATATTTGTAACAAAGAAACGATCGCTGAGGAATAAAGCTAAGGTGATCCGACCCGTAGATGGCAGTAACTGCTAATAGTGCTGCCCGTCAGTGCCGTTCCGATTCGAAGTCTTGGGACCCAGACAAGGTTTAAACCAATTGACCCGATCCCCTAAGTTGCTGAACAGCTATTGCACGAATCTTCAAATGGGGTCATGCACCTAGCTCCTTGCAGAAAACGCCAGCAGAATGTGTCTCTCTAGAAGCTGGTTCAATTGCCAGAAATAACCCTACTGTGATTTCTAGAAGGAAGGCTGTATGATATTTATTCAAGTGCTGTGGCTGACAGCAATAAGAAAATGGCATTTATATTAGAATATTAAACCTCTCTATGTTCTTATGAGACATGTTTTACCTGCAGAATGAACAGATAAACACCATCTGTGTTTAAAGCTATCAAAACTAAGTGCCTTACAGTGGAGAACAATTTGGACCAAGATCCCTTCCTGCCACCCCAAGAATTACCTTGTATTCAAAATATCGATGTATTCACTACCTTTGGCTAAATAGGGGCAGAAGGAATAATTCTCGTGGCACAGAAGGGCAGCAGCAGCTGTTCCTGATCACTGTATGGAGAAAGACAGAAATAAGGAGATTTTCCATAGGAGTTACTTATTTTCTCTTTCTTTTTACACATAGGGCATCATCTAAGTTGCAAATAAGAATTTCATGTCTCCACAGCCCTTTTCTTATTTCCTTCCTAAACGAGTCCTGCACTGGGACTGTCAGGCAGAACTTTCTTTGCTGTATTTTAATTGCTCCTTGGAGATCTGGCTCATACTCACTTAAGGTTCAGAACAAACTATAATTTCCATGCATGTGAATAGGGGAAAAGTAGATTGGAGTTTTGGAGTCATCTCTGCAGGAAGGAAAGAAGCAAAGGATGGTTGTGTACTGTCGTTTTAATTTCTGGGTATTTATTTGCATTTTTTCCACAGATATCTCAGGCAGGGCAGTGCAAAATATACAAAACAAAGTCACCAGTGTACATGTGCTTTTTAAGAAGAACATAATATGTTGGGAAGAGACTTAAGTAGGATCAGGATCAGTGTGATGGTATCTGCGAGGATGCTTAAGCAGTATGGCTGTGTTGTCAGGAAAGCTTCCGGTTGTCACATAAAGAAAGGAAAAGGATGATGTAGGGAGAGGAAATGGAGGTGAAAAGCGGATGGCCATTACTTGCTGTTCATTATCCTGTGGGACAGTTAAGCAGTGAATCAATTATGATACCAAGCAATTGTGCAGATAATGAGTTAAGCAATGAAGCAGTTATACAGCAAATCATTTCTGGTATTAAATAAAAATGGGGAGAATCAACAGCAATATGAATCAATTATGCAGAGAACTATTACCAAAGTCAGTTAAGTAGAGAAACAGTTATACAGCAAGAGAATGAATAAATTAATTATGAAGTGGGACTATTATGTTGGGAATTAATTATGCAGAGTCTTCCTTTGTGATAAGGGGCATGTCTGAGGGAGCTTCATGCACAGGGGGGAAAAAATCCAAACCAAACCCATAAAAAATTGTTGCAAAACTAATGAAGATACAAGCCCTGCACTAGTTTTTGGCCACTTTGGCTGTGGCAAAGTCACAATCCTGTCTCTCTTTGGGCTAGTCTCACCCGTGTTGCAATAAATGCTGAGGCCATTGCAGAAGAAGAGAAGATGAAGCCTGTTTCTCCACTATGCATTGCAAGACTGGAAGCATGGAAGTGAGGTGAAGGAAGTTCAGAGATAACTGGTTCTAACAACTGGTATGTAGAAGCAGCCCATCATCTTTGGAGCCATTTAACCTGCACGGAGAGGCTCAGGGCTCTTTATAGCCCCAGGATTATTCAGTCAACCTTCTTGGCATGCCTTCTACCTGTGAGCCTGAAAACTGGATTCTCCTCTGCCTTGTATATGTTTCTATCTCTACAAAACAAGTGCAAACCATCAGCAAAGAAATGTTTCAATTTTGTCAGGTCTCCTTTTACATCTGGACAAAAACCAACCAGCCTTTCGGACATGATGTTCTCTGATGGAATCAAATGTAAACATTCTGCTTCAAGAGAAGGCTGCCTTGATACAGGGGTAACCAATGTACAGGGGGGTAATACAGAGAAATTGTACAAGGGGGTTAAAGGAATTCCTTTGCTTAAACAAAAGTATTGTCTGTCCTAAGTACCTGCCATTGCCATCTTGCCAAGGCATTGATTACTGCTGGAGGGGGAGGAGCAGATGCTAGTTCTACTGACAAGGGACAAAAGCAGGTGATTGGTTCTACTGATAAGCCAGGGAGAGGCAGACTGGGCGCCGACCAAATCTTAAGGCCATGACAAAAGCACAGGTGTTTGGTCCTATTGAGAAGCGGGGGAGAGAAGCAGACTGGGTGCTGAACAGACCCTAAGGCCAGGTCTGAAGGTTAAAAGGTGTAAAGTTTAAGAAGAGGAAGACTCATTTATTTCATCTTGAAGACCCCTACCCAAAAGAGGAAGACTCATTTACTTCATCCTGAGACCCCTGCCCATGACCAGAAGGGGCACTGCGCAGGTGCAAAGGAACTTCCAGCTCATTATAATACGAAGCGGGGATAGATACTAAATATGTATAGGCGGATTGAGCAACCTCATGTCTATGTATACCTTAAGAGAATAAATGTAAAGGGAGTACAACCCTGAGGTGTGCATGCTTTGGAGGAGCTATCCCCATGCACCTCAGCGCTGAATAAAAGCATACCTACTTTACAACTTTAACTACCTGTGGAGTCTATCCACGCATCAGCCTTACAAAGAATCGTAAGAGAGACCACAAAGTGGTGGAAAACTGATTTCAAGTCTTCATTCCTCCTGTAATAAAGAAGTATACTGATGCATACAGTGCACACAGTATACTGTGTGATTTTTTGTTTCGTTGTTTTTCACACTCAGAAAAAAAAAACACCCACAACAAGACCCCTGCAAGAGATAGAAGAATCTTCTACATCCTTGCAACAAGAAGAAATGTTACCAGTTAAATGTTCAAACGCCTTACCTAGACAACACTTCTGTCTGATTCTATGATAATTTGGCTTGACTTGTGGATCTAACCCAGAATATATGCTGAACTAGATGTCTTCCAACTATTACCTGTTCCAAGTCTTAACACTAGTTGAATTCTTGAGATGCCTGGCAGAATATCACTCTGCTGCTCCCATTTCCCTGCCCCTCCAAGGTGAAAGATGCTATTTCCCACAGCAGCTCAAAAGAGCAGTTGTGAAGAGGTCTGCCTTACCTCAGCAAAACTTAAAGCCTCTCCCTTGGCCAATGCTGCAATGAAAGCATTAAATACTTAAGTCAAAACATTTGTTTCATACAGATTAGTCAAGATGTATGTTTAAATGCAGAAATTATTGTCTTATCCAACAAAGTCTTAATGTCATATTTGTTGTATAGAGAGGAAAACAGTAATAGGATATGTTCTTCAGTTAGAGTGTTAGAGTTGCTAGGATTGTTTTTTGTTAGCAATTGAGTGCAAGGTTAAGATGCAATAATATAAACATGGTAATAACTATTCATTTGTTTTTAGCAAAAGTAATCAGCAAACCAGTGACACCAACATTAGCCAATATTGTTAGAAAGCTTAGAACAGATATATTTGAATTAGAAAAAATTGACATAAAAGTAAATGTAGAAGAAGATGGGATCTGCTGGAGCAGAAGCAGGTTGATGTGGTTGGATACCATGTCACCCTATTTGTGTTCAGCCATTGTAAAAATGCTGTAAACTACTATTCTCATCTCACAATATTTTCTAAAAACTCTGACCAGGTCACAAAATCATAGAATCACAGAATGGTTTGGGTTGGAAGGGACCTTAAAGATCCTCTAGTTCCAAACCCCTGCCTGGGCAGGGACACCTTCCACTAGTCCAGGTTGCTCAAAGCCCCATCCAACCTGTCCTTGAGCACTGCCAGGGATGGGGCAGCCACAGCTTCTCTGGGCAACCTGTTCACTTTCATAGTGAAGAATTCTTTCCTAATATCTAATCTGAATCTCTTCTCTTTCAGTTTAAAGCCATTCCCACTTGTCCTGGTGTGACATGCCTTTGTAAGAATCCCTCTCCAGATTTCTCGTAGGCCCCCCTTTGGGTACCGGAAAGCTTCACCTAATGTCTCCTTGATCCTTCCCTTTTCCAGGCTGAACAACCCCAACTGTCAAGGTCTGTGATATACTTTCTGAAACACCAGTTACCTATGAAGAAGTCACATACACCTAATGAGGGACCAGAGAAAAGTGTCCTTCCAAGGAGTGGTGCATAGGCCAGACAGACACAGGCATAAGCTACTTTAAAAATTCCTAGATATTATCTACTTGTTTGTTTTTTCTAATCATCATTTAAATATGAGACCTGGTCATAAACTTCCCAGGGAGGTGACATAAATGGCTGCCACTTACTGAGCATCTGGGCTGAGACTGGTTGCTCTACAGAGCACTGTAGACTCCTCTAAAAATAGGGGACTTTCACCTCTACAGCTGACATGAAGACTGATCTCTGCTGGGGTGCACTTGGAGTGACTCACAGGAGGGTGGAGGTACAATTAACTTTGTAACCATAAAAATGACATAAAAGAAACACCCATTTATTTGGAAAAGCATTAACATGTCAACATCACCTAGAGCTTTCAAAAAATAAATACTGTGACTCCAAAAGAGCTAGAAGAAAACATTTTAAATTGTGATAGATAGCTGCTTAACTATTTAGAAAGAGAAAGGAAATTACTCGCTAACAGCTACCCTCCATTTCTTTAGGATTTTACTAGACTGCAATTCCTTTCTAAATAAAATGCACATCTCCCAGAGAACACAACTTCTCACCCCTACCCTCAAGTTATCAGAAATGAATACTGTGGCCAGAAGAAGAAAGCAAAAGGTTTCCTTTTGTTAATGAACGATAGTTTAGCTTATAGCATTTCGTAAGGTTTCCAGATGGAAGAAAGCAGTCCAATAGATTTTGCATCAGAAAGGCTGCTTGGGGACATAATTATCCAGGAAAGACACCACATTTTCTGCAGTATATGAAAGGAGATTACAGTTCTGAGTGCCTAGTTTTTCGTGAGGTTTTTCTGAAGTAGGTCCTGCTTGTGTAGAAACATTTTCCCCCTCCCCCCACTGGTCTTTAAGTGTCAAATTTTGTTGCATTTAAGAAAAGCACACATTATTACAGATTTCCATTGAATAATTTTAATAATAGCAGAAGGCTAATGGGTTTTCAGCAGCAAATTCATTTTCTGAACTTGGCAGAAAGCATACAGAATATCCATGTTGTTGCTGAAAGACTCATGCTAGTCAATCTTGTAAAAATCTGACAGAAGTAGTTTGTACATTCATATAAATATATTTAGGTAAGGTACAGCTGCTGAAATGAGTACCTAATCAATGTGAAATGCTGCCAATGTGCCCAAATGAAATAACAGAATTTAATAAGGTGGAATTACTTCAGTTGTGACTTGGCCATCACATGAGGAGAGGTGCTTTGGTTTTTGAATAGTTTTATATGTTTATACACAATGAAGACTTCCGTTTTACATCTTTTCATTGAGAGTATTATGTAGAGATGTACTCTGCCTGCTAAATATTAATGACTGCTCTTTTTGGCACCACTGTGAGAAATGGTAGTCTTCATTATCATTCCTGTAAATGATAATAATAATTTACAGGAATCCATAATCAACAAATTAGTAAATTCAATCAATATAATGATAATAAAACCTGCAAAAGATCATTTACAGATGTAAAGCCCCTAAATTACAGTCAGTGACTGGTTTGGGAACGTATTTTTGTCAATAAGTACAAGTCCCTTAAGTTGCCAGTGTGATAACTCATTATATGTGCAAATTATGTCACTTTTGTTAAGGTTACTGTGAATGGCTGAAGAAGCTTGAAGTTTTTTGCTTTATATGCTTTCCTCCTAAAGGAGTGTCACACCCAGCATTAAACCTCATAAACCTCAGTTCAGTCCCTTAACCTTAGGGCATACGCTTCTTACCATTGAAATGGGACCTGATGACATTTATGCCATTTCTGGCCACTGACTGAGTACTGGAGCAGGTTCCAGGTGTGGGGTTTTCAGTTCTGTGAAGCACTCCAAGCTCCTTTTGCCCTACCTCCCCTACCATACCTGCTGTTAGTACCCACAACTGGCCAGTGCTGACCTTGAGGAAGGCCTCCAGCATGAGCAACAGCTCCGCTTAAGTTATCCTTCTGAGCATCTCCTCCAAAATCCAGGCTGAGCATATCCTTCTGTAGTTCATGACATCTGATGAATCAAACCAGTGAGTGAGACAGAGGTGGATGCATTTAAAAATAAAAAGGTTAAAAGATACTTTATATTTAAAACAAAATCCCCATAAATAACTGCTTCTAAGCAAGATCACTCAATATGAAGTGCCTGACAAAAGTAATCAGCCTGAATGACTAAGCCACTACATCTTGCCAGAGTACAATGCTGTGTTCACAAAGAGCATCACACAGAAGATGATTTTAAAACTTTCAACAGAGCTAGTTCCATGAAGTATTTAGATTTTTCATAAGACTGTAATCCAAAGAAACACTGAAATACAACAGGAGCAGATAACTCTTATTTCTTTCTTAGAAGAAACCCTAACCTGGTAATGATTCAATCATTTTTGCCTTATCTTCACTTTCATGCACAGCTGTTGACGGGAAGATGATCTCAATATTCCATATTCTGTGTGAGTCCTGTCCTTTTATTCTGATGTAATATTGGAGACATGAATAGCTGGAAGAATAGATAAAATTTATTGATTGATAGGAACATGGAAGAGCAATATAGGGAATCTCATGCACACTAACACCACCCCTATTTGCTGTGCCTAGAAAGTCACTTGAAATCCCAGTTCTTCCACAGAGCTTACATTTGGTCTTCAGGCTCTGGAACTCTTTGAGTTCTTACAGTCAGAAGGAGCTTATATTTGTCGAATCTATGGATTCAATATAAAGACCCTGATTTTTCCCTGAACATGACTGTGATGGGGGCAGAATCTCACTGTACAGAAATGTGATTCCAGCTTTTCATTAGACAAGTGTATTTTTAACTACTTATTTTAAGTGGCTGCTCTGCTCTTTGGTTTAGTGTTATTTTTATAACATGTAGCTGTGTAAAAGGTGCTGAGGGTGCACTTCCAGAACCTTTTTGTACATACACAAAAATAATGAATGAATAAATAAATGCTCCTTTCACATGACCTCATCGAGGGGAAAGCCAAATTCCTGCAACAGAAAGCCAGCTGAGCAGAATTTTCCAAGTGCCTTTATTACGACATTATTTCTATTCCTATTTCATCGCAGGGTCCTAGTCACAGCCGGGGACGTTACAATGCTAAGTACCACGCAAAAATAAATAGGATGTCTTTGCTCCAAGGGGCTTTTATAACAAACAGTGGTCGAAATGTATCGGTATCTGCCAGTAGAACCCAGGAACATTTCTGAGCATGGAAGTGTGCGTCAGCACTTTCTTTTCACGCAGGCTCAAGGACAGATGGGATCGGTGTGATGACATCTGAAGTTCCATTTCAGCTACTGTGTATAAAGTCATAAGTGCTTCAGAAGAACCAAGCTGTATACTTGCTGTACTTTGAAGAGGTAAGTTAAAACCCGAATGCTAATCAGCCAACTCTGCAGAGATGAAGCAGGGACAGTCAGCTCAGGTTTTCAAGTCAGCATCGCTGAGGGATTTTGCTTATGTAAACACTTGGGATCATGTTTTCTATGTGTACAACCATCTGAAATTTTGCATAGCTGCAGACTGAACATCTGCATAAAGCTGAATGAAAGATTTAGAAGACAAATAAGGAGATTATGTAGAAAGACTGCATCTTTGTTGCAGCATTTTGGAGCTCAGACACAAAAAATCACACAGATTATATGAAAATAACAATGCAAAATTGTGTTTTCAATACATGTCATACATCCGGACATTAATTTTTATCACTTGTGTCTTCAGGTTTGAGCTGAAGGTGTCATGCTGTTGGCAGTGAGGAAATCATTATGGATTGCTAAGTCAGTACTGAAGACACTGCATAGTTACAATAAATGGACCTTATGGACATATATTTGTGTAGGTAAAGGCAAATGAACTCATCTCTCAGATCTCATAGTGTCAGTGATACGGATGAGCTGCTGGAATCCGAGGGTTTCACTAGCCCAAAAGTGGCAGCTATGCTTTCGGTATGAGAAAAGGCTCTAGCTCATGGATTGCTGTGGAAAGTGACATCTCTCAAATTTACAGGAGTGAAGGAGACTTCAGCATCTTTATTTGTGCCTTTATTTGTACATCCATGCCCTAGCCGTGTCTGCACTTCAGATCTTTTGTGATATCCTCCCAGGCTGTGATTGCGCCCTGCCATGTGCTCCTCCTTATGCATGCAGCATCAAGTTAGAGAAATGCATGTAACCTAAGGCTGTAAAGGAGGAAAACATGCACATCTCTTCTGCATCAAAAGGAAAACCAAAATTCCATAAGGAGATTTTACATATTGATTATCCTTTGGCAAAAAACATACGCTGTTAAAATGACAAAATCACACCTACCCCACCGCTGCCCACCTGAGACATACCTGCTGGAAAATAACCTTCCTTCTCCCCTTCTTTCCTCCCTCCCTCCCCATGTCCTGCTTTCCCTCCTGTGAGTTTCTAGAATCACAGTAACAGAGGGGCAGAGACACAAGGCTGGGAGAGGAGAGCGGAGAAGGACTAGAAAGGCACTTGCAGCTTTAAATGGCTGCCTCTTCCCTTACACGACTAGCACCTGAAGTCCTAAGTAGTATCAGGCTCCATTTCCAGAAAGTACAACTAAATGCAAAGACAGTTTCCACAAGATCTCAATTTTTATCCAATTGGGTAAAACTGAAATATTTTTTGATTGACCAGAATCAAAATGTTTTTGTTCAACTGAATTGAAGCATTTCGCTCTAGATCAGAGCAAGACAAATCAGGGATGTTAATACTGATGTTCTGCATCAGCCAGTTTTTCTCTGCATCAAGATCTTTGCCTAGATTAAACCTTGGTACTGTACCATAATGTGCCTGGCAAGTTTGGTAGCTGGAGCATGTAAGGAGGGAAGGGAATGAGGGGAAAGAGGCCCTGGGATAGTTCAAGTGGGAACTGTTTCATTTTGGGAGTGTTGAAACTCTTCAGTGAAATTACAGTGCCGCCAGAATTGTTTTCCGAATGCTAGAAGCACAGCTTGGAAGTAACTGGTGGGTTAAAACTGCAGATGAAAAGCCGTAGGCATTTGCAGCAATCAAGCAGTCTCTCTTTCAGAGAATGAGCAAAAACCCCACACAATTTAAATGCAATAAAAATACCAGGCAAATATGTGTCTGTAGCTTTTTCTTGGCAGTTTCTTTCATCAACTAGCTTGTAATACTAGTGTTCATAGCCTACATATAATCTTTTTTCCAAGGATATTTCTTTAAAAAGAGGTAGTGTTTAAAAATATGATTGAAATTAATGTCTTGTGAGCAAATATCAGCAAGCCCCTATTCCAGGCTGTCAATTAGATGACTACTTTTGTACTGCTGGGGTGGTTAGCAATATGCAGTTGAAATCACTACTGGTCTCCTTTGCTTCTTCCTCCATTAGTTTCTATTGTCTTGAACGTAAGCCTCAGTAATTCTTGTGCTGATTTGAATAAATAATAATTACAGTTCAGTAATCCTTGTTATAGCATAGCCTAATTAGTCTCTGTAGCTGACTGAAGCTCTTTAATCATGAAGATAGAACTGAATTAAATACAGGATAAATGAACCCCCCTGCCCCCCCAAACATTTTTCCTTCCAACATCATAAAAATGCTTCTCAAGGAACTATGGAAGAAAAAAATTATTTCAAAAAGCATTTTAATTTCTTTTCCTGACTGACTGCCAAGTCTTAATTTGTTGACATTTTTATTTTGCTCTCTTGGGTCTCAGCTGGAAGAGGGACCATGTCTTGAAACGTAGATAACGTTTTTATCCTTAAGTAATCTTCTCCTAGGAATGATGCTGCATGCATAAAACATCTGACATACAATAGACCAAACTAAGCACTTGTACAAGTCTATTAAAGTCAATGGAGTTAATCTAAGTCTGAATTTGGCCCAATGAAGGATTCTGGAGAATAATGCAAAGCCTATCACATTACATACAAGAAAAAAGAATACCAGAGCTGCACAGTTGGACAATTTAATCCTATTTTCATTTCAGCTCAAAAGCTTCTTGGTTTCTATTCTGCATAGGTTTTTATACTGCAGTCATCACCACAATACCCATGTACCTTCCAATAAGACATTAAATAATGTTGCTAACATCTGGTGTATGTTTGTTTTCTCATCTTCTCCAGTGCACTAAGGAGTTCTGTTTACAATGAATAATGATCATGAAGAAAAGCTATTTGTCCATTAAGACTATTAAGAAAAAGGAGCAGCACTTTTTACACAGAGAATCAAAGAGGGTGAGAACATGATTCTTTTCTACACTTCAGAAATGCAGCTTTAGACTTACAAGGTCTAAAAAGTATTTTCTGCAGATGTCTCAGGAAGAACACTTAGCGACATGAATACATTCATAATGCCTTTCTGTACCCAAAATTGTTTCAAGGAAAAGTCTTGTGAGAAGAAGCTGAGTTGTCAAGTCAGTAGGAATTGAAGTGTCTCACCTTGTGGAGGACAGTCAGCCCCTACTGCGAATGGCAAGTTGAGAGCAGAGCAGGAGGGGAGAGTGTAAGGTTTGGCTCGCGGGGTGCTCAAGTGCCAGCTGGAATAGACAGCAGGAGTGTGAATGCTGCCTCTTTTCATGCAGAATGGGAAGGAGTTAAGTAAACCATTCACACAATGAAACCAGAAATAAAGGAGAATTTGGGATTTGACCAATCCCCCTTACAAATGAGTGGTGTTCATTGCTCAAGACACAAAAAGAAATCTTAAAAAATGATCAGAGAGCAGGAGTACCATGTTGTATTAAGTGGTCAAAAAATATGTGTGCATTTGGGCCCTAGGCTCAGTTCTTTTGATACATCTAACAGATAAGTCATGCTGTTGTTTGATCATCTACGTTTGAAGCTTATACTTCAAATTCAGATGAATCCTAGCAAGCATGGGAGTTGTTATGTCCCAATTTAAATTCAGTTGAGTAGCATCTGTGCAGAGAAGCTAATTGCACAGATTTTTCTGTGGCATTTATATGAAACATTTCCTCTTTTCTGTTTGAGCAACAAGGCTTTTGTTAGCTCTGCAGATAAGCACGGTTCAAATTAATGCCTACCAGTACCTTCTTTGTGGGGTTTTTTGGTTACATTAGGGGGGCGAGGGGGGGGGGGGGGGGAGAGCAGGGGTTTATATGAGTTTGCTTCCACCTTCTTACACAGGGCTGTGAGATTATGTCCCCAGTTTCTCCTAACAGACATTTCCTTGGGTAAGAGTGTTTCTTTACCAGCTCTTTCATCACACGCTGCCTCCGTGCAGAGTTCAGGTGCTCTTGTGAGTTTTTGTTACTGAAAAGTTTCTGTTTTCTTTGGGTTCCCTGCAATACCATTTTTTCCAGTAAGATTCTTAAAAGACAATAATTTAAACAGAAATAAAGGTAGAACTGGGAATCTGAAATGCAAGATGAAGTCGTCTCCAAATTTATCCATCTTGGAAGAGTATCCAGGAATGTTCAAACCACTCCAATGAGCTGTCTTCTTGGAGGGTGCGTCAATACAAGTTACACTCAGTTTACACTGAGTAATTAACAGCCTTGAAAACCCACATGTGGGTTCTGCCAGTGGGCAGAATAGGTCCCGCTCCTGGGAAGATGATTAGAAGGTGAGGAATATTGGCATCACAAAGAAACTGAAGCTGATGAAATAAAATGAACTTAGGTGGCTTTCTCCCTAGTGCTGAAGAGGAACTGCAGTTTCATCTCAGTTACACTACTTTGCAACTCCAAAGACACCACAGAGTACAGAAACTTGCCTCGTGGCTGAAATCTTGCAGTCAGGACTTTCAAATGCCATACGCACGTACTTCAGTCAAACTGTGATTTATTTCAATAGTACCTGTACCTTTGAATCCTGTGTTTTATTACTGAACCAGTCCACATGGTCAGTGTTCATAAATATCAATGATAACTGCTATAAACATTGCATGAAAATGGGACCAGAATCTGCTGTTGGTAACAAGAATCTCCTCCTCTTTGTTTCTGAGTGAGCTGCAAACACAGAAGACTCAGGACAGACAGCCTTTCTTATTCACTTTTAGCTTGATGTGTTTTTTTGATGTTTATTATTTTCTGATTTGTAGTAGAAAGGAAAATACATTCTTCTTGCTCTAAAATTATATTGATTACGTGGTCTAGATAGAAAGAGCCATTGTTGCATCTTGCATTGTTTTTATCCCTGGAGTTTGCTGCTTTGCTGGTGAAAGAACCAGACCAAATTCTACAGATAAACTGAGTCTGGAAGTACTGAGGTAAAGGCAGGAGCATTTCAAGAAACAATTAGAACCCATTTTGAAAAAGTAAAGACATAAATATAAAGAAGAGAGACTAAATGCCTTTTACCCCCTGTGCTCCAGCCCCTGCTTTTTGATCCATGACTCTTCAGTGAGGTAAAAGAAAGTTTTTATCAAAATATCCCTATCATGTAGGTACTATAATAACCTGCAATCTACAGGCTTTCAGGACTCAGAGAGGTTAGGTAACTGCCTTTTGTTCAGCTCCTCATTCTCTATCATTTTCATTCTAAGCACCCAAGACAGAATGTCAGGGAAATCTATGGATTGATTTCTATTTGAGCTGAATTAGACAATGCTAAGTGTTGTAAACGTGTCTATTACTATCTTTAAAGATCTCTGTAATGAGCAGCAGTGTATCAGTGATTTACACCTCTTCTGTTACCATCATCCAGGTTAATAAAGGACTCCAAGATCCTCTCCATCTCTTGTCCAAAGAATTTTGGTTTTACACATTCTATATAAAACTTGATGATGAACTGTGGCTAGGTGGATAGATTTATCATAATATTATGACCGTTTACTTAATCATTTTATTACTTGAACTGTGAAGATTGTATTGTGTTGCTGCAGAAACACAGCAGAAAGCTGTAAGAGTGCATGATGGCAGAAGGTAAAGATGCTTCCTATTGCTGATGTCTTAAGGGGGAAAAAGGGATGATCTAAAAAGTCCCCCAGAGACTCATTAGGAAGCATTCTATCTGCACATTAGTGTATTGTGCTAAATTTACTTGCTAATTTTGATGTCAACAGCAACTAGTACTAATGAAAAGCTTATGCAACATCACAGAGTTCTGTAAACTAAAAATACAAACAAAAAATCAGTTTAAAGAGTTAGATTACACCAAACTGTAATTATCTGTAATTAACAGTTCAGAGTTGCAAACACTATCAACAGGCAACAGAGGACACATTTACAGTGTGTATAAACAACATTACTAGCAAGTTTTAATTTGCTTTTTTTTCCCCTTCTACTAGCAGTTCAAATGGTTTAGATAAACTAGATGTCAGTAAGGAAATCAGGCCAGGTTAATGTTATCTACTATGTTCAAGATGATCTGAAGTTGCTGCTTAAATTCATCTCTCTCTAAAAATAAATATCCTAAACACAAACTTGACTCTAGCATGTGCTAAGGCCACATTTCTTACAGCAGCAGACACACAAATATTTTCCTGACTTAGAAGGATACAGTTCTTATTTTAAAGATTTCCAGTCAAGGCAAATCAGATTTTAGAGTCACCACGCTATCGGGAATGTTGTAATGTAAACCACATTTCTCTCCAAATCCAACAAAAGGAAGTCGATTCTTATTCATATGTGGTCAGGCCCTATGGGGAGATTATTATGAAGATTCAGGGCTGATCTGACTGCGAATTCCCTGCCTTTTATGGACTTTTAAGTAGCTGTTTAAAAAAGATAGCAAAGGATACCTGTTGTAAGAGGGGGACACTGTACTTATATAAGATGGCCAATAAATTTGAAGTGAGAGAGGAGCTCATCAAAGACAGCTGGAGGCCAAATACAGGCTTATCTAACACAGTAGGCTGTGCAAAACCCAAATTCAAAAAAATCCATGAATGCAGAAGAATTTAACTCACATCAGGAACTTAAAAGAGGTAAATATATTGCCATCCTTATGAATATACTTTTTGCAAACCAGCCACATCTGCCCTCACTGTGTCTTTTAATGCATGAGACTCTGCATGGTGGCTTTAAATGACTTTTAAAATGTAATTTTCACATGCTTGTTTGTTTTGACTGATTTCTTAATACAGTATAAAATACTTGCCAGAAACAATCCTTCTTTGTCAGATAAATGCACCAAAATAAACATCCCTTGATTTGTGCTTGGCAGCAGTTGATGAAAAGCTTTGTCAATAGGAAATTTTTTACTGCTGAAACAGTTGGTTATTAAATCCATCCTAAGTGATTTTTTTCAGGATCATGCAACTCTTACAAGTGTATTTTTTTCTAGTAGACTTCTCCATTTATTCTTTTACCTTCACCTAGGCTTTTTCCTTTACCATAGCAAATATGCTCCCCCAGGGGAGCACTGGGTAGTCCTGCACATACCTTGAATATGTACATCTTGAATGCCAGGTTGGTTAACGCAAATATTGGACCAAACCTGGACCATAATATAACTCTCGGTCACCCTGCGAGTACCCATTCTGACCTCCGTTTGGTTAGTCATCCTTTGAGGATCTAGCATGTAACTATCCAGCTTTGCTTCCTTTCAGTAGTTACCACATTTGTCTTCTTCTTTTACGAGATTATATATTTATTTTTTTCGTATGAGGTAGTACCAAAACCCATGCTAATATCCCAGATGTAGGACATCTACTAGTCTAATGACAAGGCTTGTTTCCTTGCCATAGAAGGAAATTAGCTTGTCAGGATTCGCTCTTGCTAAAGCTGCTCCCCTATTCCTTGAGATCTTCAGGCATACAAGTGGCTTGATCAGGTGAACCAGAGAGATGCAGAGCTGACCAGTCAGTGATTCCCTGCTCCTACCCAATCCAAACATACATACCTGCATTTTTCCTTCTTCCTGTGTTTCTCCCACCCTCCCTGAATTTTTGAAGAGGACCACTCACAGGTCCGAGACAGCTTTAGCAGGATCTTCAGCCTAGGAAAAGCTCATCTGGCATGCCTGACTGGAAAGCCTCCCAGCTAATCAATGACTGGCTCCCTTTTCCTTACCCCATTTTACCTTTCACTGCTATTAATTTTACTAGCCATTTGTTCACAGCCTTTCTTTAAGGAATACCGATACAAAAAGTCTTTTCAGAAGACTTGCCTGTTCAAGACAGGTCTTGAGTCTACATTAGCCCCTACTTCCCAGTTTTGCCTCCCCACCATGCAGCCTTCCCTGCTCATTGCACATCACTGTCCACTCTGGGGACCCCCACTCCCAATCCTCCACCTCCCTTTGCTTCCCTGCAGATCCTGACCTCCTCTTCCTGAGTAGTAAAGCACTGGAGCAACAACATCCACATTATCCTGTTTGCTCTGTCCTGGTTTAGAATCCATCACTGAGCAGATGGGAGGAGGTTTGAGAGAGTTCATCATGTAGTCCAGAGTTGAGCTTACAGGGAAGATTTGTGCTTGTGGTACAAGCTGTTGTGGGACAGCCAGCAGCAGAGATGGCGTGGGATGCATGCTTCAATCTTCTTTATGATGTCCAGGAACCTGATGACTCCAAATCGCAATTATATATCTTTTTTTTTTTTCCTAAGAATGTTCATTTACATTTCAGATAAATTTGTCCCAATCCTACACATCCTTAAACAAGTTTAAAATCTATGCACAAACGTTCAGGCATTATAAGCATTCATGCCACGCACTACTGAAGATACACCACCCCGACTCTTTTAACCAATTGCAATCCACAACACTGTTCAAACTGCAAGCATCTGTCATCACTGCACTGAGGAGAATCTTCAAAGAGATACCAATTTAAAGCAATAAGCAAGCAACGAATTCTTTTCAGAGAACAGTGACCCCTGTGACACTGTGCTGCAAGCAGGGAAAAGGAAAGTCTAAATTAACTGTGTCAAGTGTTCTGTTTGAATTAGTCAGTCAGGTCTAAGTGATGTGATTTGTCTGGTGATCTGGGGGTTGTTCCTTGTGCAGAACAGAAGGAAATACATAAAAGCTATACACAAAGCAGAATGGAAAGAGAACATGGCTGCAACATATCCTTAAGAATCTCAGCAGCGAGGCAGGCAGGGCAGTGGAGGGAGCCTTGAGGAACAGGGAAGGTGAGCTAAGGGGCTGGCAATGCGGAAGGAAGGGAGATGGTTGCTTGGTGCCAGGTGTGTGCCAGGCCATGGAGAGGGGAAGGTGGCTGGGGCAGGTGATGTTCAAGTGCCACTGCCCTATGGCTTGTAATAGTTGTGTAGTGCAGGAGATAAAGATGCAGCAGGCAATGTGGCCTATTAGGGAGAAAGCTCACATCGAGCCCAGCCTTGTGACTGCGGGTTAGTGCTACACAACCAGCACACAGCACTGCAGGGGGAGAGAACGCTTCATGCAACATGAGCTGCTTACACAGGGTAAATGCATGCAATGGTGTGCTGGGAATGGAATGCTCCATTCCTCTTCACGTTAACAGGAGCACAGGGTTTCATCTCTTGACACTGTGTAAAAGCATGCCTGTGGTACCTGCAAGGATCTTCCTCCCAGTTCTCTCTTTGAAGCCAGCTCAGATTGCTCTGCAGCATTTCCCGGAGGTGTCTGGCACCAAATGGTTCAGCTGTGTCTCCTTGTTCAAGGATTCAGTCATGATTTATGGTTCAGACAAGCAGGCGCAGCTGGCAGGTAACATATCTCAAGATTCATGATCGCTCAAGGCCTGGGAGATGCAGCATTCCCAGTGCTCCCCACCCGGTTGCTATAGGGATGTACAACCAGGTGATGCTGGGCTGTGTCTCTGGTCAGAACACCAAATCCTTTAGTGAAACTACTCATCAAATAATTTGCCTTTTGAATAATGTGTCAATGGCAAGAGGAACACATTGGCATTCCTTTGTGATGTGTAAGAAACTCCTGGTATTTTCTATATATGAGGAGGGGGAGAGCTGGCTTGATGTATCAAGAGAGAGCTATGATGTATCAAGAATCAGGGTCTAAGCTGCATTTATTTTCCTCTTTGGAGGTTCCAGTGATTCTGGCTGAGCACTAAAAGCTGCCTCATCTCCCAGCTATTTTTTTTTTAAATGCTGATTTTATCAGTGCAGTTCAACAAAGAAACTAAGAACTTCCAAGTGGAGGTCACGCTCACTCTCATTTGCTGAGGCACTGCACTTCATTTCCTTAACCTACGCATGGGGCTGTGTTGGGAAAAAAATGGGAAATATCTGAAATTCTGGTGTGGTAAAAAGGAAACTGAAAAGAAACTTCCCATGTTTGAATTTTCTGTGGAAAAACAAATGCCTAAATGTTAGTTTGAGCTTTTATTTCTACACCAGGAAGAGGGAAGGAAGATAGCACACCTTCACCTTTTGCCAAGGACGGTTTACTCTCAGCTAAAGTGGGTTTAGTCAACAAGTTCAAACATCTACAGGTTAGAGGCTCATGAAATCTAGAAGTCAGAAAGTTCATATATGTTCTGAGCCATGCCTCAATTTAATAGAGAAAAAGGAAGCAAAGTGCAACAGGTGAGGATTTGTGATTTATAAGTCATTGCATGAATTCTGTATGTAAACATCATTCCATCAAAGTCTCATCCATTCAAAATGCAGATTACACTGAAGGTCACATACTGGATAGTAATGTGAATAAATCTTCCTATTCGGCCTATTACTACAAGATTACATAGCACAACCTTGTGAGCTGTGCCAGGGGTGTACAGGGTCCAGCTCTGCCTGAAGCCAACAGTTACACAACACATTCAGTCCTTGCAGTCCTGCTAAAGGAGGATTCCTTCACGCTGGTGGAACGTGTGTTTGCTGGTCAGTGGCACTTCCCAGTATGTAGATCACACCTGTGTCACCCCCCAGCCAAGCTCCATTGCTGCCTCCCTAAGAACATGAGGGACAGGCTGCAGCTTGCAGCCTTCAGAAGAGGCAAACACGGATGGCTCAGGTTCTAGAGATGCCTTTACTAAAGGTTTCCAAGCAAGAACATCCTTCTCTAAACCAGGAACTACACTGCCATTTTATCTTACAAATATGTGGTTGAGTGATCAACTAGAAATCTCCCCAGCTTTTGTTTTGAGTTTCTGCAATCTTCCTTTAAACAAAATACCTTACCTTCCCATGCAGCAAACAGAAATCTGTTGTCATATTTGGTTAAAATATCATGCAATACTATCACATACTCACCTTCACTTCTAAACCGTTCTGACGGATAATAGGAATGAAATCTGAAAGACCTCTAAATCCAGGCATTAAGAAATATGCTTACTATGACAAATCTTTACTGCAAAAATTTGAATTTTTATTGAGTGAAACAATCGATTTTACATTAGTGCTTCATTATTTCAGATAGGAAGAGTTTTACTTTTCCCATTTGCTACCATGTTACAGTTTCGCTGTCTGCAGGATTATGTTGCATTTCACTGCTCCACTCCTGAAGTGAAAACAAACAAAAAGGAGTCCCCACACTATGACTTCTTTCCATAAAACTAAAAAAGACAAAAGGCAAAGATAAAAGATAAAAGGCAAAGTTACAGCAGTCAAACTCCTCTCATAAAACTTGCGTTACATTCGGTAGGCTTCAAACTGATCTGAAATTTAAAACCAGTGGATTTTAGGAGACAAAGTATAAAGTAAAGCAATGTGTGCTTAAACCTTTTTAGTTTGCTGGATCAAGAATTATACTCTACAATGTGTGGATAATTCACCAGAGCTTGCACACATATTTTTCATATTGTACCTGTCTTAGTGCATTATTTCTATAATCTCTTTTCTTATCAACTTAACCTCCAGCTGTTTGCCCTCTCCACCCAAGCCCTGTTGTGTGATTAAGCCTCTTTCTTCTTTCTTCTTTAAAACAAGCAAACAAAGAAACATTTCCCCCACACTTTCAGAATCCTCTTGCAAAGTTTCACCAACTACCTGCATGACTTACACAGCTTTATTTAGCCTGTTTCATTACCAAAACAAACAAAATGTCATCAGAGATTTGCTGCTGACCCTGGAAGTGCCATGAAATTCCTGAGTTGCACCTCACAATTTTATTCACTGCTGAGAGAAAATGAGCCCCATCTAGTCTGAATGCAATAATAATGTTGTGTTGTGGGTGGTTTAAATTATTTGTAATCACTGAGTTTTAATAAGTAAAAGCATGAACACTGATGTAAAGAGCATCGACATGAAGTTCTCCAGAGGCTGCAAAGAGCTTTCCCTAGGGCTCAGGATAGCAAGGTGCTGAGCCTCCTACTTACATCCCTGGCAGCTGAAAGCGGAGGCCTCCAGGTTTTGCCCTACCTGGCTATATGAAGGACCAAATGTAAAGGACTCATCCTCTAAACAGTGTTATTATTATCTGCCAGCATCTCCTCTTCTTGGAATGAAGGAGGACACAGAAAAGGCCACAAGCCTTGAGGAAATAAAAGATTAATTAAAAGACATTTTTTAAAAAAAGTATTCTTACAATAGAATAATAGAGTCAGCTAGGTTGGAAAAGACCCTTAAGATCATCAAGTCCAACCATTATCCCAGGACTGTCAAGACCAAAACTAACCCATGTCACTGAGGGCCTCATCTACATGGTTTGTGAGCATTTCCAGGGATGGTGGTTCCACCACTTTCCTGTGCAGCCTCTTCCAGTGCCTGAGCACCCTCTCTGTGAAGAAATTGTTCCTAACATCCAGTCTAAACCTCCCCTGGCACAGCTTGAGGCTGTTACCTCTTCTCCCTGTTGCTTGTTACTTGGGAGAACAGACCAACCCCCATTTCACTGCAACCTCCTTTCAGGCAGTTGTAGAGCGATAAGGTCTCCCATGAGCCTTCCTTTCTCCAGACTAAACACCTCAGTTCCTGCAGATGTTCCTCATCATTCTTGTGCTCCAGACCCTTCACCAGCTTCGTTGCCCTTCTCTGCACCCGCTCCAGCACCTCAATGTCTCTCTTGTAGTGAGGGGCCCAGAACTGAGCACAGGATTTGAGGTGCAGCCTCATCAGTGCCCAGTACAGAGGGATGACTGCTGTCCTGGTACTGCTGACCACACTATTGCTGACACAGGCCAGGATGCTGTTGGCCTCGGCTGCCTGGGCACAAGCTGGCTCATGTCCAACATCCCCAGGTCCTTTTCCGCTGAGCAGCTATCCAGCCATTTTCCCCAGGCCTGTAGCATTGTGTGGGGTAAATGAAAAAAGCTCTGGGCTGTAGTGTGTTGTGTGTGGCTGCAGCAAGTGTGTGAGGTAGGTGCACCACTATGGCAAGAGAGGGAAGGCATCTTACAGCACTTGCTGATGAGTAGCTTTTCAGTCCGGCAACGTCAGGCCACATGCCTAATAGAGCTAAAATCTGCACAGAGACCATGCCAAGATTAAATTAAATATTCTCCTGAAGTCTACCATCCCCTGCACCCATGTGAACTGGACAACTGGAATAAATACCTGTAAGTTTATCGATGCACATGGTTTTGTCCTCCATATAATGCATGATATATAAACTAACATAGTCAAGTGTAGCACCTCAGATCATAGAATCACAGGGTTGGAAAGGACCATAAGATCATCTAGTTCCACCCCCCCAACTATGGATACAATTCCATAAGGAATTGTATCAATGACAAAGTGATTTCAGTGGCCATGGGAGTACAGACATCTTACATGCTCATACAACTCACAAGTCATACTAATTAGAACCTGTTTCTGAATGTTTTGCCCTGCCTCAAATGAAAAAAGTAGCAGCAGCAAAGGTAAAATGCAAGTAAAATGGCTGGTGCTAGGCATGTAAAGCCTGCTGTCTAAGGAGACATCAGATTGACAGGGACCAAAAGAGGCAGCTGGGGAGAAGTATGAGAGATAAAATTATGATGGCAATATTTCTGAGGCAGATGAAGTTCCGGGGGATGTGAAGGAAACAATGGGCAATCACGCCTCGGAACTGCTTTTCCTACCACAAAAAGTAGGGGACATGTAACTGGTATCTTGGGAGGTTTTAAGACAAAGCACACCTTTTCTACAAAGGATACAATTAAATTACAGAGCTCACTGATGCAGGATTTTATAGATGCCAACACTATAAATGGGTTAAAAACAACACTTACAGAGAGTCACAGAAGTCCACAAGCAAGACTCAATCCAACAGATACAAACATAGTCTCCATCTCAAGAGGTCTCCAAATGTCAGATTGATGTAAATGGAGGTACACTGGAAGCTCATCATCCATGTGGGTTGTTCATGGACTTTTTTACATACATCCATGAGCACTCTAAGGTTAGAGAGACCCTTCTTGAACCAGCTGACTGCCCACCTGATCCTGGCTTAGCATTCTCTTATAAAGCCTAGTATCGCTTTAAGTATCTTTTGAATGCAAAACTATGAAGTCCACCTGTCCACCTAGGGTTTCCTTAGTCACACCGCTCCTTCTTGTCATCTGAGATAGGCAGAGGATTATCTAATACGTGGTAATTAAATCAACAATGCACTTTTCTGTTGTCAAGACATGAGTCACTTTTTCATGCACGGATCTGATCCAACGACACAGTTGCAAAGGCATCTTTTCAAATGCTTCTCCTTAACACCGGATTAGATTTCTCTTCTGAGTTAAGCTGTCAGCAAAAACCGCTCTGCAGTGAGCAGCAATCAATCCAGCCTTGTCTCTCAACAAGTTAAGAGTTTTGGCATAGAGTGGTTCTCACATAGAGGTTTACTTCTGAAAAGGATATTTAAATGCTTTTTAAAAGTGTACTTTTATTAAAATCATCCACTCTCAGGAAGAAAAGCTCCTTCTAAAGAAATAGGCTGTTTGCCTCAGCACCTCTTGAAATTTCAGCAATATTGCCACGCACACACTTGGGAAGATGCATTTCTTCAGTTTCACTTGACATTTTTCTCTCGCTAATGTTGAATGAAGCCGCAGCCATGACTTGCCAGGAAATATGTCTACTGGTACATGGCACACCATCTCAGTGGAGTATTAGCAACTGTTCAGCAACTGGTTACTTATCTCTTGCATTACTTAAACAACAAGGATTATGAATTATTCAGCTACAGGATGAAATGGATAAATATGATACATTTCCCAGATTTCATAAAAGTTAAAACAGTGGAAGCAGAGTAGAGGGATTGCATTATGCAGAAGAAAAAATTGGGATCAGTATGAAGAAAACATTTCCTAACAAAGATGCCTATTAAATGGCTGAAAAGTCCCTTGTGGAAGAGGTGGAGGCCTCATCACTCGAGACATTTGAAACCAGACTAGACAAAGCATTCATCTCTACAGGGGCAGAGGAAATGGATAAAATGACTTATTAGGCTTTTTTCCATCCATCTCTGATTTCCATGATTTAATACATTTTTTAAAATGCAAACCACAGTTGCATAACACAAGAAAGAGGCAGAAATACAATAAAAGGATTTTTAGTTGTAGTGTTGCCCAACACAATGAAACTTGATTTAAATTAAATTTATGCTAGCAATTCAGACTGCAAGATGACTTCTCTTCCGAGCACTGAAAGCTTTGCTACTGCCACATGAGTCTCTAAAAAGAGGAGTTGCCATCCCCAGACTGGGGATTTATTCTGTGTACCAGAACTCTCTATGAAGTATGATGATTCAACTTTTGACAAGGGGAGCTGATGCAAAAGACAGAATGGCGCTTTACAGAGAAGCAGGGGAATGTGGGGTTTGGGCCTAAGGTCTGGCAGCCTTATAAACTCCCTCAGGAAACTCCAGCACTAAATACTGATGTCACTCAACATCTAATCTGCTCATAAGTAAGTAAAAGTAGACTCTCAGAACAGTCTCTTTCCATCAGTTTGAGTATCTTAAAATGATTTCAAAATTCTCAGTTCTTCCCCCTGTTGGTTTTTTCTTACCCTTGAAGGCACTGTTCTATTTAAAATAGAGCACACTCTGTTGCTTTTGTAGAACTATGAAGAAATACAGACCCTCTCCCTCCCGCCCTCTCCCCGAACTGAGAAACCTTAGGGTAGTTATAATGAGCCAGTTTAAGAGTGGAACACTGTGGACCTTCCACTACACCCATCACCCACTCAAGAAAATGAAATAATGATGTACAACTGCTGTACAAGACACCAAGATGCATAGCTGAAGTGAACTGCCACAGAGGTAATGCAGAGGAGGGTGCTGAATCATGATGGTCCTCAGGCCAGGGACAGCCTGTCGCACTAGTTTTGAACCAGCCATGATAAGGCAGGATGTAGCCACATGGTCTCCTTGCTTTGACATCAAAGCTATTTTAACAACCTGCTGCCATTTCCCCTCTGCACCCTGTTCACTCTTGCATCCTGGCTGCAATTTGCCATCATTTCAGAATTAATCGTGTTGTTCTGGATGGAGCTGCAAACTCAGTGTAGTAGGAAAGGCTGTTTCATTTCAAAATACTGTTTACACAGTCCCAACAGAGGATGCAGAAAAGTAACGGGGAAAAGGGAGTTGAATCTAGCCCTGGAACTGGTTAGAATTAGGAAGAACAATGGTTCTGTCCTATAATTACAAGGAAGTCCCTCAAACACAACGTCATCCACTTTCCTGTGAACCTCCTCAGTTCCCCTTTCTCTGGTTGAAGTTACATGTAACCATTTAGCTGGAAAGCTGAGTTTCCCTG
Organism: Melopsittacus undulatus; assembly: GCF_012275295.1. Taxonomy (NCBI): domain Eukaryota; kingdom Metazoa; phylum Chordata; class Aves; order Psittaciformes; family Psittaculidae; genus Melopsittacus; species Melopsittacus undulatus. The sequence continues at coordinate 91,952,638 of NC_047527.1, read as the reverse complement.
TACTGTGCTACTTGCCTACTTGGCTGTGTGCTGCTGGACCTATCAGTATCTTCAGGTAACAAAGGTCACAGGAAAGAACGTCTGTTCTTGGGTACATCGTAAAATGCTGGCAACCCTGAAGTTTGTCAATAGTATTATTAGGAGAAAGCTTCACCTATTTTAAGTGTTTTATATTACTATATAGGGTTTTGGAGGCATATGATAAATACAGTAGGACAAAATTCACAATGCAGCTAAATCAAAGACATCAGCCCTTATTTTCTTCAAGCCTGTCTCAGAGATCCTAGCTTTAACTAGTTAACATAATAGAGAGAGTATGCCCAAATCTAAGGATCTCTTTAAATGATAACGTTCAATACTTTGCCATCTGGAAAGTAAAAATAGTCAACTATAGCAGCAGTAGCAAAATTAACCAAATGACCAAGTAAGAAAAAAATAACCTCTGTTTGCAGCAGCTCTACCCCAAACTCGTTATTTAAAACACAGCCCCTTTGTCCCAGGCATAGGCTTCTCCCCAATTCACACAGCTTCTTATCCACAGCTCACCCACAGCCACAAGACTCTATATCCTGGTTATGAACCCACAGACTCTGCTTTCCATGTAACTCACTCTCTGCTAATTGCCCTTTAGGCTCCGGGCTCAGGCCATGTTTGCAGAATTTCATCCCTCACTGGATCGCACTCAGAGGATGTTTCAGTGCAGCACATCCTTCCTATGTTGTGCCCAGCAGCTACTACTACATCATCCTGCCCTGGCCCTCAGGGGATATCACTGTATTATACTGTAAACAAGCAGCTAGTCAGGATAGGGTCTGCATCCATAGGATAAACAGGAATTAAAACAAACAAACAAAAAATTATCTAATTTGGACAAAATTAATCCTGTAATAATGAATTCATAACACTTTGTACCCAGTTGAGTCATATGTCTCTGCAAATCAAGAATAAAATCCTACTGAAAAGAAATTGCCTTGGAGGGCAGGCAGTATTTTATGACCACAGGAGCTATTACTCTCCAAGGAGAGAAAAAAGTCACAGAAAGGGAAGGAAATGCAGACAGGCAGGTAAGCAGGGCTGGATTCTAGCTCCATTTACACTGACAGAGTTATTCCACTGTAGAGGAGACAAGAGCTTTCAGTTCTAAGTCTTAAGGATGGTGGAGAGTAAAAATAATGAAAGAGTAATATCTGAAGTTCTTCTAATCTCAGTCACACACCAAATATCTTCTCCAAAGATAATTGAGATTTAGACCTCCTAGCAATTCTCAATGGTCATATTATAAGTCATACAGGAATTTTATGAGACCAAAGCTGTAATAACGTGCTCTGTCTGAGCGGCAGAATAGCTATACAATCAATATGTTTTTGCACGCTCGCATTTTAGAGTGGATTAGTGTTGCAGCACAGTCTAAAATAACAGCATAAATTTAACAGGCTGGCAGTCTTAAAAGAGTGAAGTATAACAACAGGTGTATTTATTTGTGCTGTGAGGTGTAACTGATACCACTGTAATTCTGCTGAGATTTTTAAAACAGAGTATAAAATACCTGGTGCTAGAGCTAAAATAATCTTAACCAATTGAAAATCAAAAGGAAAAGACAACAGGTATCACTGTAGACGTGTTGTGCAAAGGTACTACATATGTCACACATTTGCAAAACCTATTAATCAGCCCTTTATTAGAGACACTACATTCAGACAAATTGAACAAATCCTAAAACATATAAACCCCTAACACTACAAATACATCTTTTCCCAAAGCTATGAAGTACTATAACACCACACAGGTTTCTATTTTTCTTGCTTTTTGACATGATTGTTGTTGGATACTTAGATTTTATGAGTTCATAGATGAGTCAAACCTTGCAGTATACCAGAACTGGAGATGACACCTCTTCTAACTATATGCTTTACCACAAACATTAAAAACAATTACTTAGGAATAGTAATTTCTAGGAATTCTGAAAATATTTTAGTTATAATTGTTATCAAATCATTACAGAAAAGTCTAAAACATTTCCATTAATCATTCATTACATAGCTCCGTAACTCCATACACTTGGAAAACTATGACTTTGCTTTAAGTTTTCTTCTTACATATGTGTCTATATGCACATACACACACATATATATGGACTACTATAAAATGAGTGTCAAGAAAAGCAGGACCTTTACATTTCCACCTTCTTCCCTGTGTTTGCAATAGGAATGAAACTGTAGATAACATCCATGCCATCTACAAAAATTAAAGCAACTTGACTTCAAATCCTTGACAGATACAGAAACCACTTACACTCTGCTTTTCCCATTGGCATTTTCCATTCTTTCTTAAGACAGTCTGCTCTAAGAATATATTGTTAGGCCATACACTCAATCTTAATGCAACAAACCCTTCTCCCTCTGACACTGCCTTGAAATTACAGAATCTTGTGCCTGACCCAGAAACCATGCTTGTCCTGCTCAGCTCCTCAGTTTTAATCCTGCTGTGCACAGGAAAACAAGATTGCAGCTGTGGTGTTGACTAAACCTAGTTATACACATTAAATACTTCTCTTGTTTGTGCTCTTCCAGTAGTTCAAAAAGCAGCCTAAACCATACAAGACACAAGCAAGCCTTACAGGGCCTGATTCTACTTATGGAATGGTAAATCATCAATGACTCCTCTGAACTCAAGTGATCAAGACATACCAATTGCCACATCTAGAGTGTCATCCACTCACAATGGTGACAGAGGGAGTTCAGGGTATTAAACATTTTGAAGAACTATGCGATAAATAGAAACCTTTCCAAAGTCATAGAAGCTCCTTACAATGCTCATTCTGTGAACTCAGAAAGGAAAAAAACCCAGCAGTTTCAGATTTTTTTTTCTGAGATTTGTCTTAGTGATTGAAGGTCCATTTCCTAATGGTTGGGAATAAAAGTCTATCTTGATAGTTAAAGCCACATAAGCCAAATTCTCCTGTGTAGCTACCACAGAGTAGATGTGCATGAAGTTGGTCAGGCAATTTGTTAGGAGGACTAATGGGTTGGAGATTTGGTGCGGTGGTGGAAATGCTAGAAGGGAGGGTAAGCATAACAACATAGCTACAGAAGTCTGCAGAGCTCTGAATCTTAAAGGGAAACCAAAGGCATATGCACACCAAAATAAGTACACCTAGAGAAGAGCAAATGTGTGGCTGGGTCCCTGGAAGTACTCATTAGCAAGAGTATTTCAGAGGAAGCTGCAACTACACGACAAGTGGGCTTCTGTCTGGGGAAAGTGTTTTGGAGACATGTTTTAGCATGGTGAAAAAAAGACTCCTCATATTGCAGAATGCAAAAAACCTGTAACCACTGGCCTCCTAACAAATATTTCTGCTATAACAACAGCTGTGAAAAAGCAATGGCAGCTTGTCTTATTCATCTTATAATATCAACTAATAAAGTGATTTTATTTGCTATAAATGGTAATGCATGATAAATAACAGATATCCCAAAGCATGAGATGCTGTACTTTGACCTGGAAGGTGGCTGTTACACTAATTTCTTCTAGTGTGGATCCTGCAGCCTTGACTGACATGATCAAGCCAATAGAAAGCAAAGGGTTACCCAATTTGAATAGTGGCAGCAGCAGCAGGCACCCAGTTTGGCAATTTTGCTTTATCCTTTCCTACAGCTTGACCTTTTAAAATCAGCATGTAAATGTAATTAACATTATTTAGCTTAAAAAATAAAAAAGGTGGGGGGAATCAAATTAAGTAGAAAAAATCATCATATAACTAGGGCCACTGCTTCCATTTAGTGGGATGGACAACAATAAGAATAAATAAGAATACAAAGACAGGACATATCAACTATGCTACACAAGTGACAATACATCTTATTTTACTGTATTTGTTATCAAGATGACATGCAGTCTAGAACTTCATGGCAAACACACTGGCAAAAGCCATAAACCATGAGAATAACAAGGCTCGAAGGAACAAGGCTTACAAAGACAACCCCAAGGGTAACTTTCTTAGATACCAGTAAATAAATCCCTAAAGGCAAGGAACTAAAGTACAGCAACCCCAGCAACCACACTAGCACCCTAATTGAGGTCTGGAAGAGCAAAGATGTGCAGTTCCACACTGTCCAGTTGTGGGACACAGTTGCAACAGAGTCAAAACTTGTAGGCCTGTAAAATTCCACAACAGGGGTTGAGTTCAGGGTCTGGGGACTTTCTCTTTGTACTTCCATGATTGTTATAACCAGGCAATTAGAAGAGGTGTGAGAAGGGCTAACCAGAGATGCCAACCTCTTGGGAGTCAGCAAGAGTTCTGTTGGGTTGTCTGGTAGGCACTTTTTTCCCTTTCCCCCACAGGCTAAATTCAGAAGGATGTTGTTGTCATCAGGAAGACTACTAACCTCATCGTCTGGCAGGCATGTTTCAAACCTGCAAAATGGGCATACTATGACTCCTTGTGGGGAATCACCGAAGTCTATGATCTTGCAAAGGCATTTGGCACATACTCTGTGACAGCACTCCAGCACTTTCGGTTTCCTCTGTCGCAAGTTATAGCGGTTGTAGCAGATCTTGCACTCGAGCTCATCTGAGCTCTGGGTCTCCACAGACTCCTCTGGTAGTTGACTGGTCATTTCTTCTGATGGTTTTTAGACTTGAGGAAAGAGAAGTCAATGGACGAAGAGGTCACTCTGGGCTTATGTTAGAACTTTTTCCTGATGATCACATCACCCATCTCAAACAAGGAAAAGAGGAGATGACATTGTCAAAAGCGTCAGTAGGCATCATCCATTTTCAGCTTCTGCTAGGGGCTGCGTACCATGTCCTTACTCTGAGCCAGGCATCCATCTGAAAAAGACAATGTGGGATTTTTGTGCAAGAAAAGCTAAGCTGCAGCAGGTGCAGGTTCTACTTTTCAAAAGCTTCCTTTGCTAAAAATACGTCTAAGATAGTTTTTTGTTGTGGCAGATAGAGCCTATATGGCAGTCATGCTGACAAACTTAGTATCACTCTGCATGAATTTGTTTTAGACTTGTAACTTTGACTGGCTCAGCCCATGAAGTTCTCAGCAGAGGCTGCAATCTAATCATTGATCCATGACCATTTGTCTAAACCCTGGTTTCCTCAGGAAATGAGACCTAACCCCTGGTGCTTGTCATCTTTCTCAGTAACTTGTGAACCTGCTGATCACTTTCAAACAAATCAGCAGAGGGGCAGCAGTACTAAACATAACAAAGTTTCTAGAAAAGTAGTGAACACTGGCAGCTGGGTAGAGGAGGAGAGGTATTTGTAATGACTACCACTTATCCTGAAGGACAATGGTCAGCCAGCACACACCTAGCCTCTGCTCTTAACAGGCAGCATGCTGCCTGTTGCTCAGCCAAAGAGGGCAATATAGGGGGAAGCTGGTGATAATCTGAGGGGATAAAGGAGTTTCGGGGAGTGAAGTGGGTATGAAAGAGGGCTGGGGTTATTATAAGTGTTATGTAGGGACCTAGGTCAAATCTGTAAAAAGATCAGGCTTTATTAATTTCACTGTTTCTGGAACAGCTCATTTCTCTGTTGACACCCAGTTCCTGAACATAGATTACGAAAATGAGGGTTCATTAGCTTGTAACAAATGTCTCCTTTAATGTGTGGATGCTAGGGTGAAGGCTAATGGGTCTCTCAAGGGCATTAGCCAGATGCTTCCTGGCACAGCCATGAAACACTGACTTTCAAGTGTTTCATGGCTGTGACAGCTGTTTCACACCTCAGCTAAGGAGAGGCTCGTGGCATGCATGTACTGCTGCATTCCCATTCTGCACCGTATTTGTGCCACCAGAGACCCATCAGGTTAGCTGAAAAAAAAGTATATTGTTCTGTTTTGTAACTGTGCATTTTCATGACTTCATGAAACAGTTGCTGCATTATAAAGCAAAACATCAACCAGGACCATGTACTCTGGGGACCGATAATTACCAGCATTTACAAAACCAGTTTTATTTGCCAGAAGATAAAAACTTCTTCAGATTCGGGCATATGCTTGCCCACAGAGATGGGTGCGCCATTGCATTTGCAGGCTTTGAAACTGTGCTTCCCTGCTAGAGTACGAAGGAACTTGCCACAGTCAGACAATGGGGGTCAGCACTTGCATCCAGCTGCCAGTCGCATTATCAATAAATATCAGGCACACGGAATATGGGGATGGGGGGATGGGGAGGGGAGAGAAATGGTCTATTTCAGTAAACTTGTTTTTCAACTATTAGTTTTTGTAAATGTTTGATTCCTTTCCTTTGGGAAATTTTTAACCCACTCCTAGCATTCGAATCTTTGTCCCTTTTTGAGAACAAGGCAGGAAGTTGTGTCCTTTAAGCAATGTGCTCCTTCTGTCAATAGATTTTATTTGTCAACTATCAGGCACAATAAAGTGTCTTTCACAGGCCTATTGTTCCTACTGGGCTTTATAGATTTTCCATTCTCTCAACTTTCTGCATAGCTTCTGTAAGTAATAATTTCTAAAACTGACCTCCTGGATTTTAAAACAAAGATTTCATTACTGCAGACAATGCCGTAATGAAAAAGCAGGACAACATAGTGAAGAAAAAAAAGCCCATATTTCTCTAAGAATTTATAACAGACATGGCTCCCTCCCAATTTCATTTTCCTAACTTTTTTCCTGCCCCTTCCAATTTATTTCTTTAGTGCTTTAAAAGTTTTCATCTCTGCCTTACTGTTGTTTTTATTATTTGTACTGTGACTATATTTGTGGTGTGTTCCATTAGGCAAGGCAAACACAAAAAGGCTGATCCATAATTTTCAGTGTGTACAAGCTAAACATCTAAAAGACAAAGTACATCTTTTACAGACCTTATAACCTATCCTTTATCCTTTGTTACACTGTGTCCTTCCTTATTAATTTCTACTACTCTTTATTTCATTCCAAATATCATCTTCTAGATGACTTTTAGGCATATATAAATGTCATCAGATGATAACTTTCCAAAGGACAAAAAAACCCACAAAAGGGACATAAAAAAGTGAAATACCGACCAACAGGAAAGCAAAGCACCACTGAGAAGTTAAGAAGCCAAACAAAACTAGTGATGGTTTTTAACTTTTACATCCTGAGTATCATTCCAATTCTGTACCCGAGGTGAATTCAGATTACTAACATGATCATGCTTCACAGCTAAGGCTGGTAAACACTGTCCTGTGATGTAAAATTAGAATTCTGATTAACCAAAAAGCTGCCCCAAAATGTGTCTGTTTCTTATGGAAAACTGAGATTTTTCTCTGAAAACTTCCAATCTTTCTAAATGAATATTTCCCATTTTTTTCCCAAAAAGCACTCTACTTTCCAACCAATTTTGTTAAAACATGGATCACTTCTGCCTGAATCAGATTTCAAACTGAAAGTGTTTTCCTCATTATATCCCCTTTAAGTGGCCAAATTTAGTATTAATACAAGGAGCAACAAGTGCTGGCACTAGCAATATCTCAGCTGCTAGATTTGAACCATTAACTTCATTTCCAGAACACAATGATCCTCCTTGAGGTAGTTTCTGTCATGAGCTATTCTACAAATTATTTTCTAACTTGTTTTTTAATGTACTGCACAAGAAAGAACTACTTACATCATCTTTCTCCTTCCAGAGTCTCTTCAAAACATATCTATCAGTAATAAAACATCACTAATTGTTTCTTCTTTAGCTAAGTTTAGATGTTTGATTTCTCCTCATGTGTTCTTGTGTGATTACTGCTTACTACTATTCTTCATTTATACATCTATTCCTTCGAAAATTAAAATTTTATCACTAATTTCTATTAATGATATTCATACATTTTTTAGTTTCTCAGCTCTACGGTGGGTTTAGACGCTTCTTAGCGAATTTTGTATTTTTTCTTCTCAATACCCACATTCTGTTTTATTTTCTCTCTGCTGAGGATTGATGCCTTTTTGAGCTTTATTAATGCTGCTCTGCTGTTATACACACCACATATACTAAAAAGTTATCTGATCAGAGACTTGTTAAAAATACAAGAAAACTGAGGATGTTAAAGATTTTTTGCTTCAAATTGCCCCTATTTCTTGAGAAAATTAGAGATTTCTTAAGAAATACAGCCAGCTACTCCTTCAAACCACTTCTACTCTATGTCAAAGATACAGGCATGTCTTTGCATGACTCCCCAGGAGGGTATTTACTGGAAGCAAGCAGAATAACGAATTCAAGTAGGGAATACATTAACTGCTGCCCCTCTGAATCCTGGTCCCCCACCAAAAAGGTGGCAAAAGCTTCAAGTACTTCTGCTTGCTGTGTGTTGGAAGGAAAAGCAGCTGTAATATTACACAGAAATTATTTAGTATATTACACAGAAACAAGAGTCTGTGTCTCTATGTTCATGTTTTGTTCTCTTTTCTTTGAGCCACTTTTTTATGATGACATGAGAAGGTACAGCCTTATTATATGTTCCAATACTCCATTAACGTTTGGGTTTTTTTTAATCATTGGGATACAATATGCATGTTTTTCCTGACTTTGACATCCAAAGGACAGTCAAGTAAAAACTCCTGAGCACAAATCCTATGATGAGTCTAACCTCTTTCACTTCCAAGTACAAAACTGCTATTGACTTGAGATGAAAGTGAGGTCCCATGTCTATTTTTAGAGCATTGTGTTTATTTTTATTAATTCAGATATTTGCCATGACTTTAAATTATTAGTTACGTCCAGTTTTCCACTTGAGCTTATTTATTTTTAGAGATGTTAACCTTGTTAAACCTTGTTGTTTGATACCAACAGGCACAAGCTGTAACTAGGGAACTTTCAATCACTTATTAGGAAAAAATATGCACAAGGTGTTCAAAGACTGGAACATGTGTAGAGTGAAGCAGAAATTAAAACTCCAACCTTACAGATATTGAAAACATGACTGGGTACAACCCTGGCTACTCTACTGTAGAATCTGGCCCTGCTTTGGGCAAAGGAGACTAGACTCTTGCTGGAGATTCTTTCCAACCCAAATTATTCTATGATTCTATGTTTTGGTATCCTGAACTCACTTTATGTGCTCTATTTCAGAAGCTTTGTTCCTTACTGAATAAGGAATTAGGCTGACAGTTGCTTTTGTAGCTAAGTATCTCTCCCATGTATTAATTCTACCATCTAATATATGAATTCCTTTTTACAAGAAAGCCTAGATAGCTTCTGTTATTCTGTTTTCCACAGAAGACTATCCACTGGTATCAGCACAATTGAATTGCAGAACTTTTCATTCCCGTCTGTATTATGTAGCACATAGCGGCCTTCAGAACAAAATACAAACTGCTAGACATGTACAATGATAAAAGCATCCACTCCAGCTTATCCAAGAACAAGCAGATCTGTTATACTGACAAGCACTTGTCTTTGTAAGAGTTCTGCCTAAGCACTGCAGGTGTGAATCGTTTCTATCCACATTATGTTCCTGCTGCTGCTCAAGCTCGGACTCCCTCTCTTTCCCTTCCTTCCCTGTGCCACCTCTGTTGTACCTGGCAGACTCCTCTCCCTGACCCTTTTAATAGAATAAAGAAAAGTTGAAGAAGAAAGCAGAAGATCGCGAGGAGTCCCCAGTGTTCCAGCTGATGGCTGGAGGGCAGTCCCAGTAGCAGGGGGAATATCTTTCCCTGAGAGCAAGGAGGCCATTGATCAAGTCTTCTAAATCATTGCTGGGTTGTAGACTGCAGATTTGCAGGGTTTCATCTCAGGCGTTGAAAGGAAGGTGAATGGGTTGTGCAACATGTTATGACCCCCCTCTTTGCACTCATCTATGAAATACTGCATAGACAAGCATTCTTATGAGAAGGCCATAAGCAGTTAGTTGTAGATGAAGCTCTCAATATTGGAGCTTAGTCATGCTGACCGGGCAAAGTACATGGGATATCTGTGCTTCTCCCTAATAATCATCCTCTCCCAGTTTATCAGACTGACCTTTTATCATTCATCTCTCACACTTTTTTCCTATGAAAGTAATTTACCAATAATTCACATATAACCTAAAATGAGTACATGAGGTCAGTGATTAACTTCCATCCATGGAGCTACCCAACGTGGTATTTTCCAAGGTTTTTAAAGTTTCCTCTAAATGCAAGCTAAGTGTATCTGGGGAATGAGAGAAGAAGAAATGCATATATATAGAGAGAGAAATACAGAGAAACTTACTTTCCAAGAAAAAGAACTTCTTGCAAAGGTTCACTTGCAGGGAATGCAAGAAATGCCTGTTCTTCTCCACATTGGGTAAAAACTGGTGGAAAGGAGGGAAACAGAATTAGTAGGGCAGGAATATAGCTGGAAGTCTGTTCAGTCTGTTTCTCTGTAAGAGAGGAAAGCAGTCCAACTTCTCTAGTTTGGATAGAAATACCCATATGTTAAGATTTCTGTTTAGAGGAATATATTGGGTAAATCCCATTTACTAAATTTATTTCTGTAAAATAATCCAGAGTTATCTTTACAGATCTGTTGTTTATTTTAAGCCTCTTTCAATATTATGCACTAAACATTCTGAAGTGCGATCTCATCTAGTGACTACATATTCACAAATGTTAGCAATTCATTCAAAGAAACCCCAAAAGCAAAGCAGCTAACAAGATAAACTGTGCTTTGAAAGAAGAGTTTTAAAAACACATCAAAATACTTTCCTTCACAAATCTTATAGAAGCTCTTTGGTCATTTTTACTTTTCCAAACAACCTGCAGTCTCTTCTCCAGCACAGACCAGAAAGCAACCACCTCCTGTGGACCACTGCATTCACTTTTGAGCAGCTTTGCTGCATTCTGACTCAGCAGGAAATGACCATCACACTAGATTTTTCCAGCTTGTGCTAAGCACAATGCAAAAAAAAACCCAGCCAAACTGCTTTACTAATGTGACATTTGAATAGACTACGCTCAAAGTGCCAGCAGCTATCACATGTTCAACCTGTTTCATGTCACATTTCTGCTAACATTGGATGGGTTTTAACAATGGGCAATTCCCTGTCAACTCTAATCAATGTGAGACTTTGCACTAGAGTTACGGAATGTGGCATACTGATCCATGCTTGGTTTATTGTCAGCTCTATAAACTGCTATGAAAATAGCCTCAATTCTTTTCACAAAAACATAGTTTTCCATGGGACAGGTAATGAGGTTACTTCTTAAATAACTATGCACAAAAGAGAAACCCTGCAAATATACAGCAAATATACAGCAGATACTTGTGTATTATTGACTGCTTCTCAAAAGACTAATATGAAATAGAAGTATTTCTATCAGAAGTTAGTGTTACATTATTTACAGTCCTTGCTTGATCTCCCTTAATCCTCTGCAATATCACAGAAAGAAAATAGCTTTCATATTCAAAGTGGAATTCACAGGTCTCTGATCATTTAGTATGAAAAGTCATGTAATAGCAATGTGCCATCTTATACTGAAAAAATTACAAATCAGCAGTTACTGGTTTGTTTTTTTATTTCCCCTCATCAGTACGTAAGCAGGGATATTTTCATCAAACACGAGGTTCAGTTTAGTCAGTATTGTGACACTGGCTCTTAGGGTACTTTCTATATCCTTTGCATGTGCATATTCATACCACCAGATTCCATTTCCTCCTAACAATACCATTCGCAACACTTTTTTGTTATTCCAATAACTCACATTAGGTGTCAGGTAGTACCGGAAAAAAGATATGAATAAAAGCAAATGCCTTATTGAAACGCACTATCTGCAATTACTTTCTTTCTAGCTAAAGGCTGCTACAGCCGATATGAATCTTAAAACTGACTATGATGTAGAGAAAAATGTTTTCTTAGTTAGACTTGTAGACACAAGCAAAATCGCTTCCAATATTTCTTAAGAAGAATTTTCCCCTCATATATAATTCATTAACTATTTATATAGCAATATGCTGAATGACTACTTAATGTGACATACGGTTGTGGGTTGCTTTGTAGCTGTTTTAAGAATAATAAAGGGCAAAGGATCTGATCTCTTAAGAGCTGTCTTGATTTAAACAGACTATCAATTACACTAAATCGATAAGTAAAAAGAAGTGGATTGAAATTTTCATTTAAAATGATAACATATAATTTTGGAAATAAGCTAGTTACACAGAATTCATTCCTTTTAAAATGATTTTTAATTGTTTCACAACCTGATTATTTGGCCTGTTTTAGCATTTTCGCTGGTACTGTTTTCTCACTTCCAATGGCTTTTCTTTTACGACTGAAACAAAAAATTATCTACTCCAATAAGGATATATTTCACAATAGAACTCATGATCTTATTATTCTTTTAGCGAAAGGTTACACATTCTCCTTTTTGGTATCATGGGTGATTTATGGCAAGTTTCTCAAATATTTAGTTCTGCTTCTCTGTTTTAGTACTTATGTCCTTTAGAAGCTCTTCTGAGAACTGAACAGACTTTAAGACATGGATTCTAGAATACAATTCAAAAAGATACAAACCAATAAATAAATAAAAAGCTTCACAGTGCTTCTTAATACAGGCATAAATGTTTAATTATATGACCTACAGATATGTCTAGCATTTTTTTTAAATTAGGCATTATCAAAAGCCAATATGAATTTCAGAATACATGAAGATAACACTAGAGAAGTTTACTTTCGTATTTTATTTACTATTGTATGCCTGAATGTAAGCAATTAAAATAACTCCAGAAATATAAGCAAATAACTTTTTCTTTTTTAATAAAAAAGACTGTTGTACTGGAAGCTATAAGTAACATACAGAACATGTAAAATCCACAAAATATGACAGAATTCTTTTTCTTTGGACATATTTTCTACGTTACGTAATTTGGGAGGGACCAGGTGAGACAAAAAATACAGAAAAATAATCTTGATTACATCATTCAGTGAGAAACGTCTCTTCACAGAGGAGAATAATTCATTATAATAATTTCCAATTAACCTTCAAAGTAAGATTTAAATAGAAAGTAAGTACTGCATTATACTTGTCCTACTGGAGCTGAAAATAATCCCAGAATAGACTTGAAATGAAGATGTACTTGCTTTTTCTATTGTCATTAAAAACAATCGGCCCAATACTTAAGTATGTTTAACTTGGCTCATTCTGTTTCAGACATTTTTGGGGATATGAATAGGTACAAAGACTTTACAATATTTTCTATTTTATCCTAATAGGGTAGTGAACACAGATGGAAGATTATACAGGGCAGTACTGATACTGGAGTGTTCAGTACTGATGTTGCAGATAGATCCAATAGATTGAAAAGAAAAAGAGGTCTGAGAAAACAATACTTTATCCTGGATATACTAAGCTGTAATTTTAGTATTTAATTTAGTTCACCTAAAGCACATCTAAAAATAGTACTGCCGGGATCAAAATTATTTTTATTTTCCTAATATAGCAATAGTTGGCATAAATTCTCCCTTCACTCAATATTTTTATATATGACTAGAATTACAATGATGTAACTGAAAAAAATGTTGCATAAAAATCTTATTGATATATTTTAAAAATGAGTAAACAACCCCCCCCAGCTGTTATAGAAAAAATATTAGTAGGTCTTCTTGACATGTGCTAAAGCTAAATTGTATGTCTTCAACTGCATTAATGGAAACTGAGAGATCCCAACAGAGAACTGTCAGTAAGGGGACATTAACTGTGACTGTAACACATTTTGCCCTCTTACGAAATACTTGCAGGATAAAGTCCATTTGACCTGATTTATACATAAGGGAAATAATTTTAGAACTACCAAATTCGTTTTTAACTATGTATTTTTTTTTTCAAGCACTTGTTATTAACACCCTGTACCAGTCTTATTTTTAGCTAAATTTAAGAAGCATTTTTCTTTGGCATTGAAAGGTCCCTCAAATAATAAGACAAAACCACTTCTTGGTAGGCTTATATACTAACTATAAGCAAGTTACAGTCTATAATCTTCACGGTCTTAGGAAAAATACAGAATAAAATGATCTGTTAGTTACTCTTTTTTTGAGTGTTTCTGCTGAAAATGAAGCAGCATCACTTTAATTCCACAGGAAGCATCACAGCAACTCTGCTTCCATCTAGTAGGGCCTCACAGTTGCATGGCAGCTACATGCAAACAAACTATAAAACTACAAAGAACAGTTCCTGCATGTGCACCCCTTATTCTAGACACAGGTATATAAAATAAAACTGTGTGTTTAAGAAGGGTATGAAAGTAGTTAAATTGTGTCAAATTGTATGCACAGCTTTTATTTTATGCCATTAAGGAATACAGGAATCCTCTTAACCAAGAGTAGGATCAGACTGGATGTATTTTTTATCTACTATGAATGATCTGGGGCTGTTAGAGCTCCACAGAGTGCTACCACCAGCCTCAGAATCGTTGGAGTGTTCTGCTCATGAGTTTTGCTCAACTCAGATGAATGCTTATATAGGACTTAAACTCAGGGAGACTGATATGAACTGCTCTGCTTTTAACATGCTAGTTAGCAGTGAAATGTGGCATTTTTTTACCCATTATGAACTGTCAGAGAAAGAGCTTAAGTACTACTGAATGGAGTATTTCAAGTAAAGGACAGAACCTTCATGGGCTGAGATGCTGCATACAGCAATATAGAGACTACATTCTGTACGAAACCACACTGGTACGATTGCTCTCCCAAGAGCAATGGTAGTTTCAATGTCCCCCTGAGAGTTAAGTTTTGAAGTGCTAGCCCTCACCAGACCTCAGACTTTGAGCCAAATTTTCCTCAGTTGTGAGAAAAAAAATTGGCTCTACTTACTATCTATATGTCATCCCATCCTACATCATTCCTAAAGTACACAGGAATCTGCTGCTGCTAAGCTAAAATATTATATCCTCTTGGTATTTCTGAAGGTACAATGGTCACCAGAGGTTGCCCCGAGACTAGTGCTACTTCTGGGAGCATGTTCAGGCCTGGAGCACCCTTCAGACTGGATAAGAAGAGCAGAAAAAAACAGTCAATTTGTCCATAACATGTATCAAAATCCAGTTCAAAATACAGTGTATCTTCCTCACAAGTGTTTCTGATGGAAATATTCTCCCACAACAGCAGCTAATCCAATCAAGTCTAAATCTGATCAATATGAACCTGAAAAAAAATGGAAAATCTGCACAATTGGAAAATGTGTTTCAGCACGAGTTGCCTATTTCTATTTTGTGACAAGGATAACCTTGATTTTCCAAATTTTCCATCATCCGAAAGAGTTACACTGGTGAAGTCTTACAAACTCAATGGAGCATATGAGATTGTCTTTGCTCTGAGCGGAGCTACAGCATTTTGATGCCATTTGTAACTATCACAATCGAAGGGTTAAACTAAACCAAAATGTTTCAAGTGTGCCAGTTGAGCATATCAAAATACAAAATCCAAGAGAAGAAAGCATTGCTTCATAAATTTTTGAAGTAATCAAGGCACATTCAGAAACACAACTTGTATATTAAACTAATTAGAAAGGGAAAAAACAATCACCACAAAACAGAAAGAAAGAAAGCACATAAAATTGAATTCTAAAGGATTAAAAAGCAATACATAGGTCCACAGAGAGTTATTACACTTGCCTATTTACCTGGTTTAGTGCAAATTAGTAACTGAAACCAGGTATTGGTATTTTCTTAACTGGTAATAATGAATGCAGATTTCAGTTTAAGTGTTTTGCAACACATAATACAAGGCTAGAAAAACTAGAAAACATAACACCAGCAAGTTCTGAATTTCACTTAATGTAATATAAAAATCAACACAGCAGCTTTTCAGTAAGTATTCCAAAGGACAACAGGTTTTCTACACAGTATCACAAATGAGCAGCTTGGATGAGGCTTATAGAATAAAGCAGGAAATGAAAAAGTTTTTGCCTTCTACTAACTAATACTTCCTGATAGAACAGAAACATAACCAAGAGCATCTTAAAATACAAGATGTTCTGACCAACAGTTTTCTTTTAAATATTTTAAATAATGAATCTCCTCTGCTTTTACTTAAGCAAGTGAATAGGTTTCTGAATGTTCTACTACATAAGTCTCTGTTTCAAAAAAGGCAATTAGAGATGTATAAGTGACCTTATTTACCAGATATGAGTGGTCAACACATATTCCACTATGTCTTCATTTCCAGTGCGCTGAATTCATGCAATTTGCAAAGAACAGATGATCTATGAAAAAAAAAAACAACCCCCCAACTGTAGAAACATAGCATTGATTTGAAAGCTAAAAAGCATTAGATTTTATTTATGCTGTTACTTTTGCATGGAAAGCTCCATGATTGAAGTATAGGTACAGCGTACTGCTATTTGTTTGCCTACTAGACCACAGTTTATGAAGTTACAAGTCTTGCATTAATAATCAGTGCAAAAGGCAGTTGCATCCACTGTGAATCTGACTTTTTCACATCTCTGCAAACACAGACCCATAATTTGCAGCAAGTTAAAATATACCTTTTTCCTTGGGCTTGGCTTCTTGACAGAAGGAGCTCTCTGTGAAATTGAATAAAATCCAGTTCTAGTGTCTCCTCTAGAGTCAAATGATTACAGTATTACTTGAGGACTTCTGAGCCATATTTCTCCTTCTCTCCTTCTGGAAGGCTCTCTCAGAAAGTGCACCCTAAGAAAAAGCACCCTGAAAGGCATTTCCCATTAACGGTGGTGAATATATTTTGCAACAGCAAGCACATCCAACTTCAAACTGCAGAGCAGTGTTGACAGTAAATGAGCCAGATCTGGTCCTGGAAGCAACCTAGCTGTAATAACATGTAGTTCTGGATGAGCTAAGTTAATCTGGTTTGTAAAAGATTCAGCCAAAACTTATGTACCATTTCCCACTTCATCATCCTATGCTAATATGCTGAGGTTTGTTTTCAGCCTGTGCCAATATATATTGCTTATCTGTAAGCTGTCACTGTGCTGGGTGTTAAGCTACAGAAGACGGCATTCTGAAATGTGATAGGAGATATCCTAGAAGACAGAAAAAGTTTTACCTTTCATTCTCAGAGTTTCCAAACTTAGATATGTCTCAGTTTGAAAAGAGTATCTCAGAGGATCAGTAACCATGGAAAACGGAGACTTTCATCTCCACTTACTCAAAACTGTACACAAAAGTTGCTGTTCACATCAGGTCTGGCTGTGTTCCCCCTTACAGATGCCATCTCAAGTTTTGTCATGCCCATTAACATCTTGTGTGTTTGAAGCAAAAAGGCTTGCAGTAGAAAGCTTAAAAAACTTGAACTTTCATGTCTTCCCCCTGACAGACTCCTGTTTCTGAATGGCCATCACAGGACACCGCTATGTGGACAGATCATAAGAAAAAGGTGCACAGAGGGAGAAACAGCTACTCCAATAGTTAATTTTATGTTAAGCTTATTCACCAGACCAAGTGACTGCTACAAAAAGCCAGTCACACATCACACAGCTAAGGCCAATTTTATATATCAGATCAAGTCAAGTGAGCACATGGAATTCTAACAAAAGTTTCCAGATTGGAGATTAGTTGAATATACTAACAATTATGGCTTTAAACAAACAAACAAATTCTAAATACACATCCAAGGTTCATTGTTGATGACAAAGCTGCTTTCTTGTAACAAATGCAGTGCATGTATTCAGATAAATGAGAGCTATCTGTGTAGTCCTACTGGACTGAATAAGGGCACCTGAGAAAGGACTGCCAGAACATGCCTGCCCCTGGGTGAAATTCTTTTGACCAAATGATTCAGAGTGAAATTTCTGACTTACTTCAGCCAATCTTAGTGACAATTTTGCCCTTATTAATGAATCACTCTATTTCTACAGCAAAAGGTGATAGAATACCATGCCACCTATGCTTAAACCTTTAGCTTTCAATGATCCCACTCAAACACACAAAATTAAAAGCTCTGTTCAGCATTTTCAGTGATACAATTTATTATATAGTACAGCAATAAAAGTATTCTTTACTTTTAGGCCAGCATGATTAAAACCCTTTTGAATTAGCAGAACAGCAACAGGGGATATTGATAATTCATTTGACAAAATACTATAAACTAGATCCTCTTGTGTAAATCAAGAGTGATTCAACCAAAAGAGATGCAACACTTGAAAATATAATGTGAGCAAATCACATCAGCTTTTGTTAAAAAAAGCCCTTTGTTTGGAAAAAAATGCTTTCTTCCTGTTGCTTTCCATATGGTAGCCTGTACTTCTAAAGATGCAGTAAGAAAAATTTAAGGGATTTGTTCATCAAATTTACTCACAAGTTTAGCTTGGAAAATGACAGCAGATATTAAATTTTGGATGCAAACATTTTGTTATGATATACACGCAGGCCTTTCTCAGGCAAAATTCCTATTTATTGGGGTAACAGAAAGAAAGCTGATAGAATTAAGTACTAGAAGAATACTGTATGCTTTTCATAGAATCATAAAATGATTTGGGTTGGAAGGGACCTTAAAGATCATCTAGTTCTAACTCCCCCCCTTCCACAGATTGCTCAGAGCCCCATCCAACCTGGCCTTGAACTTCCAAGGATGTGTTAGCCACATCTTTCATGGACAACCTGTTCCAATGCCTCACAGTCCTCACAGTAGAGCATTTCTTCCCAATATCTAATCTAAATCTCCTCTCTTTCACTTTAAAGCCATTCCTCCTTGTCCTGTCACTACATGTCCTTGTAAAAAGTTCCTCTCCAGGTTTCTTGTAGGTCCCCTTTTGGTACTGGAAAGCTACTATAAGGTGTCCCCTGAGCTTTCTCCAGGCTGAACAAGGCCAGCTCTCTCAGTCTGTCTCCACAGGAGAGGTGCTTCAGCTCTCTGATAATTTTTGTGAGCCTCCTCTGAGCTCACTGCAACAGGTCCACATCTTTCTTATGCTGGAGGCCCCAGAGCTGGATGCAGTACTGCAGATGGGGTCTTACAAGAATGGAGTGGAGGGGAAGGATCACCTCCCTTAACCTGCTGGGCATGCTCCTTTGGATGCAACCCAGGATATGGCTGGCTTTCTTGGATGCAAGCGCACACTGCCAGCTCATGCTGACCTTCTTGTCATCAAATCATAGAAGTACAGAATAGTTAGGGTTGGAAAGGGACTTAAGATCATCTAGTACCAACCCCCCTGCCATGGTTGTCAACCAACACCTCTCAAGCCTGTCATGGTCTTTTTGGATAGCATCCCTTCCCTCGAACTTGTCAACCACACCACACAGCTTGATGTTGTCAGCAAACTTGCTGAGGATGCACCCGATCCCACTGTCCATGTTACTGACAAAGACGTTACACAATGCGAGTTCCTATAACAACCCCTGAGGAACACTATTCATCACCGATCTCCACTTCTCTTGGTTATTGTTTCATAGAACAAAATCATTTTTGAATTTTCTACAGTTTGTTACTGGCCCATTTATTCAGCTCTTAACTGTGCAATCCCTGCTGAGGCAAAAGTCAGACTGAATTGACTAGGAGAATGACACAAACAACTGCTTAATTTCTACTTGGCTCTGTTATTGAAAAAAAGTTGCGTTTTTTTAATTGTGACGTTATTAGATCTTGGAAACAACTGTACTTTAGAATATATGACTCCAACCAGGGAATATCATCAGTAAAAAAACTATGATGGCATCTAGTAATTCATAAAAACTTCAGGATACTGTTTCGTATCCAAAAAGATAGGCTTATTTTAATACACTGGGCAGTGCAGAAAGGAGCAGACAAGATCTCAAGGACAGTGTTTATGAATACATGAATTGTGGCAGCCCCACTGGCAGGATATCAAGTCTGAAGGACTTACTGATCGAACATTATGTGAATGAAGTATTTGATACCAAGTCTGTGTGAGTGTATCATGTCTAAATGAGACATTACAGCCTCGGATATGTCTCATATTCTCTGAGCATAACAGGTGGAACCTCTGGCTTATTACACCAGTGGTTCTGAAAGAGCTTTAGATTCCCCTCACCATCAGTAGCAATCCTTAACCATTTCACATGGTAAGATTTTAACTTAGCTACTCATAAAATTAAAACAGAGCATTATGCATTACAATTGTCTTTAAAGGCTACAAGACATCTTGCAGTGACACCATAATAACATCATTAAGCACTAGATCTAAATGGAACAAAAAAAGACCTCCAAAGTAAATGCCCACTATCTTTTCTGAGAAGTTCACAATGAATCTTGCTATTGGTTATACCTGTGCAAAGCCACTGAGTTCAGTTCCATTGACCTACTGATGATGCATGAATGTAACTGAGTACAGAATACAATTTACAAGATTGCTACCTCAGAGTTTTGGGATCCTTACAGAATAGAACTCTGAATCAGAGAAAAAAGAGAGCAGTGATTATGATGAATCTGAGAAAGCTTTATGTATGGAGTGGACAGAGGGAATATTTAGGAAAATCAGCTTCTAAATTGGCAAGCTAGGGAATACAGCAGAAAGCATGGATATGAGGAGAAGGTTTGAACATCATAAAGCCAAGTTTGAGTTCACAATGTGAATTTGGAGAGAGTTTCAAAAATGCAGAATTACATGATTTAGGAATACAGGCAAAAAAGATACAAGACATTTAGATAAGGGGAAGGGAAGCAATGGAAATGCCAAGACAGCTAGGAAAGAGTAGGTTACATATTACAAGTTACAGAATCAAAGTAACAGAGTATTAAGGCATAGGCAGAGGTGAAAGGTGAAAAAAAAAATGTGTTTTGTACCAGAACTGATGATAGGAAAATTTGGTACTAACTGAATATGAAAAGAAATGGAGAAATCAGACATGACTTCTGTTGCTCACCACATTGATGAGAATGAACATGGTAAATAGTAACAGAATTATAAAGCAGAATTATAGAATTATAAAGCAGAAAAGAGGAGAGGATGTAGGTAGAAAATACGGAATTCATTTTGGTTAGCTAGTGAAATTTTAGAGAACCAGCCAAAGCAGAATTCAGGAGCAGACTGCTTTATTTTGTTCTGTAACCAAATTCTCTCACTACTGAAAGCAATCAGAAGTGTTAGTAGCTATTAAACAAACAAACAAACACACAAAAAACCCCCACAAATCCACAAACCATCTAAACAATAACAAACAAAGAAAAACCAAAAAACAAACCCAAAACACAATAGGAAAGACTGGGGAGGGAAAAGAGGGTTGCAGGGGAGAGATGCATTCACAACATTTACTTCCCAAGTTGTCAGATCACAAACATGACAAAAGACCAAGTCTTTTGTCAGGAAATTCTATTAAAGGCTGAACAAGGTGTGAATGATGGGTCTCATAGCAGACCCTTTGGTATTTTTGGAGAATTACTATTTTCTCAGACAACAAGCAAACCAAGCACAACTCCTGGTCTGTGATACAGCTGACAGACATGCATGATTTAGAGTAACATGGCTTCATTCTATATGTACAGCAATGTTAAAGAGTACATACAAATGAGAGAGATTATTTGTGGGTCCAGCCTCATACAATCTGCTCAGCACAGTGAAGCACATGACAAGATGAGGTCTGCAAATTGGGGAGTTCAGTTTGGCTGCTGTATTTTTTTTTAAGTGGGCACATGCTCCTCATTGTTTGTGATTGATCTTGCCTCAGACAACAACTGAGATGACATTTCAATCCCAGCTCTCTGAATTTCAGAGGTTTACAGCCTTCTGATCAAAAGGATCCACTGAATGGATTTTTTTTCAAGTACAAGATTATTTAACAGATGGTCTAAATCGCCGCTCTTTCGAATATGAAACCAACTTTTATGCTCTGAAAATGCTTGGGGGAGAGTGGGGGCTTGTGTGGTTGCTTGGTTTTTTGGTTTGTTCTTTGTTTTTGTTTCTTTGCGTTTTTGTTTGTTTGCTTTGTTGGGTTTTGTTTTCCCTTGTATTTGGGTGACTAAAACCCATTTTTTAAAAAATAACAAAATGAAAAGCCTTTAATCCTTACCTGTGAGGACATGGGTAGTTGGAAAAAATGCAGGCAAAAATGTAAGATTTAAGTAAGGACCATAAAACTATACTAATCTTACCTCCTGTGCAGTGGAGATCATGGAACATAATCCACTAATTCCTGCATTCAAGTGGCAAAATCACAGAGTAATTTAGATTGGAAGGAACCTCTGAAGGTCATTTGCTTCAAACTTTATTTCCTGAAAAGTCTAGAAAACAATATTGCAACACTGAGTATCAACAGTTTAGTATAGCTCAATGAGAGTGCTGGTCTCACTCTAACCTGTGTACTCACAAGCACCACAGCATATGTAGCCGAACAGTCTGTCTAGCATTCATATTGGAGATATATTCCTTTCAATTACAGGGTGGACAACGGATGCCAGCTATCCAGTCCTCATTCTAACTTCTCATTTCTTTTTAGATTGGCAACCACATGCTGCTGCTAGATGTGACTTTCCAACAGCAAAAAATCTCTTCCTGTCCCACCTCTGTGAGTCATCAGGATTTACTGACTTGTATCCTGAGGTGGGTTCCCTGAAAAGCCGTGGTGTAAATGTGTGTGGTTATCTTAATGACCTGCTAACCTCAGTGCCATCAACAGCCATTCTCCCACTGAACAATCCTTCTCCCATTGTTACTTTGTTGCTTCCAGACCAACAGAATCCTATTCACACCAATCAAGGTTCCCACTACTGTTCTCAACAGAACTAGAGACAGGTCTGGAGTTATAGCAGCCCAGAGCCTCATCCATTTTAGTTTTGGATATACCGAGTGATGATGGAAGGTCCACAACCCCTCTGGACAATATTTTTTGATGATTCTGATTTTCAAAAGCAGGTCTAACATACAGTGCATTTTCCAGGAAGGGTTACGGAGGAGGTAGTGTGTTGCCACAAACATTATGCTTCCATGCTTCTAAATACATTACTATATATTAGGGAACATACAGAAATATATGATACTTCAGGATAAGAGCTGAAATTGTAGTTTTCACATTGAGAATGAGCACTACTATCTCATAAAAAAGACCACATCAGAAAGAATACTGTTGCTAGTGACTGTTGCTGTGAAATATACAGGAATGACTCGTGTCAGGAATTTAGGCGTCCTTGTCCCCATTGCACTTTGTGTGAAACCAGCCCTCCTTTGTGACCGTGATTACCATGAGTGCTCCTGTGAATAAGGAGAAACAAAGGGGATAATCTCTCCTAATCAATCGCTTCGTTTTTCAAAGGGGGCTTCCGTTTAACCGTTTGACTGGCTTAAGGAGGTTAGCTAACCAAGAGATACATTTTGTTACAGGATGTTGCAAACTCGGGTACTAGGCAAATAACCATATGAGGTATAGAACAAAATGTTAAGACTACGGTTAAGCTTGTAAGCGTTTTTCTGTTAACACATTACTAAGAAAGTTCAGAAGCGTCTTCACCGGAGAAAGACCCCAGCAAACAAGAATAAGAACAAAGGAAAGGGGCCACGTCGACATTCGGGTAAAGAAGACAACAGGATTGGCTAAAACCCAAGACTGAGAAGTATAAGAGACTATACTCCAAAGATCCTGGTGTGCGTCCTTGGTGGAGAGGAGACTCCCAGGCACACCCAGCGCTGCTTACTTATTGCCTCTCGATATTAATCAATTGTAAATAAAATTAATTGGATTAGATCATGGCTAAGACGAAATTTTTATAACATTGCTCAGCTGGAATAAAACACTGCATTTCTGCAAATGCAGAAGATACGCAATACATTTATTTGAATAATCTGGACAAAATAATATTTTCATCTACAAGTATCAATACGTACAATAATATTTAGCTAGATAATTTTATCTGACATTTCAAGAAAAATATTCAGTCATAGCTGTGCTCTAGTCAGTACTCTAAAGCGATACTGATGGAGGGAGAAAGCGCAACACACACATACCAACACAGACATTCCCAGACTCTAAACCCTCTTTGGGCAGAGGACACAAGATGTCTCTATTTAAATGCTGATTAAAGACTGAAGAAAAGAAAGATTTAACAGAATTATCAGGGAGTTACTTAAATAAAAGCGAAGCTTTGTTTAAACAATTTAAAGCTGAGACACAGTGCCATTATCACAATGCCTCATATTAATTATTATGTTTGCTCTTTCCGGCCTGTCACAATGATGAACAATAATGATGGCACAATGTGAGATATTCAGCATTTAGCTAATTCGCTCAGTCTAGGCAGGGGATCAAAGATGTCTCTATACTCTTCTATTCATTAACAATGGCCCTTTCCAGTTCCAAAAGTAACTAAGAGAAACCGTAAAGCTTCTGTGGCCTGTGCGTATCTTGCCTGTCATATCTGACAACATTAAAGGCAGCTGCAGGAATGCAATTGCCACATTCAGCCTCAGTCTTTCCAGGGCAGCTGGCACTGCAGGGAGGCAGAGCAGAGGTCTACTGCTTTAGTTCCCTTCCTCTCAGACCTCCAGCAGCCCAAAACCCATCTTCACTGTGGCAGTGACATTCTTTGCTTATGTGAATGAAAAATTTTGGGGGTGGGGAGCTTCATGGACATCTGGAGCTGTACACAGGAAGTGAGCTTTGTCAGTGTCCTCACTGGAACCCATGGGTTTAATGAAACAGACCACCAATTTTTGCCTATTTCCTATCAACACAATCCCCTGTGGTTTCCCCATTGTAGCTTTGCTCATCAGTAAATGTATGATGCTTGCTGTTTGCTGCCTGGCACACTGCATTTCTTTCTGCAGATGGGTGAATAACCATTAATATCTCTGACTAGAGTCTTTCTTTTGCTAGAGATATGCAACTGCATTTACGAAGGGCAGCTGCTCAGTGTTTGTGTGCCAGTCTTAGTGGCCTAGTATGTCATGGCAGACACATGATGTCATTTCTGGAGTGGGCTTCATGGGAATTGTGCCACTGCTCAATCCCATGAATGCTGATGAAGTTGCTTTCCCAAGATTTGTTTATTCTTTCAGAATAATATGATCTTGCAATATATGGCTTCAGTTTGATTTTTTTCTACAAGTCTTTCAGACTCTGCTGATTATCTGAGTGTTCCACACTCAGTGTATTCTCTAGAAAATTTGATCTAAACATTGCAGTGTATTTCACACTACGCAAAGTTAGGTACCTTACAGGCATACTGCCAGGATAGAAATTCATTCTTATCAGCATGCCAGTCCAGAAATCCCACTCCTAATTCATGTTTCTTCCCCAAAGACCCATAACTTCTTTCCTACCACAGAAAAACAAAAACAAACAAGAAGCAACACAAATCCCAGAAAACCATTCCAATCCATTTAGACTCAAAACTGATGCCAAATGATATTAATCTCCTTCTCTGGAATTTTCTGACATACCCTACCTGCTGCACTTCTGTTTAGATCCTAAATTCTGCACAGCAAAGTCTGTATTGCATCTTTTTCATCAAAGATACTGCTAGTGTTCAAATAACAAATAATGAATCTAATCCATCACCTACGTGCCTTACTATAACACACACACACATTTGAATTTCAATTTTATGCATATAGAAACATCAAAGCAAATGTTGATTGAAGCTGCCCCTTGTCAATACCGCAAATGTCCCAAGACAAATGCAATTCTTCAAACCTGATCAAATGAGCTCTGGGCCAGAAGTAATGGGGTGAATATTAACCTTACTTTCTAATACAGACAGTCATGTGCTGATCACTGTATTGTTTGTTGTTGTTTCCCAAGAGTTATTATTGGTCATAGCATTATTTCATCCTTCGTTTTGCTCTTCACCAATACTCTAGCTAACATTGGTAGTGTGTGAGCAGCAAAATAAATCATCCAGGATAACGCTTTAAAATATCTTTTAAAAAAACTGGGTTCTAGTGTGGTTGTGTTTTTTGTACTCACACAGACAAGATCATAAGCAAAAAAAAGGTGCTAAAAACCTAAACATAACAACACAACACTGCTACTGAAAGAGGTGCAGAGTGAAGCAGTAAAAAGGAAGATGCATCAAATATGCAGGATTGTTTGTTACTATTTTACAGTCAGTGGACAGATACTTCTTTCTTTGACATGCATAGAATTATGTCCGCAGCTGCTCTTTATTAATCATACTGTGTGAATTTCTTTTACTTCAGCAACAAACAAAAGGTGACAGGGATGAACTTGCTTGTACAGTAATTTACAGCAGTGTATGTAGGCAATTTCCATACATGTATCTGTGATGCCAACTTACACCCTCAGTTTACTTGGCAAATATAAATATGTGTATATTTGCATAATTTAAAATACGATAGCTCTCTTGAGGGGGTAGCAAATATAAATGTGTGTGTGCACGTGTGTGCGTGCGTGGACTAGAACTACAGCTGTTACCCTCTCCGGAGACCTACAGAATTTCAAATACACACAAAGTAGGAGCTATCTATATACACGACAAAGAGTGAGTCAAGCATCATATTGATGTTATTAAAACTGAAAACAAACGACAAGACTGGCACAACTAATGTTTCTTTTCATGAATAATTTTACTGAAACAGAAAAATAGGTGGAAGACTTAATTTTTAACAGGGAACTAAGTTCAGAAGGCTGTTCAACTTATTCATAGGCATATCTGAATAACAAAACTGCATCAAAAAGAACTCCAGCATGTTTCCGTCTATATTTTACTGTGACATGCCTCCTCTTCCCTGTCCCAAAGTCAATGAGAAGTCATATTTTAATAAGACTATGTCAGCATGTCTTATTGAAGCCTTACATTTACACTGATGAACACAAGGAAAATTATCCTCAGTCCTTAAAAACCACATGAGTATGATGCAGATGTTTTGAACATGTTACATTAAATTCATAAAAAGAAGCTTCATAATGCTAATGTTGCCAGACCCACCAGCACAGCACACTGCTGTGGGACAACCTATCTTGGGAGGTATAGCAGGCATAGGTAGGGAAACGTCTTTGCACTCAACGTTTCTCCATTTTAGGGTTTTAAATGCTTTTTAAACTTGTCTGAAAGATGGCATAGACAGGCAAGACAGTCATGTAAGGGAGTTTGTTTCATTTATTCTTAAGAGACGGATTATGTAATATTTACTAGAAATATATTTTTTGTAGCATGCAATATTATTACTTCACACTTAAATCACCTGCACACCAGTAATTTTCAGCTCTGCCTCACTCCAAGTCTTGTAAGAGCTGTTTTCTCTGTCTTCCCATCCAAGAAAGCATTCTTCTTCAGATCCCTACTTGAGCATGTACAAGTATGCACATGCTTAAGTTCAGCTAAAAGTAGATATATGCTTAAGTGTAATCCTGTTGTCTTAAGATATACCTATTCTAGGATATGATTTGGCAAAATACAACATGTAAAACAGAGATATGAAGCTTGAGAAAACATTTTGGTGAGCTTCCACAGACTTACCTACTAGCTGCCAGGCTGGCTTACAGCTCTGGGCTCAATCTATTCATCCATCTATCCATCCATCCATCCATGACCAAAGCGTTTGACTACTAACAAAACCAGACGATTCATTGTTGGTATGTTCTCTGTTCAATTTGTCCTGTGGGAGACATGGTATTTTAATGTTCAGGTTAATATTTCAGGCTAAGAGAAACTTATGGTATAACGGACAGGTTTTATATTGTTCCTAGTTTTTAAAAGACAGAGAGAGACAGAAATGATTTTTTTTCATTGTTAGGTGATCTTTAAATGAGTAGGTATCCACGCCTGCCTTCTGAAGTGTAAAATACCACCTAATGGCCAGTAAGGAATAACATGAGCTATACTGCTAGAAGGTGCTCTCCCTTTTAGATAGAACTTGGGTCTTTTTTGATAGATCTGACTAGTAAGATTGTATTTCATTTTCATTTACTTAACAAGTGCTATACAAATTGTCGACCTTGAACTTAATAGCACAAACTTCATGGATTTATCTCAGAGACCTATAGGGAGGATAAGACAACTCCAGGTCTGCCATGGAGATGACATAGAAGAAAG
This sequence comes from Melopsittacus undulatus, assembly GCF_012275295.1. Lineage (NCBI taxonomy): Eukaryota > Metazoa > Chordata > Aves > Psittaciformes > Psittaculidae > Melopsittacus > Melopsittacus undulatus. The sequence continues at coordinate 91,924,789 of NC_047527.1, read as the reverse complement.
GAGACATACATTAGAATATGGAAAAATGCAGAGTGCTTCTACTTAAGAGCCTTGCTCCAGTGAAACAAACAAAATGAGGAATTAAAAGAAAACAGTATTTCTCTTTAACAATATTTTCTAGTTGCATTATTGTTACATCAGATTGCTGTAGAGAAGTATATGACTATTCACATAAACTGAGTATGTCATACTGTGAACGAAGCACGTAGTCATAAAATGTACAGACATTTCTCCAATAATGCCTGCCAAAAGGGATCATCAAACAGGCATGTTTTAAAGGGGGAGCTGAGCACTAGGCTAAAAAGTGTTTTTACTAGTGGACTTAAGGCAAAAATAAAATAACTTCTGAAAAATGGTATGAATTGCACAAAAATATGGCAGAAAAGTAAATAATTAAGAGGACAGAATTATATGGCAAAACATGCCCATTGAAAGAAAAGGTACCTGAATACAACCTGATACACAAGCTGGAAATAACAGACCAGTCCTTGAGAATAGGAAACTGTCTAATGTAAAACAAATAATCTGAAAGGATACAGAATAATGGAATAGAATAGTTTGGGTTTGAAGGGACCTTTAAAGGTCATATAGTCCAACACCTCCCGCAACGAGCAGGGACATAACAGAAATCACAGAGGACAAATCACTGTGTATGAGATCTTAGCAACATGGACTTAGCAACATGGGATGGGTGAGGAGGGAAACATAGCCATTTTTTAGCTCCAGATACCAGTACCATTTATGCTTTGGTAAGAGTAAAACAAAGATATTTTGCATAGTTCTGATATTCACATTCTATAAAGGATCTTGAGAGACTGGACAGTTTCTCCAAAAACAGTGAAATCATCACTAAAAAATTATTCAGGAGCTGAATAAAACTCCTTCAAGCAAAGGCTTTAAAGAGCTCAATCTGTTTAGTTTATCAGAGAATAAGAGGCAACTTGATTACAGGAATAAAGCATCAGGTACAAAAGCACTCTTTGATTTACTGGACGCAGTAAAATGTCTGTAATACACTGAAAGCAAAGGCAAGTACTACAGCATTACAAAACATCAGCTTTCCACTGAATATATGTATTATAATACAGTTTTAGTCATACAATCACACATAATTTTCTTCCACAGGAAGCTTCACTGAGTGTGCAGGATAGTTTGTGATTATAGTGAATGGTTTGGTTTATTCTCATTGTTTAATTTGTGACCCCACAACCCACTCATTGTACCTAGCACCAAACACAGCACTGTTTCTTTGACTTTCATTTGGCTGGCACTTTAACGGCATATGACTGTATTTCAGTGAACTGAAAAGGTGCAGGAAAATAAAAGCCCTCATTACACACATGTTATACAACACTCCACCCGGACAAAGGGTGATTCAAACACTACACAAAATTTCTGCTTAAGGTGTTAATACAAAATTCTAGTTAAATAAGCTGAATATTTTCAATAGTGGTAGAAGCCATAGTAAGCCTTCTCAAGGTTTTTAGAGTTACTTGTAGTAATTGTGTAAACAGTGAAAGGCCAGTATCAGCTTGGAGTTTGCTTTGGCCACAGAATACTACTGTGGAGACACTCCAGGTCCCCCATCATGTATGAGGAGACAAATAACTTCTGCAGATTCTTTGTAAACACCTGCAGAGCAGGTCCTCAGGGGTCAAGACATACTTTCACATAAAGCTATTCCACAGTAGAAGCTTCAAGGTCAGATGATTTTTCAAGCAGATTCTGATCAGGTCACTGATTGTGAGTCACCAAGTGGAGAATATTTCCTTTCTGTTCACAGGAGCACATCTCCTGCCTGAGATTTACAGACTGGCTATCCATCTATCATCTGAAATGAGAGTTTTCGTTCTTTGCCATGCACTGCCCGCCAAGATGAGCTCCCCTGCCTGGAACACCACCTGCCCTGAAACTATTATTGAAAGGTTTGGGTTTCCTGACCAATATCTTTTGCCACAGGTATTGACAATGAAGCCTTGAAGGCTTACAAAAGAAGCCTGCAGCCCCTAACTGGGCCATCCACTGGGAGCACACGGCCTAACATCTACAGATTTTCCTGTCTGGGTATCCTCCACCAGCCTGTCCTAGTCCCAGTCCCATCTCAACCTGACTCCTCATGCCAGTCCCAGGTAACTCTCTACCACCATGCACCTTGACTCCAGGGCTATGCCTCAATCACGGGCTGCAGATTAAACCCCACCTTGTTCCCCACTGTAGGCCCATAACCTTCAGGTTCTTTCAGGTTTCCATACGACTGCTCTCAAACCCAGATTATTACACCCCTTTCTTTCTGCCAGGCTGCCACTTCTCCCAATAACTTGGACAATTCCTAATTGAGGCAGGAAAGCAGAGAGACAAGACAGTCCATCCCCAGCCATTCCCCAATTTCTGAACATTGCAGCACCATCATTAGTTATCTTTATAGATGCTACTTCCAAAGGCAACACATATCTACAAAATGCTTGTGAACCCAAGTCTTTCATAGAACAACTTTGGTACACTTAGGCTAGATTTCCTGGAAAGGCAACAGAAATCAGGTAAAGCCTTAATGAATGTCAAATCTCTGCTCAATACTTTGGAGATACTGGAGCATCTCAGGTTTTCACAGTACCTGGACTATACTTAAATTGCTATTGTGTAGTTTAAGCTTTTACTGAATGTTTGTGTAGATCTTGTCTAGACAACTAATAAAAGACTTCTGACTGCAGAGTTACCACAGACTTCCACCCATCTGGAAATCTACTGAAGTTAAGCCTGCATGTGAACATCCCCTCATTGCAAAATAACTTAACTGTAAGCTACCATCAGATCTGAAAAACTGGACTCATCTGTCCATACTGAAAAAGATACAACAGGAAAAGGAAAGGTAAGTTTACTTATGGCACTTATGACTAAAATGCTGCACTACATCATGTCTGCAGGAAAACCAAGCTGAATGAAACCACAGAAGATTGGGTTTAAACAATTGTAGAGCTGCAATAGGTTAAAAGCTGCATATCTTGTACTCCTTTGTGTATCTTAGCATATGAATTTGAAACCTAAGGTATGTTTTCAGGAGGCCTGAGCTCTTTACAGCTTAGCACAGCACTCACACTTGCAAATATTTTCTTTATACTGGAAAGTCACAGTTATATGTTACACTACTCTAAGGTACGCATCTGCCAATACTATGTTATTGTCAGAACAGTAGTTTATATTGGATAGGAAGCGCTTCAGCACACGTGTGCAAAGGCCACCGGAGAATTTCCCAACCTTTGCTCTCTGAGGATCCCTAATAGTCCTTAGCAACCTTGCTGGAAGGACTGAAATCAGTCTCTAGACAGTAGGTGATAAGTGTTGCTGGCTACAGCAAGCGCACATACATCTCCAGAAAAACAAACTCATCAGACTAGTATATGGACAAACACGTTAAACTCTGATTAAAGCAAGAAGAAAACTGGCAAGCAGACTCCTGAAGTGGCCTTTGTCACTGTACAGAGTGCGCAGCTATAGAGGAAGCTTTCATGACAGTTTAAGAACAGGCTTCCTGCAAACCTAGTCTGGGCTAAGGAGCATCAGAAAGGTGTGAAATGACAGTCTGAGAGACCATGATCTAAGTGCTAGAACTGTTCAGACCATTAGAAGCTCTTATACATGTCAAGAGCCCATTACGGGACATATTATCTATAGTGGGCTATTGTGTTCTTTCCTGGTACTGCCCCAAGTAACTAATACTTGTTTTTATCTCTAATAAACTTCATCAAGTGGAGTTTGCAATCGTTCCACATGGAACAATTTCAGGACTGAAATGCCACATGGGAGCGTTAAACATAAATATTTTGCCTATCCCTTCAGCTTTCAAGGCAAGATTATATTGAGTTCTGATGTTTCTCATTCCCTGCCACACAGCTAAGGGAATAGAAGTCCCCAGGTCTTTATTATATACAGCTGACCTTTTATTTCCTGCTAGGTGCATTCAATTTCAGATAGCCCAGAGTATGGTCTTGAAATGCTATTTTCCATCATGCTAAACTAATCTGAGGTCCCCATTTTTACACATTTAATAAACTCAAGAGTTTGCTATTCAGTGTTGCATGAAAAACAGAGGTCATTCAGAAGGTTATAACTTTTTTCAACAAAACAACTGTTGTGGCACTTCTGAAAGAAGTAAAGGACAAACGCAAACCCTGGGCAAACCACTGCAATCAACATAAGTAAGAAATTCAACTTCTGTTTGTTTGTGATTTTATTTTTAGCAAACTATATCTTAATTCCATTGTATCTATTGCTGATATTACTCAATTTAACTTTTATATTCAGAATTGTTTAACCCTGATTAACCCTTATTTAAAACTTAATTTCAGTTACACATCTCTTGCAAGAGAAGCCTGTCTACAGTTTATATGCTATTTGTATTCATGATTGCTAAAGAGAGCTGTATCTTCTCTTTCCACCCTATAAAATATTTTCACAGCATTTACTTAGATGGTAACAGCAGTTCCACTTTTCATTTAACAGTCACTATTTTTATATACTTCTCAAACTTCTTCCAGTCAATATTTAGCCTTTGGGTTCCAATATGCTGATATTACATTATGTATAGTGTTTTAAATATCAAATCTGATATTTACAGTACATATGACTTAAAATTTTGATTCTTGTCCGCCCACCCAGTAACTATGATAGCCACACTCTCCTCATCTCACATACTATTTCCCTGCTTTCTCTTGTTCATATCCAAGATTCCCATCTAGAGCATCCTGCTGGCTGTATACCTGCCACAATGCAACTTTGCCTTGGCCCATCGACTAATTTATTTCCTAAATCATTCAGCAGCGAACTTTAATGGTTGCTCCTTAGGACCTCATCATGCAAGGTCAGCCATTCTGTTACCACTGGGAAGTTGTTCTGAATTTTAAACTTCTGTTGAAATGCATGGTTATTCTTACCACTAGGATTCAAATGTTATTCATACAGTCACTACAAACATTGCTCAGGCAACTATCCTTCCCGCTAGCGACCTTCCCATCGACCCGACACGAGAATTTCAGAGGGCTGCTTACTCTTAACTAACCTTGGTTGCCCGAGATAAGCACACCTTTATCACCTCTACCACCTTACCGTGGCTCCGTCTTCGAATGAGCTAAGCTGGCTTTGAAAGCTACAGACTCATTTTGTGTAAAACCTTTTGGTACACTTACTCCTAAAAAGAAGCAGTAATTTCTTCAATACCAATCAATCCTTTTTATTTTTTTTTTCTTAAACTAAGTAGCGCATTTTGAAGCTATCACCCTATTCAACGTTACTTTATAAAACTGAACAAACCAAACTTTGTAACCCCCAAATTTCCAAGGGGGTAAAGCCAACACCACCACCACCACGATTATCGAGGGTGATCTTAACCGCTGAGGGGGATCGATGACCTCGGCCAACAGGCAACGCCAAGCCCACCGGTTGCAGCCCAGGGCGCGGAGCCCGCCCGTGCCGTTCGCTGCCAGCGCAGCCCTCACGCCGCCGCGGGACGGTGGAGCCGACCCGCCGGGCCCACCCCGATAAGCCGCGGCGATCCGGACGCTGCACTGTGGCTGTGCCCCCGGCCCTGCCCAGGCGGAATCGGAGCGGGGCCGCCCGGGGTGTACCTGCGGCACTCCTCTCCGCTCTCCTCTATCCGGTGCCACAGGCGCGGACTCGTCCTCTTCCTCCTCCCCTCAGCTGCCCCCCAGCAGACGCCCGCCGCCGAGCCTCTCCCGCAGCCGTCACCCGGCGGCAGGTCCCCGCTCCCCGCCGCCTGCCTCGGGGCACCGCGGCCGCATGGCGATGGCCCAACGGCGTCGGGGGCGGGTGGCGGCCGCTGAGGAAAGAGCCCCTCGCTCCGTACCTGTCCGGGGCGCCGCAAGCGAGCGGGGTGCCTTCGGGAGAGGGAGCCTCGTCCTCCCTCAGCTCCGGCGCGGCAGCGGGCGGCCGGCTTTGTTACTACTCGGAAGAGCCGCGGATCAGCGCCGTCGCTATAGAAACTGGCTGCGCCTCGAAGCGACACCGGCGAGTGGCGGGAGGGAGGCGGGCGGAGGTGTGGGGTGAGGAGGGAGACGTTCATTCAGGAATATCCTGGCCTCTTCCTCCGCCTGCAGCCAGCCCCCGGCACCGCCCAGCCCGGCCACAGCGGGTGGAAGGGCGCCTCGCCGCTCTCGGCTCAATCTGCTCCTCTGGGCGAGGATGGGGCCCATCTGCTTTGAGCAGCCTCCACCCCATCACCGCCGCTTCCTCAGGGAATCTTGTCTTCAGACCACGCCAGGGTATTTGCTTGTCCATTCAGAGAGCTGTCCCCAGGGTAGCAGGGGCTCAGGGAGCACCCACACCACAAAACGTAGGGGGTTGATCTAAACTCCAGTTCCTGCCCCCTTACCTTTGCAGCCTGTTTGCCACAAAACCCCCAAACCATGGACCAAACTTTTTTAGGAAGAGCGTTTCCTTCTGTGAAAGTGATATAGTTTCACATCCCCTGGTGAGGAACTGCTTTCTTGTGAGAGCTTGCTGCTGTGACCCCTCTGGGCAGAAGCTGATGGTGGCTGAAGCAAGATCCAAGGGTGCAGTGAGGTTTTTGCCTGCTGTAGTGCATTTGTTTGCTGCAGCAGGACCTAAGGATGAGGAGGGGTAGGATCTGTTGTCCTGGGTACTGCGCAGGCAGCAAACACAAATGGAAATGCGGATGGTGGGAAGGAAGAAAAGTGAAAGGCTGAGAATGCATCAGTGTAAAGCAGCCAGGTGGGTGGGAGATACCGTTGCATCTGATACTTGCAAGGTTCAGGGTCTTCCTTGCATTATCCTGAACCTGAGGGATGGCGTGTTTTCCTGCAGCAACAGTTTATGGCATGTCACGGATGTCATGCCATCTTCATATGCTTCTCCCTGTTTGGCATGACTGACAAAAGAAAGTCCTTCCTTTCTTTCCTCCTCATCTACTGAAGGCTCAGTGGTATCAGTTTGTTGAATCTATTCTAATTTTTCTCCCTGAAACATTCTTATTCTCTCAATAGTAGCAAAGTTGATAAAATATCCTACTAAGTGCAAGATGGATTTCTCCTTTTCTCTTTCCCTGGTTTATATTGATTAAATTGGCCTACCAAGTTTGCCAAACAGCAGAAACCCAACATGCAAGGCCAACTCAGGGGCTGCAATTATCCAGCTCAGCTACTGCTAAGCTACAGGGGATGACTATTAAGTATCAGCACTGCAAGTCACTGTGAGCAGGTGAATCTGTGCCAAGAGCTGCTGGCACACTGCAGAAAATACTCTTTAGGAAGAGTTTGCCAAAGACAAGAAAGACACCTCCCTCTCAGGAGCTCTTCACAAAGCAATGTATCTTACAGCAGAACTGCTGGCAGACTGTAACACAGCCAAATGACAACGATGGCACAAATGAGGGAGACAGAAGGTTGGGTATGAAAGACAGGGGGTCACCATATATCTGTCTATTTAATTTGCATGCTAAATACTAATTCTGCAGTTAAGAACAGATAAATCCAGTCAGAGCACAGCAGAGCTGAATTAATTCTGTTTGTTTGTTTTACCTTATAGTAAATTTGTTTGCTTTGAGGTGGAAAGAGTAACATTAGAGAAGTGAAATATCTGCCATGTGCCAGATCTTATGGCATAGGAGAAATTCTTCTCTTTTTTCCTGTATATAAAAGAATGTTTTCATCCTTTTAATCAAATGGAGTAACAATATTCATAATAAATATAGTTCTTTAAAAAGATGAAAGCTTGAAACCAGTTCATGTTCTAAAACCTTTTGGAATAGTAAAGATGCTTTTTAGCAAGGTATATTTACAGAAGGGAGAATTTAAGCATACTAATATTGCTAAAAGAAGTGGTCATTGTTCTGACAGCAAGAAACATGATGCTGCTATGATGCCTATTAATTTTTCTTACAAAAGAATTTAATAGCACTTTCTCACAGGTGGAAGCACAAAAAGGGCTAAAAAATGCTAGGAAAGTCTTACTTACTATCCAGTCTTCACTGATACAAAGCGCCTGAGTACTAGTAGTATTTTGTGTGTTCCTGAGATTTTTAATCTTCAATGTGGTTTTACACATGGACTTCTAATCATGTTTTCCTCTCTAGGCTGAAGGTAAAGAACAGCATTTTGAGAAGGTGCAATTGAGGCAATTGGGTGTTAAAAGACTCACAGGTAGGCACAATCAGATAGGTCTTAGTATTGTGCAGATATCTGTGCCTTCTAGATTACCCTTTCTGTCAAGGTTACAAGGATATTTTACTGACAGAGATGAGCCATTTTTACAGATGCATATCACCTACATCTTTTGGAGAAAGGATTAGACAGGTCATCATTCTGGTGCTTGTGAAGTGTTTTTCTTTTTTTTTTTTTGGGTGAGGGGGTGTTATTGTTGTTTGATTGTTTTTTAAATTCTGCTTGAAATGTATTCAATCTTAAAGAGCTTAATGTCATTTGGATCCTAACTTTTATGATAGTGTTTACAAAGTAGGGCACCAACTGCAAATATGCCAAGTTGATGTTTGGGCTGTTTGCAGTCACAGTATTTCTATAGTTATAAGTGAGTTGAAAGAAACAAAAAGATACTGAACTCTTGCCTTGTCGTAACAAAACAGTATTAATTCAGCATCGCATTTTGCAATGTTTTAACACTAAGCTGTCTTGCCTTTGTGTTTTGACATTTTGTTCCTGTTTCTCTCAAGTTGGGTTAAGGATAATACTTTTTAAATCTACAGCTGAAATGCCTTCTGGCAGCATTTTTAGGGAGCATACACTTCTTTGGGGGAGTGTGACAAAAAAAAAGAAGAACATTTAAAAAACTGTGTGCTGATACAATCATTGCCAGCTTCTGACTCTGCAGTGACATGTGCATCTTTCTCAGCGTAGATGATTTTTTTCCAGTAACTCAGTGTACTGAAAGAGTTCATCGTGAAACATTGAACAAGCATTAACATTCGTGTGGAGCAGGAGAACAGCTTTTGTCGGTGTCCCTTCTCTTTTACCCTTTGTCCTCACTTCAGCAACCATTCATCCCACCAAACACTCTGTTGGACTGTTTGTTCCCTGTAAGCAAAGGAAAGTATCCTTAGGACAGCATTGAAACATTAAATAAAGAATTATTGAGCTGAAGGAATAAAACACATTCTTAGCACATCATGGTAAAACAAAAGAGGGGTATAAACTGCACTAAAATTGAAGTAACAATATTTAACACTAACATTAGTTATAATTACTAACATTATTATTAGGATTGTGGTGCGGCCTACAGGCTTCAGGGACCTTTTCCCCACAGAACAAAAATTTCTGCCCCAAAGAGTTTACTTTAAAATTAAATGTCTTTCCTGAGGGCCTTGAATGCTATTAGTTACACATTTGGGTATTAGAAAATGCAGTGGGGCCTAATTTGATTGTGGGGTTTTAGATATAATACAAATTTTAAGTAACGTAATAATTGTAATAATAATTCTGTCAGGAGATGGCACAAAACCATTTTTCTGTGTCTATAAGCTAGGGGTCCTTTTGTAAATTAGAGACTTCAGAACCTGAAAATGAGTTTAAACGATAATTGAAGGAAGCAATAAAACATGAGTGTGCTAAAATAGGGGATGAACTCCTAGGTTCTGGCACTGTAAAGGGAAACTGTGCTTTCACCAGAGCTATCTTTCAATTGTGTTTCTTCAGCCATATCCTTTTTTTTTTTTTTTTTTTTTCTTTTTTCCCTTTGGCTGAAATGAGTATGTTAAACCTTTGCTTGGGATTTCTGGATGTCCTGCAGAGGCTAAGCTACGGCAGCACAAAAGGGACTGGAATGCCAAAGAGACACAGGCTTTCCTTTCCCAGCTCTGCCAGCTGCTTCTCACAGGCACCTCTTGCTGGATAGAGCCACCACAGCAGTGGCAGTGGCTGGAAGTGGTTTTTTGCAGGGTGAGGGACACGGAAAGATTGTTGAAGGGAGGACAGCATGTGAGGGAGCACTGTCATTGTCAGATTCATGGTATTTGGGGTACATGCTTGGGTTCCCAGCCTTTCTATATACCTTTCTACATACCTTTCTATACCTTTTCTTTTGTTGTTTTTTTTCCACATTGGGGATGTACTGGCGTAAGGAAAATCAAGTATGTATAAATAAGTTCAGACTTGCAGCTGATCATTTAATAAAAAAATACTTATCAGAGGTTTATAAAGGCTTCTTTCCAAACTTATTGTGGGAGGTACTGTTGAGCATTCAAAGCTATCAGAAAGCAAACAGCAGTCTTGCAGTACCTAAAGGGTCTACAGAGAAGCTGGAGAGGGGCTTTTTACAAGGGCATATAGTGACAAGACAATAGTAAATGGCTTTAAGCTGAAAGAAGGTAAATTTTGATTAGGCATTAGGGAAAAAAAAAAACTTCACTGTGAGGGTGGTGAGGCCCTGGCACAGGTTGCCCAGAGAAACTGTGGCTACCCCATCCCTGGGAGTATTGAAGGCCAGGTTGGATGGGGCTTGGAACAACCTGGTCTGATGGAAAGTGTCCCTCCTGTGGTAGGAGGGTTTGGAACCTTTAGGGCCCTTTCCAACCCAAACCATTCTATGATTCTATGATTACTACTATCTGGTTGACTTTCAACATGACCATGCCTGCTCTTTACTATGTAGCTCCGTGCTGAGATACCACAGCTACTCAGTGAAGTAGCTTGCTGAGAAACAGGCAATGTACAAGTTGAAGTGTGGTGCTATACCATTATAGACATGCTTGACTGTGCTTATACTCACTGTGTGGGGCAGTGTATATTTGTCTTAAGTGTATATACTTACAGGCCTCCTGTGGCAACATGACATCTCAAGAAAACACATGAGTTAAAGGGGCATGTTAAAAAATTATTGCTATGGAAAGGCATAAAATGATGTGGCAACATACAGAACACATACTGTTATTTAATTTTGCTTACTGTAGAAGAGAGGTAGTGAAGAGAAGCCTAACCTAAGTAGCTAAGTAAACACTGTAGTGGCCAAAAGGATTAATGCTAGGGAAGCATAACTCTGAGTGGTGTATTTTGTGTTATTCACACAACCTACTGGGATGTTAATTGAGTGCAGCTGCTTAGAAAAAAGGTCCTGGCATTACTGTGGAAAGTTCAGCTTTGTTGAACAAAATACTAGTGGGAAAGGAAAAAATCAGACTGGAAATACTGTAATTCCCACAGATCAATTATATGTTACACCTTGAATACTTCGTTCAGTTATGGGAACTTGACTGCAAAATAGATGTAGCAAATACAGGGAGCATCTGGAGACAGGCAGATGATTAAAGGCTGAGATAGAAAAGTTTGTATCTGGAGAAATTGAAACAATTAGACCTATTTAGAGGTGGCATGAAAAAAGGACATGACACAGCTTTATAAAAATAATGAATGGCACAAAGAAGATAAATCCTGCATTTCTAGTCACCTTTCCCCTCCTCCTCCACCCCCTCCCCCCCCATAATTTAAGAACAAGAATTCATCCAGTAGAATTAAAGATACAAATTTTAAAGGGATGAAAGGAAATATCTATTAAAGTGAAAGCATTCAATGTTACATGAGATAAAATTTAAAGAAAATAGTAGATTGTATAAACCACGTTGTAAATGGATAAAACCCATCGTGTTTCAATGCATATGCCTGTTGTTAAGCCATAGGGACAGGGAAGGGAGCATTAGCAGTAACTCCTCTTTGGGCAAATTATTGAATTTCTTGAAACTTCTTCTGAAGTTTCTTCTGCTGGTGATTAGGGGGAGAAGACGTGACAACAGATGATATTGTTTTTCACCTGGTATGCAGATTCACTTTCTTGTCCAGCTTGGACTAATGGACCCCTGCCACAGTCATCCGCTTGTATCTGTATGAACATCCTCTCCAATTGCATAGCACTGGGTGTTTTTCTTTCCACAGATCACCAAGGACTATATTGCTGGGAAACTGCAAATCCTTCTTTTTAAACCTCTTTGCAGATCTGGCCTTTAGGGAGTCAGGTATCTAAAGACACACCCATGTGACCATCGTAGTCCCATATTTGTATTGTAGTCCTGTCAAGCACCATTTGATTCCAGTCTGAAAATCTCTCAACTACTGGAGCTAGTAACCTGCTCTGTGGTCCATACTTAATTCAGTCTCAGGGGTAGATTGAATATGCGAATGTTACTGTTTCTTCAGATAGATGCAAATTTACTAGGTAAAAAACAACAGAAGCTAGCTACTTTGGAGACAGACCATTTCCATTATTTTAATATTTTACAGTTCCAAGTCAATGAGCCACTTTTGAAATTTTCACCTCAAGCCTTGCAGTTATTTGTTGTACAAAACTTCAAAACTTTACTGAAGACAGGAGACTTTTTTTTAAATTATTTTTCATAATCAACTAGATTCATCCATTTTAGCTACATCTTTTTCATACAGTAGGAGTTCAGTCCAGCAACATAGTAAGTGTGCCTGGCAAAAAAAAAAAAATAGGGACTTTATATATCTTGGAAAAGATACTAATGTGACAAGATCACATATAGTCCAAGATGTTCAGACATCTGAAAACTACTTACACCTCACACAGCCATTACATACATATAAACTTTAATCGTGCTTTAATTTGATGGTGACTTATGATGCCAGTACTGCAGAGCACTACTACATCTATTACCTTCTTACTCTCCTATAAGCTACATCACCCAAACAAGTCTTCCGGCTGAAGCTATCAGTTCAGTACACAGGAATCACAGTTTTCCCATGCTATTTGTGTGTTTAACCAGACTGAGATTGTTCAAGAGGATTGACCAACTTGTACTACTAATGGATTCAAAATGTGCTCATCTTTTCTTGACTTACATAAAAAAACCAATTACTGTCTCACAGCTGGAGTCTGTGCAGCAATTTGATGGCAGCAATGTCTGTTTCCCTTCGCATTTCCCATCCACATCATGAAACACAATGGCACAGCTAAAGCAACTGCAGAAAACAATTGCATTTTAGTAGTCATTTGCCATCAACACTACATATACAATGTTTTGTTGTTTGGTTGGGGGTTTTTAAGCCCAGATGGATTTCCATAAAGATGTTGATGAACCATTAAACCTCCCACCTATGCCCCAAACAACAGAAGGAAGAAAATATCAGTCTAATCTAATAGGAACTCAACTTTCCCTGGGATGTGATTCTGTGTCTGCTAGTGGCACAAAACCAGTAGAATTCATGTTTTGTGCTAGTGCCTTAGTTTTGTTGAGGTATATTAGTTCCCAGAGGAAGTATGTATTCTGTGTGATGGAAATGAGCTGATTGGATGATGTTAATTACAGTGTGAAAGAATATCAGAAGCCCTAATGCTTACAGCCTTTCTAATCAGAGTTTGCTGCTTCTTCAGGTTTAAAAAAATGAAACCAAGAAAACCAAAGACTGCAGCTTTTAGGTTTAAAAAGCTAAACCTGAGAAGCCAAAGAAAGACACTATAGCTTTTCCCGTCATCTTCCTCTTTGCTTTGAATTTATTCTTTTATTTTTCATTGCTTAACTGCACATAAAGTTAATGATACATATAGTAAGAAGGCCACCACAGGCAGAATAATGTTGAGTAAATGTTTCTGCATCACTAAGATCTATAAGCCCCAGTAGTAATTCAAATATCTGGATCAATGATTTGTCATTAATTAATGATTAAAAAAAATGTATTAAAAAAACAGTTTTGCATATAATAAATTTACGTTATGTTAAATATTCTCACCTTGTGGGAAAAAAAAATCCTAAAATTGTGTTATGAGAAAAGGTAATTGGAGAACCAAAATGAAAAGTGAACACAGAACAGAATTCTTGAAGAGGCAGTAACTCTGGGATTTGAAATTAAGGACAAGGGAAGATTTTCAGAAAGGTAGGCTTTGGTTAGTAAAAAAGCTTTAATTCTTACTGCCTGCAGTCACGTTGATTTGGCCCATATCAATACTGGATAAGATCATGGTGACTTGCTAGCATACGACCTACCCTGCTGTATTTGGAAACCCACTGGGTTCTCAGCAAGCAGCACGTTCCACACATTTGCAGTAAGGACAGCTAGCATTTGAAATGCACGTGCTAAACTCCTACGGATCAAAGTGCTAGCTGATGGCAGAAAAACATGTTAGTCTCAATACATTAATCATTTTGGCCTTATAATCCAGTTGTGTTCAAAATGTTGACACCTTGAAAGAGAAAGGAAATACAGAGAAAGGAATAAGGAAATGAAGAGGGACAAAAATTACATGGGGCACATGAAGTTTCTAGCATGGGGCAAAGGTGGATTTCTAGTAAGAAGTCCTACAGTGCAACACAGATCTCGCATGAAGAGAAAGAGAAAACCACATTTTAAGCAACATGTGAAAGGATCAACAGAAGTATTGCTATGAAGAAGGCGGAAAGGGAATAGAACCAGGTAGCCTGATGGGAGAAGCCCAACTGGGTGAAAAAACAATGCAGAGGCTATTAGTCCAGGCGAAGCTTTTGGGGAAAATATGTGGAATGTGGTATTAAAATGTCACCTCTAAGGAGTGTGAGGTGAACTTTCTCTGGCATGAGAATGAGAAGAATGGGGCACCTTGTATGGGAAGCAGAAATAAAATTATGAGCATGTAGGACGTATGAGAGAAATGAGGGCTACTAGCATCTGAAAGCAGAGGTGTTGAGACAAACAGATGTGAGAAACCTTGTCTACCTTAGATGCTACAAGGTGAATGACTCCTGAAAATAACCACAGTGGTTGTAATGAAAGTGTCACTTTTTGAATTGGAGGGTTACTGCAGATAGCACAGGATGGATGTTATGATGGCTATACATGACTATACTTTATCAAGCTGTACAGGTTGAGAGGATCACAGGGCCTGTCTAAAATGAGTGTTCAGTGCTCAACCCTGACACCTCAGCTAAGAGTCCCAGGACCTTGATTCAAAGTGTGGGTATATCAGAATGCAACTGAAAATACCCACTGTGATTAACATTATTTTTACACAAATGTGCCCTTGTAGCACAAGAAAACTTGAAGAACAATTATTATGATATTCATTTGGGTGATATGTCATATATTGCCCAAATATAATCAGTTTCTTCCAGCTGCGTTTCAATTATTTTTGCCATAATGTTCCCACTCCTCAAAAGTGTAGTAAAACTACTGCTAAATTGAAAGGAAGAAAAAGTAGTAAACTTAATTGTTACATGGAGTACCATGACACAAAGTACCTCAAAGGGTTAGTGAATTCTCTTTTTCCTTTTTAGGGCACTGTCATCCCAGATAGGTTTATATGTCTGTAGTAGGAATAAATCATGATTCATTTGTACTTATTTATTAATAAAAAACAAACCAGTCTACCAGGTTTATAGAGGATTATAAGATATTCATAGAATCATAGAATCATAGAATAGTTAGGGTTGGAAAGGACCTTAAGATCATCTAGTTCCAACCCCCCTGCCATGGGCAGGGACATCTCACACTATTGATTCAGAATACTGTAAAGCTGGAAACCTGATTCAGTCTCAAAGGGAAATTTCACACTTTGGTAAGAAAGGAAGAAATTGCTTTCAGGTGATGCATTTTTACATTTTAAATGACAGTTCTTCTTTTTGAAAGCAGCTTAGAGGTTTGAAGTACTGGAATTAGCCTCAGAGGAGGTTAATTGACAACATGGAGGTGACTGAGTCAATTGTACAAAATAGCTGATTTAATCATAGGGTTTCACAGATTTGCTATTCTGACAGAGTAATAAAGTTTATCACATCCTGTAGATGCCATCAGACACTTTGACCTGCTACAAATATGATGGAGATGATCACACTTGAAAGATTTTCTGTGGTCATTACTAGCATACAGTGTAGTCACAGTGACAGTTCTTTGCTGCAATGGGTAATCAAACCTAGTGGGTTTTAATCTGCATTCTCCCTGTACCTATGAACGCATCAATAACAGATTTAAATATTTCAAGGGTCAGTGGAGTTAACAGTAAGACTGACTTTGAGAAAAATGTGAAAACACTGCAGTTCATCATTCTTGTAAGAATTTTTATATCATGCAGGTTTTTGCTCATCTACTGCTAAGTCCAGAAAGCTGGATACATAGTAAAGAGGGAAAGAGACAGGGCATTACAAATATCTTGGCAGTATCTGACACAGAAGATGTAGTGAGCATTTCATAGGTATCTGTGTGGCTGTTTTTTTGACAAGGTGATGAAGTGGCATTTCAAGAACATCATTGGTAAATGCTGCAGAACTGCAATTGTACACACCCATCTAGGGACTTCTATGGGCATCATTACAAATCAGGACTATACACGTGTTTCCTGAGATTGCCTATCCAAGTAAGATAACCAAAAGAGAATAGTTTGCTATTTTTCCTCTGCACACCTGCATTATTATGCCTACAAAATGAAACACACAGCATCTTATTCAGAATATGTGTTGAAAACCAGGTAATCTATTACAATGAAAACTGACTGTTTTCATTGGACATGTTTCTACCAATATGCAGGTGGTGCAATCAGCTGTAATATCGTCTAGAAACAGTACTGAAAATGCCTTACCCCCCTCCCCCCCCCCCCGTAAGCACCGTTAGAGTCTTTGCCTGACTAGCCTCTGGTAAGGCTGCACAGCGTGTTGTTGCCACCTAGAGTCAGTTCATCAAAATAGAAATTCTGCATGTCTTTTTTTCCCTTCTCCTTTTAAAGAAAGGAATCCTGCAGCATATCCAGACATCTCCACCCCCTCAATTAGTGCTTGGTTTTGTTTTGTTTAAAAAAAAACAAACATCCAGAGGTGCGTTTCCAACAAGTTAACCACCGTGTGTAAAAAGAGAATGCAAGGCAGCCTCCAGCCTTATTTTCATTAGTGCCTGCAGAGGGACCACTTGTACCCATCAGTGATCTTGACCTTCCACGTGTGGAAAGCACAGCTCTGGCCTCTTCAGCTAAACAAACTCACTCAGGAATGGTGAATGTGTGCAGTACAGTGCCAAGGCTAACCATGTGGCTGCTGGGGTGCTTTGCTGGTTGATAATGCTTATCTAGGGCTCCCTATCCCTTCTCCCCTTTTCTTTCTTCAAACCACATGGCTCACATATTGTTGCTTTTGGTCAAAGATTTGGGTACATGGTGCACAGGAAAGGTATGCCAGGAAGGAAATAAAATGTGGAACTGAGAACTGGTGGAAAATAAAATTCCAGTAAGATTCAACAACCAGTGCAGATTCACAGCTCTTGTGGAGGTGGAATATCCACTTCTACACTGGACAATAAACCACTTCTGAAACAAAACCAGTTTCTCCACTTCTATATTTTTCCATACTTCACACTGAGGGTAACTGAAAAACAGAAACTGAACAGAATTTAGACTAAGATCCCAATATTGTTCTTGCTGCTCTTGTATCAATTTTTAATAAAAATTTAGAAGTGATTTATACTCAAATAACATCTTGGGGAATCCTACAGCATTACAACTAGTGAATCTTCAGAAAGGAAAGAAGTGCACCCATTCTGAAGGACAACCATTCCTAGGGCAGAGTATAAAGGAGAGTGGAGGAGATCAGAGATACTTAGATCCTTTCCACTGACTGCTGGGTCTCACTCACTTCCCATCTCTACCAGATAAAGAGCCCTGAATATGAGCTTTTGTAATCTATAACTGCTTGACCAGACATTTCACAAAGATAACTCCTTGATTCAAAACTTCAAAAGGTAAAATAACAGGACAGATGAGTAATGAGGGTGAAGCGGTAGTTAAAAATGTTAGGAAGTCATCTCAAGAGAAATTCTGACCTTCTGAACATATGAGGAAAATATTACAGATCTGTATTTAGAAATTGTAGATTTTGAAAGGAGAAAACCAAGGACTTCTGAAAAATGTCAGTTCCATCAATTTCTTCAGTCTGAATATGCTTTTCAGAGCAGACTGAGAATCTGCCAGAATACATTTCCCTCTAAGAACACTTGTTTTTGACATTTATCATTCAGAGCCATCAAGAATAAATTACAATGTAAACATTCTGCTTCCACTGTCAGTAGGAAATGTCTGTCTCCATGGCATATATAGTTATGTACTGCTTGTGGTACTTTTAAATTTATGTAGTTCTACTTTTTTTGCTGTGGGAAGTTGCCATTTTGGTTGACCACTTTAGATAAATAAGAGACAAATGATCTGTTCTCTCCTGGAAACATGGTCAGGCTTCCTGTGACTTGTTATTCCCCACTTTCTTTAAGAAAGTCACTCAGACTGACCGGCTATCAGTTGCTTTGTCTTTGGATGAACAGCAATAAAAAGCTATTCCTGAAAAAAAACAGTATTATTTTCTCCTTTCATCCACCAAAACCCTGCTCTGTCCCATTCTGAAAATGAACAAACTAGCATTTTAACTTAAGATACAGTTTAGAGAATAATCTATAAGTAGACATCATCACAAACAAATGATACATCCATTGCTTGTCTGGGTGGCCTTGATGTCTTGAATACTCAGGCAACACTGATTTCTGCTTTTGAAATGCACAGACTAAACTGTAACACCCAGACTGATTCAGAGGGTGAGGAGGAAACACAATGAGCTTTTTAGTAATTCCTCCTGGCCGTACATGGTGACAGATCACAGCTTTTGTTTCACTGTCCCATTTTTACTACTCTGCTTAGGGCCAGCATGGAGAGTTTTGCAGGGGTGATTTTTCCCTGACATAATTGGCACAACTCTGAGATAGGTAGATAATCAGATGCTATCCTCTGCAGGCCACTAAATAAAAAATTTCAAAGCATATATTTCAGTAGTTTGCAAATATTTAATTAAAAAAAGATAGAAAAATTATTTACTGTCTACCTTATAAGTCTTCATTACCAAAATTGGGAAATCATTGGGTAATGTGTCACTGGCTGGCTTGCTAAGAAAGACTGACCTTTGGCTCAGGTTTGCTTCCTAGAGTGTGCTCAATATGCCTCATAGGAAACATTCAAGCAGCATCTGTTCTTTGCCAAAAATACACGAACAAGTAAACCAAAGCTCAAATAAATATAAAATGTAGATCTTACTGTATTTTAAATAGTCCTAAGGAGAAATTACTCATAAATGTTTATACCTAAAGCTTGAACTTCCCTGAGAAACAAATACAAATAAAGCAATAAGGCTTTTTAGCTGTTGAGAAACTCAACATCAGTAAGAGCACCAACCTCCACTCCTTCAAGTCTCAAGGTACAAGAAGGAAAAACTAACAATGGTAAGTGGAAAGAATGAGCAGGGGCTTAACTTATAACATGCTGTAGGGGAGAATGATAATAACTGCAGCTTTGAAAGATCTGGAATGAATGCTCAAAGCAAAACTTTAATTCTCTGAAGAATATTTATGCAAACCCTCCTGCCATGTCCACAAGCAATCACTCCTTCCCAGAGAAGACCATGAAGGCATGAAGTCTAAGCAATGGCCCTTTCTTTCTGAGGTCCTTTTAGCTTCTCAGGCTGCTAGTGAGTGAGGCTCGTGCAGAAATGAAGTGTAATCCTCATGCTATTAGCTATCTGCTGGATGTTAACATGATTTAAAAATGTGTGTTGCTATAAACTTGAGTGCTTTTTTAATAAAATAATGCTTTTTGTCTGTCTCTGTCAGCATCTGTACAACCATCTAGCTAGTCATAATAACTTCTGAATCCATTGGGCAATTTTAGCTAAGATTAATAGAGGAAAGGTGGTTTCAAAAAATATTAAATTCCTAACAGTTTTGTGGAAATGAGTGGCTAAGGAGGGGAAAAGTAATGCATTAATGCTCACCATGGAGAGGAAGAGGTAGAAGCTCACCCTTTATTAAATGGTTGATTATCTAACTGAACAGGAGCCATTAGTCATGATTCTTGTGGGACTACTTGCCATTTATTAGCAGCTCCTTCTAGCACATGCAGGGATCACTGTAGTCAGAGCTAAACCAAGTCTCCAGAAGCAGTGCAAAGCTGTCACTAAGTGTAAGACTGCATCTTTTTGGCTCTGCAGTGGTAATTCACCCTGTGCTTATCAGAACACATGACCAAGGTAGCAGTAATGAATTTTGTTTACAGTGGATTAAGCCTAGTTTTGCAGCTCATTTGCTGGAGTAGGTTTTTTCCTGTAGTTCTTTAATATGAGCTGAGATGATCAAAAGGCCAGTTTTGGTCAACGACATTGTCAGGGCCCTGAGGGCACCATCGGCCCAACCTGCCCCTGCACCAGTTGCCCTGGGGCTCCCCCCACCCCACCCAGGTACCAGGACCCCATTTCAACCCCCCAGGACTGTGAATCCCTGCCCCATTGATGCCACAGCAGATCTCTGCAGCCCTATCCTGCATGGTTTTGGGTTTATCCCTGTTTCTACAGAGGGATTGGATGCCTGGGGCAGAGGCTGCCTCTGCCTAGGCTACCCTGGCTGGGGTGACTGGATGGGCCCTGGCTGCCAGGCCTGCTGCCCTAGGATTTCTCCTTAGCCCTCGCTGCACCCTGACAGACAAACTACCAGTGCTCTTAGAAATATGTCAAGGGATTACATCTCACCTGTGCTGCTCGGTCTGGCATGAAGGAAATGCAATAGACCAACAGAACAAGCTTACAGGGCTTTTGTAAAACTTCTCCAATACCTTCTGCAAGCTTGGACAATAAAGGAGTTTGTGAAAAGCAGAGAAGGGGATGTTGAAAGACAAGCAAATTGCTTAAATGGTATCAAGGCTCTCCCTGCACTCTCTGGTGCCTGTCATGTTAGGCTGTGGTGACTCAGGTTTCTGACTTCAGTCAGTTACCTGTTCAGCTACGCCTGATAAAGAATGAGGTCCCTCTGCTACTACAGTCCACAACTTATTGAACTAAATTAGGCACAGTTACCACAGTTTATATCAATAAATGGTGCCTATGGTGTGGTCACACCACTACTTCTGACAAATCAGTAATGGGGCAATAAGCTGTGGCAATGGGTAGGCAACTCAGACCAGCAGCTTCTTAAAATCACCTCCCAGAGCCTGAGAGTCAGGGCCCTCAGGACCTGATACTCAGTTTAGTATCTTCACATATTTGTCACTTGTTCCTCTTTTAAAAGGCCACCAAGCTGTGTCTGCCCACTCTGCTGTCTAGTTCCATTACGCTTAGAAGAGGTATATATGTCACAGCTCTAGGGAAAACTTTATATTTTTCATTTCTCCATTTCTCACTGCTCATCCTCCCACCATGTCACCTGTTTCCTCTGCCTCGCCTTCAAGAAGCAGTCGTTCCCCTTTCCATCTCTTACGTGCATCAGCATGGCTACTACTTTTGCTGATGACAGCGCATGGGCAGAGTCCTGTGCTGAAGGAATGAGGGAGGCTGTGCGAGCTAAGGTCTGAGAGAGCCTGGTATCCTACTGCTCTGAAGAAAGTGGTTCCCAGGGACTTTAAGGGAACCCAGATAAGTGTACTCCTTTATCTACTTGCCCTGGACCCTCTTCTACAGACAAGCTGGTCTTCATCCTTGGCTACCTCCCATCAAGCTGCTGTTCCAGCAATGACTACACATCTGGTGATTCACAATCCTTGTTGGTGTTGCTACTCTCCAGTTTGCTGTTGTTTCCTGGGTTTTGTTGTCTTCTGTGAGTGTGGAGTTTTCAGGCAGTAGATCTTCCCTTCGAAAGTTAAAGGAGAATGAAGGACCAACTGTCAGTACATAGAAGAAATGTAACCAAAAAGACTGAACATATTTCAACCCCAAGAGTGATTTAAGTACAAGGTCTCTTGTTTCCAAGTCACCATTTCTGGCAGTAGAATTAAAATGTTTGTAAACTGTTCTTCCAATCTAAAAAAAGGAAGAACCAAAGTGTACCTGCGGGCAAGCAATGTGACAGTATATAGTTACCAATGGCTATTTATTTCAGTATCCCTTAAACTGTGCTTCTTATTCTCACTTTCCCCTCCCCAGATGTGAGTGACAAGGAGTAAGAGAGAAACCAAAGACTCACTGTAAAATCACAACTTGTCCAGACCAGCAGTGCTGGGTGATGTAAAAGATCTGCCAGAGGGGGATTTTGCCTCTCTTCTTGGTTTAGGCATCTGAATGCTTCCTCCTTCAGGGATCTGTGTCTGGAGCTGGGGATAGAGCCCATCAGACCCTCCCTAATCATAAACAAACTACAACAGCTGGCAATTTAAATAGTGAGTAGGCAAGGATTCATCAGCTTGCTCCACTGAGCACTGTAAATCACTATCTACTCAGTTCATAGGTAACAACTGTGTGTATCCAGTGCAATTAGCCCAATATCCTAGTCCTTGAGACCTGAACTGAAAACCATTCAGGATAACAGATAGATAGAGTCTCTTTGAGATAATCACTGAGCAGTCTTACCTCCAGGCTTATATAGTTCCCATGCTGCTGAAGTGAGGGAAGGCTTTGTGGCTGGAAGTCTTGTCCTGGGGTGGGCAGGCGAAATGATCTCACAGCTTGAGGCCACATGCTCTTTTGCGCAGAGATCGTTCTTCAGATCCCAGTTTTTAGGAAGATACAGTGGTATAGGAAAACTGATGCTCTATCAGGCATCCACAGTCCAGGTGGGACTGTGTGGTGATCAGACTGGTGGATGCAGTATCTGCTTGCTGGATTTTGTGGAATATCTGTGTAGGCTCTTCGGGAAGGCCTGACAGAGCCTTTCAACACAGTGTATGGAGCAATGTCCTCAGGAAGGGAGGAGAAGGTTTCTGCAGACAAAATGCATGCAGTCATATGGTAAGCTGGAGGCCAAGAGCTCCATAGTAGCTTCAGCTGGAATGTTTCCAATACCAAGAGCAGGGCTGAACTGGGAGAAACAGAAACAAATCCTCAGTGAGTAGCTAGGAAATGATTGAAGACAAAGCATTTGAACTTGTTAGAAAATTGGAAAACTTTCAGAACATATGTAGTCAGATTCAGGTAAACTGAAATGAAACCAGTGGTGGCATTTATAAAGGTGTTAGGAGATTTTTTAAAATTGATGGAGAAGCTGACAAGCGCCAAAACATGATTCAGGATGGCATATATTCATGCAGGAAGTTGGGAAATCTTTATCCTCTAGTGAATAACAAAAATTTGATGAAACTAAAAGAGAAAAAATACAGAAAAATCAAACAAAAATAATCTCATAGTATATACATATATAAATAAAGGATGCTTCTTTATAAATGCTAGAAGTCTAACAAGCAAGATGAGGGAAAAAAAAGGCCCGATTTTAAGCAGGGATGATCTCATACTATGTGTATCAGAAGCTTGATGGGAAAAAGGAAATTAATCTGATGCTCTAGAATCGAGGTAAAAAGTATATAAAGAAAACCTCAAAGGAGGCACCAGCAGTAGAGAAGTGGCAGCATGCAGTAGAGACAGTTCTGTGCCAAATCCAAGGAGCAAGCTAATTGTGTTTCCAAGCAGCTCAAAACCTATATAGCTTGACATTCCTGGCCTAAGACAAAAAAAATGCCATATCAGGGTTAGATCACATGTCTGCATCTGTTAA
Source organism: Melopsittacus undulatus (assembly GCF_012275295.1). NCBI lineage: Eukaryota > Metazoa > Chordata > Aves > Psittaciformes > Psittaculidae > Melopsittacus > Melopsittacus undulatus. The sequence goes on along the minus strand of NC_047527.1, from coordinate 91,901,348 downwards.
TGCTGAGGGAGATCAGAATTGCTGACAGGGCAAGAATGCAACAGTAACAGGAGATATGAGTTTCCCACCTGCATATTGGGTAAATGTCACATTGGAGACTGATGCTGCAGAGAAATAAAACTGTGTTTCTGCATGAAAGAGCCTACAAAAGAAGAAGGAACTTTTATATTAGCCCTGAGCAACATGCAGAACCTGGTTCAAAATGCCCCTGATCAACATTCTTGCCTAGGCAACAAAAGCAATAAAAGAAAAACCAAATACAACAGAATTACATAGGAGCAAGGAACCTTGCTAAAAAGAAACTAAAATGGATGACTGAAGGTAAAAATGTTTGTATGGTGACTATTTAAACATAACATGTAGGAGTATGTTTGCTCTAAGCCTCTCTGTTGCAGACAAAGGCTTTGGAAAGACCAAAAGGAAGCTGACATGGCTAACAGCAGGATAAAGGAACTTATTAGAAGCAGAAGACTTTCTTCAGAAAAGAGAAATTGTGTCCAAGAATGGAAAATAGAAGGGATCATAAACTCTGGCAAGTTAAATGAAAACCACAACAAGGTCAGCCATCTAGAGTCCCAGGAACAATTTCCAAAGGCTAAAGGTACACAAGTAAGGGCTCTGAAAGAAATTAAGGCCCTATAGGACAGGAGGAAAAGTCTTCATGTGAATAACCTATTAAAAGAGGAGGATAAATGGCCAGCGTTCACATCTGAGGGAGGTCTCTAGTGATGTTTGAGGGGGTTTTGTTCCTGAACTCCTGCAGTTTAACCTATTTATAAAAGAACTTGAAAAGAGGGCATATGGTGAAAAGACAATCTGGTGAACACACAAAGTTATTACACATAATGGAGGTGAGTTGGCTTAACTCTTTTCAGGCTAGACAAACATTCTGTTTAAGGTCAGTGTATGTCTACACTGATCTCAGTTCACTTGTTATTAGTTCACTGTTCTTTGAAAGACCTGGGAAAAGCTAAATGATCTCAGGTGACAGCAAAGGAGGGAAGAGAGGTGAAAGGCTGGAATGGGTTGCCCAAGGAAGTTGTGAATACTCCATCCCTGGCTGTGTTCAAGGACAGGTTGGACAGAGTCTTGGGTGACATTGTTTAGTGGGAGGTGTCCCTGCCCATGGCAGGGGGGTTGGAACTAGATCTTAGGGTCCTTTCCAATCCTAACTATCCTATGACTCTATGATCAAGGTAGGGAACCAAAAGGGGATGTGGGGCACACCACCCTAAAAGCACTGCAGGAGCCAGTGGACAGTACCCACTGGTGCCATGCTAGGAGACCTGAGAAGAAAAGGGAATGGATCCTCATTCACCGGGACTTTGTCACCAGGCTTCCTCTTTCTGCTGCTGGGGATGGTGGGGGAAGTTGATCAGGAAGTCCCATGATTCAGTGGGACCCCACTTGGGGAAAGTATAAAAATACCCACCCCACAACAAAAGGTCTTGGAGGCACCAGCAGAGAGGCCGCAGCTTGGCACAGTTGGTCCATATGGATGGTTGGGTCCCCAGATGGTGCACAACTGCTAGGGCACCCTGTGAGACCTGATGTTAGCACAGGCTGCTCCCATGAGGATTCCCTGAACTACACACCTGGTGGGCTGTGCAATCAGCTAAGAGTACAAGGTGACCTACTGGGATACTTCATTCTTTTCCAATGTAAGACGTCCCATAGCATGCATGTCTAGGGAGGTGTATGGGCAAGATAGAAAAGCATCAGGAGTAAATATTTTCACAGCATGATCTGGGGGTTAGATCTCTCCTAAAACACTGCCTGACCGGGTGTGGTAAGGAGATGCAAGGTCCAAGAAGGAGCTCTGCAAGGCTGGGACTGTGTGCGGACTACTGTTGCAGAATTCAGTAGACAGCACACAATAATCAGCTTCTTACCTTCTGGAGAAGGCATCATGGACAACCCCAAATGGAAGCGGAGCAATTGGGAGTCCATCTGGAGCACCATCAAAATCTGCAAACTGTGGTCCAAGATGTCCCTAGTCCCGGTGATGCCAGCACCATCTAGCACACTGATGACAAAGGAGAAACCAGGGACCTGTTGAAAATGAGATTTCAATCTGTACCTTCAGAAGACACCACAGTTTGAATGCAGTGCTTTAGCCTGCTTAGGTAACCAATAGCTTCAATATAGCCTTATTCCAGTTCTTACAGTTGCATAGATAGACATAGGGTAAGTTCTTGCTCCTGTTTCCTTAAAGACAGTTTCTAAACACCTAGGCCAACAGTTTCAACAGTTGCTTCTGATTTTTGATACCTCCATTTTGGGTCTGTAATTTGGGTCACATTTCAATTTCTACATGAGCATGCTTAATCAGGACTTTGACAAGCAGGGCTGGCACATCTCAACTGTCTCACTCGGAAGTCCAGGTGTTTCAGAGAATTGGCTGCTTGTGTATAATTAGTTGGGTGTTATTTATTGAGCTGGCAGCAGAAGACAGTCACAAAGATCTGTGCCATCCAGCAGGTCAAAGTTCCAGTGTTTTGGCTTCTCAGTATTGCTGGATTGCCACTGTTTAAACAGCAAATTTGGCCCTCACCCAATATGTGCCATGAAGGGGCAGGGAAGAGAATTTTGTCATTAAACTTTCCAAACTCCAATTTGTGAGTAATCTGCGTACATCTCATTAGCTGCAACCTGGAAACTCTCAGTTGCTTTTAATTGTTGGTATGGTGAACATCAAGATTTTAGCATGACAGGAAAATAAATGCAGCTCTGCTGGGCCCCTCAAAATACATTACTATTCTTATCTGTGGCTTTTGAATCTTCTGCCACTGTTCCTTTGGCTGACAACGCCACATTACACATAGTATATTATTTTAGAAATGGTTGTCTACTAAACATAAAAGCCTTCCTGGTTTTGTCAGTTGAACTGAAGCAGACAGTTCTTATTGCTGCATAGGAGATCAATAATAACAAAATAAATAAAAAGCCCCCCTCCTCAGTTGCTTCACAATAGCCATGAGGCACAAGGATGGACTTTATTGAAAGGAGGAACCTAAATGCAGTGGAACAAGGGATGTTTGGTAATCATATCCCAATACAGAAAAATCTATGCCTTCCCAGAAATGCTCAATGCTGCTTTGCCACCTCTCTTTTAACCTTTGATTTATCATTGTAGAGAGCTCCTTGTACTCCTTAGATACCAAAGGTTTTGGTTTTTCTAAAACTGTGCTTCCTGATGAATGCTGGCACTCAGGGCAAATACATGAAGTAAGAAAGAATCTTACATAGCTTTCTCAGCCACACACTGGAATTAAAAAAAAAAGAAAAATCCACTATCTGAGTATCCACAGGACCCAGTACTTACCTGGTTTAAGAAAAAAGGATATGTTAATGGAATGTTCATTTCACAAACAACATTCTCAAGGCTCTATCAACACTGAAAAAATACAGAGTCTTGACTTTTTAACCTTATCCCATGAATCCATTCCACATCCTTGTGCTTCTAGCCTCATTTCCCCCAGAGAATTAAATTTCTGTGATCATGCCATCTGGCTGTCTATCAGCCAGTATGTTCTGAACCTGCTTTCTATCAAACTGACAGAGGGATTGGGACTCATAGAGAATTAATGCCTATGAAATTCATGAAAATCAGCAACTGGGTCAAAGACAGAGATCCAAAAGGGTGCCCTGACTATGGGAAAGGTAGGCAGAACACATCCGTTTTACATGCTGCTTGCTAATATCAGTCATCACATTTGCGGCTCTGGACTCACCAGAGCAGATGGTGCATCTCGCTCAGTGAGATTGAGGGCTTATGGCTGGGGTAGTGAGCAGTACAGGTAAGTGAAAGAGAGAAAGAAGCGACAAGACACACCTGTAGGAAAGCAGGTCTCAGGTCCACAGAACAGTGTGTTTAGTGATAAACTTCCACTTACTCTCATGCTGCTTCTGTGCTTCCTGAGGGCCCTGCAAAGATGTGGATCTATTTCTCATGGAGAGGGCTAGCAGGCAATCATTGCCTCTTCACTCCCACACCTGAACCTGTCCAGCTGAGGTCCCATTGCTTCCACTGCTCAGGGCCAGAGAGAAACTAGAGCAGCTTCCAGGGCTCAGGAGATAATAGGCTTGCTCTTTGAGACCATTTAAAGGATAATACATGTTAGAATGGAAAGTACATACCAGTTCAAAGTTTCCCTAAAGAAAAAATCCCTACCAGGGAAAGTTTAGAAGCAAAATGATTTCTCCTTCCTTAGCAAAGGGAATTTCAGTTTTTGTTTTTTATATCTTGCTTCTCTTGCTTCACATACTGTGCTATGGAACAGCAGCTGAGCTTGCAAATACTTTGGAGGAAAGAGGAAAAGGGCTCTTTTGCTTGAAGCTATGCCTGTCCTAAAGGGAAAAAGCGTGTGTTTTTAAAAGTCCTAACTCCTGTATTTTAATCCTGTTTTGTAATTAACCAAGGAATAATATTGTTTAACATCACCTTGGCAAGCCTGTGTGGCATGTGCATTTCCCAGATCAAACTGAAACCTGATGTGTTATGCTTTCCTTCAGCGTACTTCTGTGTGGGCAAACTTGTGACCTCAGCCTTAGGTGTGCCATAGCCCTTCCAGACTACATCTGGACAGGCCATTTTGGGAAAGATTGCTGTGGGCTGGTCCACAGCAGGGGCAGGAGTTTTCTGTGGTTTGCTTACTGGGGGGGATTCCCCACAATGAAAAGGGAGGTAGATAAAGTTTTTGCCTCTTGACTGGTTTATGAAGGGTAAATATATATCTCAGCAGGACTTGCAGAAAGAGGCACTTGGGTGAAAGCTGAGTGCCCTTCTTGGAGGGGGGCTTGATGTGTGACTGACTCATGGGGGCAGGAGAGCCATCATTTTAGTGAAGAACAGATGTGAAATATATTAACTGGAGCCCTCTTCTCCCCAAGATTTCCTTCAGCACACCCACACCCCCCCACCACACACACACACACTTCTGTCTTCTCAAGGACTCTATTATTTTGCACAGGAGAACGAAGTGAGAGTTCAGGATTTTCTCTCCCTCTCAAGAGATCCACTGGGATTATACTGTATTTATACCTTCTAAGTAATGGATTGAGGTCCTTGAAAACAGAAAACACAAAGAGTGAGAGAAACCTTGAAGCTTGTTAAATTTACAATGCAGGTCAATGAAGACAGAAGCAAAAAGCTTTAAAAATAACAAGGCTATTTCAACAGCGAAGTCCCTGGTGAAATTGCTCTCTGACTTCCCTCACAGAACAGATTGGGCTTTCTGAAAGTGTTACCTACCCAAAGTGCTTACCCATCTGAGTTGGACTTTTGCATGCCGAGGACTTGTCAAACTGACTTCTCACAATGTTTTCTAGAGGTTATTTGGTTTCAGGGTGCTCAGTTTGATATGGCTTTCAGGAACTCAGTTTTCAAAAGGGGCTGACCATACAGTCTTTACCCATCAGAACTCCAAACCCCCCTCCTAACTGGCTTCTTTCTATTGTGATCTCGGTAGCCTAAGGACAGGAGCCACAACTCTTTTCCAAAAATAACATGTCAGCAACTTTCAGAGTTTCATGATTTGTAAATGGTTCTCTGATCAACCTCAGACTTCCTCAAAATTCTCCAGGGGAAAACAGCTTTTACAGATCACAAGAAAAGGACCTTTTTTTGTTTGGTTGTTTTTTTTCAGATATGTTGAGGGGATGTCCAAATAATTCCTCTTCTGGGAGCTGCCTTGATTTTTATTTTTTTTGTGTGCAGTTCTGGTGTCCTCAACATAAAAAGGACATGGTACTGTTGGAACAAGTCCAGAGGAGGGGCACGAGGATGGTCAGGGGACTGGAGCACCTCCCATATGAAGACAGGCGGAGAAAGTTGGGGCTGTTCAGCCTGGAGAAGAGAAGGCTGCATGGAGACCTCATAGCAGCCTTCCAGTATCTGAAGGGGGCCTACAGGGATGCTGGTGAGGGACTCTTCATTAGGGACTGTAGTGACAGGACAAGGGGTAACAGTTTGAAACTTAAACAGCAGAGGTTTAGATTGGATATAAGGAAGAAATTCTTTACTGTTAGGATGGTGAGGTACTGGAATGGGTTGCCCAGGGAGGTTGTGAATGCTCCATCCCTGGCAGTGTTCAAGGCCAGGTTGGATGAAGCCTTGGGTGACATGGTTTAGTGTGAGGTGTCTCTGGCCATGGCAGGGAGGTTGGAACTAGATGATCTTGAGGTCCTTTCCAACCCTAACTATTCTATGATTCTCTGTCACCAGCTGCTCCTGATTATCTTGAAAATGACACTAAGGAGAGATACTACTTCCACATAGTGAGTGCCTACAAGGGCAGTTACATGTGTAACACTCCAGAAATACAGTGTGCATTGCTCAGCCTTGCTGTAAATTCCTCCATAGCCCTTAGACCCAAGTCACAGTGTCTTCATGGTGTTACAACCTACTGGATTAAGTGTGGTTTCAGAAATGTCACTTCATATGGGCAACCTTTTAATAGGTACTAGTCTGTTAGATCTGCAGAGAGAAGGTTGAGAGGGAATTTGGGGGGGGGGGGGGGGGGGGGCTGACAAACCCTTTCCCCTGCTGCTCTGCCACCCGAGTGAGATTATTTCAGTGCTGATTTCCAGTCAGCCCTTCATGCTGATCCACAGTGCCCTGTAATCAACCTTATTTCAGTTCAGATCAATGCAAAGGGAGAAAAAAAAAAAGAAGAAGAAAAAAAAAAAAAAGGAGGTGAGGTGCTACTAGTGCAAGCAGTTACAGAAATGAGAATGACCTAACAGATTTAATGGGAGGAGCATTAGCTCCTACACATAGGGATTTTCCCTGTGACGAGGAACTTTGGGATAAGCCATGTAGGGAATTTCCCACTCTACCTCCAGAAATACCACTCTAGAAGCCGTTGCACTTTCACTCTGCTCTCACAGTCCACCCTGTGCAGAGGCACGTTGTTGCTGCTTTCTGTTTTGAAGCAGTAAAAATCATGTCTTTGGTAGTCTACACTCTACTCATCATTCTGAGCAATGGTAAGTGGGAAGCCTTTTATTTTTGTTTCTGGTCTTTCACATTTATTTTGTGGGGATGTGCTTTGGGAAGACAGGAAGGATTACCTAAGCAATCTCTTTTAAAGACAATGTGTACCTGTGCTTTGCAGTTTGGTGCTTTATCTGTGGGGCTTCTGTGCCTGTCTCGGACATTGCTGTGAGATGTGCTGAAGAAGCGCTGCTGCCCTGTGAAGTTCTTCAGGACACCTCAATCACCTACCAGAGAGTGTCTTGGTATAAAGTAAGAAAAAGCATAAGTATATATGCATAAGAGTAGTCTGCTTTGCTTTCCTACCTGATGCTGGTTTGTCTCATATAAAATGTGTTATTTTATGAAGAGGCATCCTCCTGCCAGTACAGCAGAGATAAGGCAGCAGTCACAGCATTTGAGCTAATCTTGGAGAACATGCATTTTCCATGTCATTGGAGGTAGACTATTTGAGTGTGATCTTTGAATTGCTCTTAGCCTTTTGTGCTAATTATTGCTGGCTTCCAGGGATCAGAATTCAGGTGATAACCCACACACAGCCTGTCAAATACCACTCCAAAGAGGAGTCTTGCCAAGATTTTTCTTCAGAAGAAAAAATTGTACTTAAAACCTTGCAACATCAATGATGTTGTTCCACGGTTAATCTCTGCTGAACACAGAAGCTGATTTTTAATTTGAAATAGAAGAACTAAACAAGTACTTGCTATTTCCTAGGAAGGTTTGGCTGGTGGGGGTGGGCATAAAGGCAGGGTATGCAGAAAGCAAGTGGAGAGCTAGAAATTTTGAGTTAGCTTTTAGCAATCCTGAAGTCTGGCCATTTCCAAAGGAGAGCCCTGCTGACTCTGTTAGGGACTACAAGGATCAAATGGCTAACAAGCAGAAAAGTCCTGCTCAACACTTTCAAGATGAAATATCTCATAGAGGGAGAGGCAGAGTTGCCTAGTGGCTAAAGAAGTGGCTGTTGGCTTGCTGTACACCACCATATATTGTATCAGTGCATAGATTCAGTTTATGGGATGAGCCAAATTAACAGGAAAAAAAAGTAGAGTTTTATTCTCCCCCATTCTCCAGTCCCAGTCATGCACTTGTGCTGCTTATCATGGGCCAATCCTGGTGGTCCTGTGGATGCCTGTGAGGTCAACTCTGTTGTTTGTTATAATAATGGAAATTCAATCCACAAATAAAGATTTTGTTACAGAGTCAAATTACTTTCCCATGTGATGGGAGAACAGTGGAAGGGAAAAATAGCTATTTTTGCTGGATGAAAACTGTTCCATTTATCTCTGTCAGAACATAAAGATACAGCCTTTGCTTCCCCAGCAGTTTGGTCAGATATAGTTTTAAAATTATTTTCTACAGTAAACTGACAAACAGTGCTATTAGATAGGGCTTCTGCGGTTGAAACTTGCAATATATCTGAGTTTCAGTGCTGGTACAACAATGAGCATTTGCCTACTGACTAGGTAACAACTGCAATCAAAAATATCGAAGTCTGAAAGAGCTGGTTTGAACATCTGGCTACCAGCCCATCATCAAGTGCAGCATCTATAGTCTCCCTTTTCCAAAATGCTGAACCAGGCATGGGAGGGAGATAGAGAGGAGAGGATAATGCATTTGGTTGATAATTACTATGGGAACTGGGATAGGTATCAGCTTATTCTTTTTTTTTTTTGCTTTTTTTCTGCTTTAAAAGCTGCATAAGGACATGTATTTTCCCCAGAGACACATGCTAATTATTTAAGGCCCCATGTTCCCCCCAGAGTTCAGGCAAAGCAGCGAGCTCATTGCTGGCAAAACATGTGTCTGGTGAACCTGGCAGAATTGAGCAGAAGTGGTAAGGGATGGGGGAGGAATAAACAGTGAGATTGATGGGATCCCTGAAAGTTCTCCCCCAAACCAATGTCAGAATTCAACAAAAATTAAGATAGTTTCAGCAGGCTGAAGCTGTGGGGATCCTGCAGAATCATGTCCTTCCCTGAGTTCAGTGGCAGCTGGAATGGCCAGGCAACTAACTGGAGCCAAAAGCCATTATCTTGATGAAAGAGTGTAAGAAAACCCTGTAGACCCAATTCTGTGTTGTCTCGTAGCTGATTACAGTTCCACACGGGCACAAAATGACTGCACAAGCAGGAGAGGTTGATGATGTCTTCTGTGTGTGCCCCTTACTTGACAGCCCTCACTAGTGCTGCTTCCCTTTGCAGCAGTCAGGCTGTTACAGTCCAGACTGTTACTGCACATTCCCTGTTCTGTCCCATCAATCTCCTCTCCCTCCACGGTCTCAGTTTTCCTCCTTCATCCGTTTCACTTAGGAAAAGACTGTTTTTCAGCACCCAGCATAACAGGAACTCACGCCTTTTTTTTTTATTTTATTTTTTTTCCTCTGATGACACTGCCAAAACTACAAGAAAAATCTAGCTATATGCCACTCTTGACACCATACTCAGGGTATGATGGCACTAACCATGGTACTGTAGTTCTCTGGTGATTCATCCCAGGAGAGAGGTGGGAAGTGGGGACAGCCAGTTAATGACACTCCTGATGATGCTAGCCCAAGCCACAGCCATATTAGGAAAAGCACAGCACCAAAGCTAAAGAGCCTGACTCTTGGCAGGAAAAAGTAATTTAAGTTCACTCTTTTGTGCTGAAGAAGTAATACTTCTTCTACTTGTGAGGTTATCTAAATAGGCCCCAGCTTGAAACCTCACCTCCTCTCGAGTGTATGCTGCTGTCCCCATTCAACCCTGCAAAAGGAGTGTAGATGCATGGTGCAGCATGACTGGGCTACCCAACATACAGAATTAATCTGTTATTTAAAAAACAGCTTCTGAAGGATTAATCAATAAACACCACATATAACCCCAAAGGGCTACTTAAAAGGTAATTCCAACAAATGGTATGAAATTTCAGACTGTAAAGTTCAAGCAGCTGTTAGACTAAATCTTTTGTATGAGGTCACTTTGAACTATGCAGTAAATGCAAACAATTAACCTTTGCTTCTGATGCTTTAAAAAAATGATGGTGATAATGTTATGGAGCTGCACGTGCAGCTGCTTGTATAGAGTGAAAGCTTGGTGAACAAACCCCTCCTTTCCACTGGCACCTCTGCATGCTCTGACCAGTTAAGGGGTACTTTTAATAGTTCGTTATAATCCACTTTGAAAAAGAATGATACTATTTGAATGTACTTGCTTTTTCAGTTCAGTATGGAAAAGTAATTGTTTAAAGGACTTAATATTCTGGTGTCAAAATCCCACTAGATTGCACTCATCAGTTCCTTCACTTTTGCTAATGTCTTGTACTGCAAAAAGGTGTGCATTTATTTAACCCCTTGTGCACCCAGTATCCTTGGAGCTAATTAGATTATTTGCATACATGAGTGCATGCAAATACACGAGTTACGAGAGTAAGTAGGTCTGTTCAGAATCAGGACCACAGTCAGTCAGCTCAGACAAAATGTTTTTTACTTAGAAATACTTCTGAAGTAGGCAGGTCTAGCGTAATGTGGAGAAAGTAGAGCACCAAGTCCTCTTCCAGCCTGTGCAGCTCTCATCCCATTCACTATATGACCATAAAAAAGTTAAGAAGTACATAATGTTGATGCCTTTTAAGTGTGATTAATTTTTAAGGAGTGCTGGGCTTCCCTATATGCTATAAAACCATATATGAGCTGTGTGGAAGTTTCCCAACTGAGACCTCAAAACTAGGTAATTTTTGAATGCACTGAGGAAATGCTGGTTTGAATCAATGTGGCCCACCTAAGAAACAAAAATCTGGGTATTGAAACCTTACTTACCTTTCTGCCTTATAAGCCCATTGAAAACTGAACAGTTTCTCTTTGTGTAGCACATTGAAAATGAGAACCACTTCATAAACTTTCATAATTATCACTTTATAATCAGTTTGAAAACCAAGTTTAAACACACACAAATGAAGTCCCAGTGGATATTTCCCTATTTTGTTCATGTGATAGCCAGAAAAGTCTTAATCTAAAATAAATCTTGAGGAAGAGGAAAGAAGGCTGCACTTTAGTGAAGTCTGTTAACTTTATAACACTTCCCTGAAAAATATAAAATTCTGGCAGAATTAGTGGGGGAAGTCATATTACAAAGTAAGAATAAACCTTTTAGGCATTTAATATTAATCACCCATTTCTTCAAAGGAAATTACTTTTGCTAAATGTTCATAGATATTTTTTATTAGCATAGATAAATAGTTGCTGAGCTGCTTCAGTCTAATTTCTAGCATACCTGAAGAATGCAGTCAAGTCCCTCAGGAAGGGAGCAGTGGAAATGATTTCCTGACCAAAACTATTCTTTTGCCTGACATGTTCTAGCACTGGATGCCCTTAGCTAAAAAAACCCCAACAAAACAATAAAGGCTGTGTGACTGAATCAGAGGGCTTTTCCAGCTGGGTCACATTGTCATGCAGTTTGCTTGTTGTTGGTTTGGGTTTGGGTTTTGGTTTATCTTTTCTTCTCCCTGCCCATTCCCCTCCTCCCTCTCTCCCCTCCTCCCCCCCCCGCCCCCCCCCAAAAGTCAAAGTTCATGCACATGAGCCCACAATATATGCTGGATTTTTTCAAATTTAATATTGGTATCTCTACATGACACTGTATAGAGACCATATGGATGCACCTTCAGCACTAATCAAATGTAAAATTGCTTTCTTGCTGAAAAATATACCTATTAAGTGGTTTCAGCTCAGTTGTGATTCATTATATGTTGGCTGTCGGGCATTGCCAGAATTCTAGATATTTTGCTTCAGGAAATACATTCCTTCTGACTCTATATAGTTTTTCAATCTCCAGCAGTCAGAAATTTCAGCTTGGTCATTATTCCTGATATAATTTTAAACAAAGGACTTCTACAATCATCCCACCCTCAAAAGAAAATAAATCAATGTTAATTTATCCCACTCTTAAACTGACATCAGTTTTGGACCTGAACCATTTCTTTTTTGAAATTAAAATTTGCTTTGTGGGAAAAGTGGACTATATTGGTACTTTGGGAACCAACATACCACCTTAATCTGGGAAAAGTTAGATGAGAAAAGGTATTTAATGGGAGCAGAGAACAGAAGTTAAGCACTGCTTGCTCTCACATGCACATGATAAAATTAAGTTTTAATTGATTAATTGGGTGTATGTACTACAGAATGGGTGAATTGCCTTTGTCTAGTGGCGCTATCATGTAATGCTGTAGCAGTTTTCAAAACTGCAGCTAAAACCCAGCCAGCTAGGAAAGAGAAAAGTGTTACTCCTCCTTCTTCCACCTTGCTTTTAGTTCTCTGAAGAAGAAATACTTGCTTAAGAGCACTTAAATTTTGGAGACCTAATTATGCTGCCTATATCTCATAATTCATACAGTCAGAGAACAGAATATATCAGCTGAGAGGTATTTTCAAACAAACTTCAGTAATTTTTACATCCACTGTATCACCACCACTATTCTTACCAAAAAACTCCAGGCTAGAAAAAACTTGACAGGAATTGGTATGTTGACTAGAGAATACATGTTGGAAAATTGCAACCTCTTTAGATCAAGTGCTTCCAAGCATTTGGGAACTAGAATAACTTTCAGTTAAATCTGCTAAAATAAGGCAACTGCTCAAGGCTGTGTGCAGTTGGGTTTTGAATATCTTCAAGGACAGAGACTCCCCACCTTCTCTGGGCAACCCATTCCAGTGTTCAATCACCCCTGCAGTGAAAAAGGTTTTTCTTATGTTTAAATGGGATTTCCCAAATTTCAGTTTGTGTTCATTGTCTCTTATTTTGCCTCTGGAGGCCACTGAGAAGAGTTTGGCTTCAGCTTCTTTATCCCCCTGGCAATTGGGCACATGTTAATAAGATGCCCTAAGTCTGGTCTCTTCCAGGCTGAACAGTCCCAGCTCTCTCAGCCTTTCCTCATATGTCAGATGCTTCAAATCTTTAATCATCTCTGTGGCCCTTCACTGGATTCTCTCCAGTATGTCTCTGTCTCTCTTGTACTGGGGAGCCCAGCAGTAGATCCAGCACTCCAGGTGTGTTTCACCAGAGCTGAGCAGAAGAGAAGCATCACCTCCCTCAGCCTGCTGGAGATGCTCTGTTGAGTGCAGCCCAGGAAACTTTGCCACAAGGGCTCATTGCTGACTCATGGTCAACTTCATGTCCACCAGGACACCAGGGCCTTTCTAATAGGTTGGCCCAGCCTGTCCTGGTACATTATTTTGTTCTTCCCTAGGGGCAGGACTTGGCATTTCCATATGCTGAACTTCATGAAGTTTCTCTCAGCCCATGTCCCCAGCCTGTTGAGATCCCTTTGGATGGCAGCACAACCCTCTGGTGCAACAGCCACTCCTCCCAGCTTTGTATTATGTGTAAACTCACTGAGCATGTGCTTTATGCCAGTGTTCAGGTTGTTAATGAAGGTGTAGAACAGTATCAGACCCTGGGGGTAGCATTTACTCTCATTGCTATGGAGGTGATGGAAAACAACAGACTTAGCCCCATAGCTGATTTCTAAAAAACCCTGCCACAGACATTGCCACTGGCCAATGTATATGTGACAATAAACATACACTCACATTTCTTTTGTTGTTTAATTTTCTTAATCGGTAGCTTTTTACAGAAAGGCAGAAGGATGCTGCCGGCCTGCAGGTCCCTGTTTCCCTCCAAATTCTTGCTTCAGTAACCTCCAGCACCCAGCATGGCAACTAGACTCTTCTAATGCAAATGGATTCAGTAGCATTTCTACTGGTCCTGCACAGTAATCACTTGCCTTTTGAATTTTGGTAAAGCCATTACAGCAGATATGGGAGCAGGAAAAGACCACCTCCTTTTGGAAGTGGGAAGCAGGGGGAGCCAGCATGCTGCTGCTTGCTCACCAGCAAGGTAAAAGGGAAACGAACACAAAGGAAATGCAGGCAGAAAATATTTTTTCGCTGTTTAAAGATGGTCCCTACACAAGTGCTGCTACTGACAATGCTCACTTCGATCCCTCTAAGCTTGTGTGGAATTAATTAGGTAAAACCCCTAGCATTTACCTTGGGCTGTGGTATCACCTGGAGGACACTTGGCATGAATTAGTGCTAGATTATCATAGGAGTTTGAGCTGCAAAATGATCTGTCTAGTGAGAGACTGCCAAGTAATTCACAGGAGGTGGCAAACAAAGTGGCATTTTTGTAATTTTAATTAGGTTTTTGGGGAAAAGAGGTTAGCTTGAATAGAGCAAGAGACAGAATGATGACCTTACGGAACATCTCATGGACTTCCTTTTACACAGATGGGATATGGGGACATGGTCTGCAAATTTGCTCAGATGGTTCCTCACTACTTAGAGAATTTAAAAAGGGAGGAGTTGATTTTTTTTTTTTTTTTTTTAGTAAGATGATAGAAGATTGCAGTGGGAAAAGGACTGGATCGGGCATCAGAGAAAGGGTTGCTGTGACCTGAGTAGGAATGGATGCGCTGCGTGGAGAGGCTGGAAAAATGCCACCAGATGTCTCTGTAGCCTAAAAAAAGGCCACAGCAGCACCGCCATGGACTCCCTTGCCTGCTTTGCTCTTCAGTAAGGGGGAGATTTAACGGAGGAGAGGCATGCAAACCCCGAATTAAACCCACACTTATGAACCATTCCTCCTCCTTCCTAAATAAAGAGGTTCGACACCCCCCTCCAGACTGCGACTGGTTTCCCCACAAGTAATCAGGTTACAAAGTAACATTTTCTGCTATTTTGGGGAAAGGCATGTTAGTGCAGCTTTACCCACGCTGCTTTGCCTTACATAGGGAGGGTCTGTGTAAGGCAAAGTTCTGTCTTGCTTGTCTCCAAGGTCATCATCACTATGCTTGTGACAGCAACTGAGTACCTCAAAAAACTTTGGAGGAAATAACCCTATCCCTCAGTGACCCCCATAAATTAGGAAGTTAAATCATTTACCAAAATTCTCACTGGGAATAAGCACATGGTCAGCCATAGGATGTATGGGCTTAATTGACTTCTCCCTTATAGTAGCAGTGTTGATAACAATTGCATACAGAAAGATCAAAGTGTTTTCTCACTCCCAGGTCTCAGCCGCAAGAGTCAAGAGCACCATTTACCTACCAAGACAGCAATTATTATGCTACCAGTGAATTAAAAAAACAACCCAAAAAACAAAACAAATGAAAACTAATTTTCTATGTATAGCTTGGACATCCTACCTGTGGTTTAGGGAAATCTGAAGGGCAGCCAGGCTGATTCTCTTTAATGCCCTGTAGGAGTTTTAAATTTCACTTAGAAAGGGGGGGGGGAAGGGAAGGGAGAATGGCAAAAATTAGATCTGAGGGAGGTCAACTCTATCCACTTAACTGCTGTTGACCCACTTGTAACCAGAGCTGAACCCAGCCTGGGTATTGGAATTCCTCTAACCACATCTCTGGCTGATTGCAGGGCCTGAATATATCTAAATCCTTGAGCACAGTGAAGTCCCTACAGCCTGAAAACCACCTTAGAGGCTCTTTGTTTTATAGCTGCTTGATGTTGAGTGTAATAAGGAGAAGCTGGGGCAAATATACCGAGGAGTTAAGAGGAAGAAGGTACTTCCTTCCCTCTTGTTGGGTGAAATGTGGAAAGCCCCAGGAAATTACTGCTCTGTGTTTCAGTTAATACATTAAAAACCCCCAAACCTTTCTGAGAAAAGTTCTTTACAGTTATGGAAATCTTGTCTTTTAGTCTGATATCCCAGCTCCTGAAAAGCTCCCCAACTTGCAGCTTGTTTTACACTATGTTAGGTCTGCATAAGTAGTGAAGTATAATGGCCCATCAGGCCTGTATTTCTCTCTGGACTCCAAGTACACTTTCCTCATGCAAATATATGACAGGGAAACCAGATACTCCTCGCCTCAGTATGAGAAAATTGTGTTGATGTTAATAGCTTACAGTGAAACTTATACCCTGGTGCAGTAGCTATACCAATAGAAAGTAAGTACTAACATGCAATCCAAAAATGTGTCTATTAAAATAAAACAATAATAATAAAAAAGCCTTGGCTTACATTAGTTATGGGTTTGGCTGAAAACCTGAGCCTTGGACTGTATGAGCTTGCTCTGGCTCTGCTAGTTCACAGAAAGACTGAATTCATTACTTGGGAAACCTTCATGGAGGGCACACTGCCTCAAATCCCAGGGAACAACATCAATGAATAAGAATGGACATGGCCTAATTCAAACCCTTCTCCCATCTTTCAAATCAAGTTAGTGATTTCTCTCTTCTTTGTGGTTCCCAGCCAATTGTCATTTTCAGTGCGTCCTATCACCCCGCAGTACAAACTGTTCTGGGAATACACTTCATTCCTCCAGCAGCCTCTCAGCAATGCCAAGGAATGTAGCTCTTCTGGTTACAATTAAGAAATTCAACATACAAATGCTCCCAAAGTGCACCAGAACCTGCTTGTGACCTTCACGCAACCAAATCTGAAGGAGTCAAAGCAATTTTTTGTTCTTTGGTTCCAATAAAGCATGGAGCGGAGGGGAAGGGGGGAAAACCTCCATTTCTCCAGAGAGACACTGTGATTTCAGGGGTCAGCTGCACAGAAACTGGCACAGGGAAGTGCAGTTTCTAGGGCTGCATTCCCACAAAGAGCTCAGGGCTGCAGGGTCGCTGGGTGGATGCCAGCCTGTGCTGGCAGAGCTGCTGCACTGTCGCATGCCTGCTGGGTAGGCAGGTTTATTTCCCACCGCTTCATGGCAGAAAGTGTGCTGGCAGGGCAAGTGCAGGTAGTGGTGGATTTTACCTGCTGGCTGCCATGCTTTCCTGGAGACCTCTCATCCCCAGAGCCAGCACTAAGCAGCTAGGTAGGGCTGTCTTTTGGTGCCTTAGCTCCATCCCCATGAACTCTTTGAACTCTTTTAGGGCCTTTGCATAGACACTTTGAGAGGAAACTCTTCCCCTTCCTTTCATGTTATGTCTGTACCAGGATTGTGTCCAGGTGAGACAGATAAAGAAGCTGTAACAGAATAGCTCTATAGTATCTGCCTATAAATGTAGTGTCTATTTAAGCAAACAAGCAAATATATTTTGATTGTAAGCATGAATCTACTGATGCTTTTGAGGTTCCTCCTTTTCCCCACCTCTCCTCAGCCTCTGCATTTTAAGCCATAAGGTGGCTTTAAAATTCTCTTTCCCCTAAACTCAGGATGACACTGTTGCCCAAGATGTGAAACATATTTGTTTTCCAGATGGCTGGAGAAGGCGAAGAAA
This sequence comes from Melopsittacus undulatus, assembly GCF_012275295.1. Classification (NCBI taxonomy): domain Eukaryota; kingdom Metazoa; phylum Chordata; class Aves; order Psittaciformes; family Psittaculidae; genus Melopsittacus; species Melopsittacus undulatus. Next base: position 91,884,135 of record NC_047527.1, on the reverse strand, counting down.
TAGTGTGGAAAGTCCTTGATGTGGAATCTCAATATCCAAAAGAACTTGGGAGGTCCCTGGGACTCTCCAATGACACCTTTTCACTGAGGATCAAAAATGCAACCAGCCAAAACAGCGGGACATATAAGTGCACTTTGGAGGAACAGAGAGGAGAAAACAGTCTCAGCAGCATAGTCACATTAAAAGTAACAGGTACAGTAGAGACTTTTGATTGTACCATGCTGTGCGTGGCATTTAATGAAGGTAACAGTTAAAAATATTTTACAAACTCCAGAACTATGTAACACCTTGCTTTACATTTTAGGTTGTGCTGGAATAGAAGATGAAAAACTGAAAAAACACAAAGCTGAGCTTTTCATGCTGACTTGCCTTGGGATTTTTTACTTGCTGCTCATCTTTTTCACCTGTGTAAGTAATTACCTTTCTTATAAACAATCCAACTAAAAACAACAAATAAACTCCCCATTCATTTTCTCTGCCAGCACTGCCTTAACACAGCCAGTCAGAAGTTGGTGGTCATCACTTAATTTGTGATCAACCCCTTTAAATACTCACAGTGTTTTCAAAGCCAGAGGAAACTTGAGTGTGTGGGTAATGCAGGATGGAGTCCCTAAGAGATAACTGCACCCTGATCTAAATAAAACTAGACAGTTATTTTCCTGTACCCCACTGCACATTTCTGCTTCCAGTTCTTCCAAATGCAGGGCTCTCTTCAGTTTAAGGGCACATCAGCAGCTCTTCTGGTTTGGTACTTGAGAGCAGTATTTGCCCAAGATGGAGGCACAGGCCCCTGGGATCCCTTCCCTACCTACAGCATGTGCTGGCATGATGGACAAGTTCAAGTCCACCTACTTTTTGTCTCAGTTTCCATACCTGTAAATTGGTGATAACCCCTCTTTGGATGGGAATTTTTGTGAAGCTACATCTTCCTTGTTAAACGGACATTTTAAAATTCCTGGAAAATAACATCCATGCCCTTAATGTTGGCTGGTAGCTTTGGGAGAGGTGGGGAGGAAAGATATTCTGGAAGCTCACTTCAAAGAGGCAAAACTATGCTTTGTCTGTAGCAGGGGTGAAGTTGCTCCCTTGTGCAGAGGTCTGCACCTCCTGGCTTAGAGGCAGCATGAAACTTGGATGTCAATACAATACAACACCAGCTGCATTTCAAACTAAAACCAAAACAAACCCAGCATTCTGGGAGGTCAGATTTAACTTTTGCTGCCTATTTCGTATTTGCCATCTTGTTTTGCTCCTCAGCAGATGAATCATAACTGTTGATTGGAGAATATCTAATTAGCTGCAGCTAAATGTAGCTTTTCACGTATCTTCAGGGAGCAATTAAATTTATGCCTGTCTCTTTTTTAGATTGACAATCCTCCCAGTAATATGTGCCATTCAGACTAAAGTTTGACAAGATAGATCTTGTAGGAATTTATTAGGATGAAAGTTATGAAAGCAAGGATATCACTCAGAAGAGACAGATGCCCCTGTTCTGCTGTGTCCTGAAAGAATTTCATTTCTCTACAGAAATGTCTCCTTCCCATACATAAAAAAGTCCCAATTTTAGTGGTGTAGTTAAAAAAAAATCAGAGCTGTGCACATAAGTCAACCATTCTGGTGGAATTATATGTATTTTACACTTGGGTGAGGTCCAGTCTTGGATACCAGCCCAGCTTTCATCAAAATTTAATATTGCCCTTATCTCACAAATGAGCTTCATTATTTAAAATGTCTGTTTAGTTCTTGCAGGTTGCCTTATTCTCTCCTTTAGTGGAGATTTTGCTTTAGCTTCACTAAACTCAACAGCAACTTTAAGACTGCTTGGCAGGATGGGGGCTTTACTTTGACAACGTGATGAAAGTATTTCAGGCATTGGCCTATATTGAAGGCAGGTGGAAACACACTTTCAAGAGCTTGATGCAAGGCCTGTTCCTATGAAAACTTGAATTAAATATAAATTTCATTTTGTGACTCTTTTGTCTTATAAAGCTCCTTAACTGAGCAAGAAGCAGCAGTTTTTCTTTGTACTGGGGGCTTCTGGTAGCAAAAAAAATTGAAAAGGTATATAATGAGCTATGGTTAGCAAGGAGAAAAAGCAAAACTTTAAAACTTTTTTTATAAAAAAGGCTTTTCACCATAGTTCTCAGTTTTAAGCTTTCCTTTCTGTTTTCTCTTTCAGATGTGCCTAAGAAAAGAGAGCCTATCTCCCAGTAGTCAAAAACCCAGACCAGATATGCAGCACATGCTCACCCTCATCAATGTACATGAAATGACAACTTTCCAGGCTTTAAACAGCAACAGCACTTGCAAAAATGAGCTTGCTTCAGGTTCTGTCTAAGTTGATGCTGACAGGACCGTGGGCTCATCAGTAAACACAACACAAAACTGGGCGGCTGAGTAGTATGAAGAGGAAATAAATGATAACATACAGCCTCTTCAGAACAGGCTGAAGGTATCAGAAACCTGTCAGTGATCTGCTTGTGCTGGACAAGCCTTCGACAATGTTATGCACTACAGTAACTTTGGGGAGTTAGGTGGCTAAGAAATACCTTTAGAGCTACACAATGCTGTTATAATGCTGTCATGAAGTTGGTACTATTTCTGCTGTGCAGCTCTTTTGCTGTGAGCAAGAACAGACCTGTGACATGAAGACTAAGTTGGAGGGAGGCCATAGTACGAAGCTGGGGGATTAAGCTCTCCACTGAACTAATAGCTCACATCTTTCAGAAGTAAACAGAAGAGGTGCTGCAGTATGAAAAGATAAGTGTGCAGGGCTTTTTCTTCTCTAAGCGTGATTATGGATGTAGTACCTTTACTTCAGATGGGATGTAACTTGTCATGTGATGTTCAAGTAAGCTGAAGTGGTAACTTCATGGTCTTGTCCTGAGTGGATCAAATCAACATTCACTTTGGAATCTGAGTGACAGGCTGAAATGTAAGAAAGGGGAAAGCACTCTGAAAATCTTTCTGGACTGAGAGAAACTTTGTATTTATCTCTGCAAGAGAAAGAGGGACACAGTTCCCAGAGGTATCTCTAGATAGGTCAAACCATAGGAAGCTTCAACAAGGCTGTTGAAATTATTGAAAGACCTTGAAACAACAAAGAGAAGAGAGAAGAAGCCTATGATATTAAGGAAATGTAAAGATGACTTGTTTTGTGGTTCATAAACATGAAGCCAAATGTATGTGACACCTATGTCAGTCAAGTTACACAAGTGATGACAGTAGCCATGGCTTGGAAGAAATCAATTATCCATATTTTTGGGATGTCTTAAGTCAGTTGTGAAATACAGGATTCGAAGATGGGACATATAAGCACTTAATTTTGGTGCTGACAATGTGTATGTATGAGAAATGAGGACATGAGAAAAGCTGAACTCAAGAACACAATACAAGGCTTGTTCTCTTTAACCAAAGAAAGCACGAGGAATTCTGAAGTCTGAAATCAAGGAGCCTCCCTTATCAGGCTGTTGGTGCAGAAGGTGAAGCAAGGAGTCTGGAGTGACTGCGGCTGATTATGCCACATCAAAATTTGAGCCAAAATATGAGAATATGTAAGGACTTAAGAACATAATACAAAATAAAAAAATAAAGCCTTCAAGAGCTAAACTGCAGCATTATGATTTTTAATAGAGTTTGGAATTCCACATTGTTGACAAGGAGGCTCTTTGTGTAATTCTTTGACTAGTTTTGAGGTGCTGATGGGAAAAAAAGCACTGTGGATCACTCAGTATTACCTCTGTGAGCAGGCCTTAAGGGGACCCCTGACCAGAAGATTGCTTACAAGGGATATGCAATTAAAGCATGGTAAATGAATGGCACATTTGCTTTTATATAATCCACTTTTACATATAAATATGTATAACATACTTAAAAATTCAGAAGTAACCTACCATTTGTTTTTGTGCACCACATATGGCACATAAACACAGAAATATTCCGTATCAATTGCATTTTATTTTACAACCAACATAATTACATCAAATAATGTAAATGCCTGATCCCACCTCTTCTGCAGGAGAGGGCGTGTCTGTGTGTATAATTGACTAAACAAAGGAAAAGGTTATGCATTTCTAAGGACCTACCATAATTTAATTTTCCTCAAAATTTCACTTTCTGTCCAAAGTACATTCTAATACACCTGTTTCCTACTGACTGGCAAGTCTACCAAGGGTCACTTTTAAACATGGTGCACCAGGGTGGATAATGCGTATGTTTAGGTAGCAATAATACAAAATGAATGTGCATGTGTAATAGCTGACCTAGGTAGGGTGATCAGGTCTCTCCATTTGGTTAGAAAGGTGATTAGAAAGGCTTAATATCGGACAGTCATAAGATTTTTTTGTTTATTTTTAAATTTTTTTTTTTAGGAGAATTGAGAAGAGGAAGGAAGGGAAAAGTAACTTGAAAGAAGTTAATAACTAACCAGTAGCAAAGGCTGAATCACTTTTAAAATTATTTCTTCAGAAATATAAATAGGATCAGATCAGATAGGACAGAATGGGAGAAGGGACTTTTTGTCCATTATTTTTTCCCTGAGCCAAGCTGTTTGCAATACAGAAGATTGGGCCTGAGGTAACAACACTGTAAGTCAAATTTCAGTCTCAGAAGTTTCAGGCTTGTTGATTCTGGGGATTTGGTGTAGGCCCAGCTGTGCAGTGGAAGCAATCATGTTCAAGGCCACTTAAATGCATTAAATTGTTTAGAAGAAGTAAGCAGTGAGAAATTCTTATGCCAAGATGCTTGACTGAATCACAGAACTGGAGAGAAAGAGACAATGTCCTAAAGTAATGGAGCTGCCTATGCAGCCTCTAAAAGATATAAAGAAAGGATATAAAGATATTTGGCATTGTAGGACAAAAACTAACACTAGCTAGAAATATTATGAATGAGAACCAGACAAGTGAAGGATATGATATACAGTGACTTCAGCATTAACAGGAAAGCAAAATCATCTTGTCTGAAAAGCTTGCAGAATGAGGCACAAGTGTTTTTCAGCATGGTATCCCAAAAGAGATGGTCATTTTCTTGCAATATGGATCTGTGGATCTAAGTAGCCTATTTCAAAATTACTGCCCCAGCTAGTGAGCATAGAGGGGGTGAGCACATGTGCACGTTCTTTAGACTTTAACACTTCATTATGGAAGGGAATGTGTTTGCGAATTGCACAATATAAAGGCTGATTTGATTATACAGAAGAATTGCTTGTTGGACAGAAAAGTTTTTTCCAACACTTACTGATGCCTCAGTTTTGTAAAATAACATGATAACACAAATGTATACTAGAACTGCTCTTTGTAATACTTTCTTACAATACATTTTAGAATCAGGAATTCAGTTAATACCAGTAAATCTATGAGGTGGAAATACCATAATCTTTGTGTTATAAATAAAAGCTGGACACCTGGAAATCAGAAAGCTCATCAAGAAGTCTGGATCAGAACCAGGAAGAGACCTGCAGTTTTCTAACTCATGTGTAGGTGCCTTAACCACAGGAGCCTCCTTGTTAATATTTCTTGTGGGGTTTGTAACTTTTTAACAGATTCCCTCCCACCCCCAACCCCCCATAATCTGCATTTTCCTACTGTTTAGCCCAAAGGTGAACCATCTGTGTTCAAAGATAATAATAAGCATTACATATAAAATTACTCATACAGAACGAGTTTGTATGCCTGTGATTAAGGAATATACAGAGAAACACTGCACCACATGGAGAAATTACCACAAAAAGAAATTGCAACAACCATACACTGGAGCTAAATGAATATCCAAAATGTCAGTGAGGGAAAGCTAAAGGACATAATCCACAAAATGCTGAGTGTATGAATTATAACCCTTAGCTAAGCCTGATTTGTACAGCTAGCTCTTACACAGCAGATAACCCAGGCTGACAGTGACCTTGACAGCATTGCAACAGTAATATTTTCTGCAAAGGCTGAACAGTTTTCAACCTATTTCTCCTGAGTAGGACATACAAGCACTCTTGTATTCAACAGTGTGGACCAAAGTAATCCTCAGTATGTGTCTGTGAATGATACAATCAGAATACAGCTTTTGGGCATGCCAAATGTCTCCCTTCCCTCTTTCTTCTGCCCTTGATAATTTTGGAGGGCATAAAGAGTGTTAACCCTGGTACATGCATTCCCTTTCTTCTCCCTCTAAGCGTCGCAGTGCAGGGGGGATCTGGTTCCAAGTCCATTGAGCAACTGCAAGTACTTAGTGACCTTCTCAACCAATACATCTGTCCCTTGGGAGCAGTAACTGATTTTCCTCATCTCTGTATGTAGAGACAACACTTCTACAGTATGTTACAGCTACACAGTTGAGGAAATTATAAGTATTTTCCCCTGTATTTTCCCCACAGCTCCTTTTCAAGTAAAGATCAGTAAAACCCTAATTCTCAGTCATTTGTGGAACTGATGGACTGTTCCCACTCCATTTTGCTGCCAAGCCCTGTGCTTGCAATGCTCTGCTTTTTGCTGACTACAGCCGGTATTAGCTTTTGTGTAAAGCTGCGAGAAGAGTGCTGTTGACTCTCTGGAGCAGTGATGTAAATCCTAAAAAATCCACCCAGGGAATGGGTGGTGGCAAGAGTGACACAGGTCACTGCAAGGAGTGGTATGTCCTTTGAAGGCTTAATCTTACACCCAAGCCCCGTGAGTCCTCCCACCCTTTGATGGAAAAGCTTTCTACGTTCCTGTGGCTGAGATACAAGTGCATCTGTTACCCTGCAAATGGACAGCGTGGGCTGATTTTAAGAGTTCACACTGTTATGAGACAGATGTCACAGCCAGTGTAAAAAAACATAAAGAACCCACACAAACCAACCCCATGGACAGACTGAAGATAAGGAACAACAACTAAGAAACAGGTCCTAAGGGAAACAAGGCTTGTACAAGCCCAGTGCAAACATAGGCCTTGATCTTTGGAGAGTCTTTCAGTTGCTTCTGTGAAGGGAATAAGAAGAGCCTGTAATACTTGTGTTTTTTGTTTGTTTGCTTTAAAAGATATTTGTTCTGTGTGCCTCAGTTTCCCTACCTATGAATAGCAGTGAATTAGTTCAGGTGTTGTCTTGCATGAGAGCCCAGGAACCTGCCGATATTTAAAAATTACTGCCTCCTAGGAAGGAACTTTTTACCCACGTTTTCTTTCACAGGAGAGAACAGGAGGCTTGAATTGCTGGACATCAGCATTAAGGTACAAGAGAAACTGGATCAACAAGAACTGGTAACAAGAAGAATACAGCAGTCTCTGCAAATGGTGAGGTCTAGACCAAGCACCTGTAACACAAATGCGTGACAGTTTCCACCCACTCCCTTTCTCTATTTTCTTCCCATATGAATTCCAGCTCTGTCAATTCACTCTCACATCTGTTCTCAGACTTGGTATCAACACTGTTTTAACCACATTCCTTCCATCTTCCGAGCTGGAAGTGTACAAGCCAGGAGAAATTAACCCTTTCCCTTCATTAGTGCCAGCTAGCACGTTGCATTCTTGTGATGCAGCTGCTGGAGTTTAGGTGGGCAGCAGACCCAATGGGGCTCCATCAGCTCCTCTAATTGAGAGCTTGCTGTGCGTATTTCTGCTGAATTAAACTTGTAATTGCATACTGAGCACTAGAGGTCTGGAAGGCCAGCAGCATCTGGGGCTCTGTGAACTGGTGTGCAGCCAGCACAAGTAGATCTCCCTATTCAGCTCAGCACTCCCTAGACCATACCTAGATACCTTGTCCAATTATAGGCCCCCAAAACTGACACAAAGGCAGTCAGGGCTAGAATGCTAGCCCTGTGAGGAGTGGTTGAGGAACTGGGGCTTGTTTGGCCTGGAGAAGTGATAGGCCTGGGGAGACCTAAAAACAGTCTCCTCAGTAACTATGAGGTAATTATCAAGAAGACAGAGCCAAGATCATTACAGTGATACATGGTGTGAAGACGAAAGGCACTGAGCATAATTTGAAACAAGAGTAATTGAGACAGGAATATTGTTTCCCTGTGAGGACAGCTAACCAGTGGAATGGGACGTACACAGAGGCTGTGGAGTTTCCATCCCTGAAGGCTGTCTAGTCCTAACTGGACAAAACCCTAAGCAGCTCACTCTGATCCCACAGCTCACCCTGCTTTGAGCAGGAGGTTGGATTAGTGACCTCCAGAGGTCCCTTCCCACCTTAATCATCCTATGATTCTGCACTCCTCATGGAGTGCAGAAATTTTTTTTATTGCTGCTATTTTTTTTATTGCTGCTATTCAAGATGTTGATCACAATATGAATGGACCACTCCAAGGTATCTGTACTCTGCCAGTAATGACGACAGATATCTCATACAGAATTTGTAGACTACAGTATAGAATGTATAAAAAAATGTATGAAAATGGTAGAAAAAATACAAACTATAGACAATTTGGGCCTCAAAAATGGGTAACTAGTCCTTGTCCATTGGTAAAAGATTAATAAAAATGCAGGTAAAAAATGTGGTAGTTTTTACAACAAACTTAAGATTTTAAACTTTACCTCTTTACTCAAGGACAAATGCACAAGGATAGAATGGGGCACTGTCAGAGACCTTTATCTGTCTTTTGGCTTTTCTCATTACGAAATACTTCTGCTAGTGCCCCTTGCAGAAATTCATCATCTCCAACACATCCTGCGCTTGAATTTTGGAAGTGTTCATGATATGGAACATTTAATAAAGACAGTTCTTGTCAGCATCCCATCCCTGAATCTCAGAACTATGTGACAGCAACAGGCAAGTGACCGTACACATGCACACTGGCTCACAGAGCCAAGCACATAGTCTCATCATTTTCTGGTCTATGCAGCACTCAGCCACACTAGGGTTTATATGTGGATAAAATAAGTAAAAAAGATGATAAACTTTGGCACACCTTCATGAATGAGCCAGTCTCCTGTGTACATGGCATGTACATTTCTCACACTGGGATGCTTTATGCAACCTTTATCCTTGCAGACATCAGGGCTCAGAAACTGCTGCCTCATGGGGCAGTTCAGTGGGAGGGTCACTGACAATGGAGCCAAACTGCTTTCCTGCCTGGGAGAGGCAGCTCCCCCTTCTCCATACCATCTCACACAGCTCCCATCCTTGGGCTTGCAACTGTGCCCTTAACTGGCTAAAAACTATGATCCCAGATATCAGATACTGGGACCTTTCTGCTAGGCTGTGAGACACTGGTCCTGGATGGAGCATGTTCTTCAGCTAAGCCCCATCTAGACCACATTTCTCAGGACTGAAGTTACCCAGGAACCCTTCATTGCTGTCTTATTTGCTAGGGATAGGAGAAGGAACCCTGTGTTAAGGGCTAAGAAGTGCCCCTATCTTATGAAAGTGCTCAGGACAATAGAAGATCTGTGTGGGACTTTTTGGAGGCCGCCTGGGGCCCAGGCAGAAATGAGAGATTTACATACTATAGTAGCTCTTCTGTTAAGTGTACAGAGTACTATCTACACACAAATCACGTTGCCAGGCCCTCTCTCCTACTTACCATACAAATAACAGTCAAGTGGATTAAGATCCAGACAATTGTGACTGACTCACTGCTCTCTACTTAGAAGGACAAGCTAAAGTGCTCCTTCCCTTGGAAAAACAAAAACCCACTCCCCCACTATCCTGCCCCTGCCCAAGATCAGTAAAAAAAGACAAACAACACTCCTACAACATTTACTATAGTTCCTAAACAACCAAACTTGGCAGTTTGCAATGACCCTAGAATAAGAGATGTTCCCCTCAGTTCATGCTTCCTGTCACCTAAGCAGGTGGAAAATCTCCTGGGTTTGTCTTCTCACAGCTTCTTTCCATTTCACTCCATCTTACCAGCTGTAAACGTCTCTGGTAAATTGTGCTAGTACGTTTCCATTAACATTAGCAAAAGAAAAAAAATGTCAACTCTGCTGACAACAACTGTCGGTGTATGAAGATTAATCTTTATATAGCACGCAGAACACAGATCTGTTCTACATCTTCCAGTACAGACTGTACTTTGTTTCTGCTCCTCAACAATAGCTTTCATGCAAAAAAGAAAAAAAAATAAAAGTCACTGTATCTTAGCATTAATATGTTCACATTGCTATCTCTTAAGCTTCACAATTCATGATGCATTTGGCAAACTATTTCTCTCTCTGCTAGCAGTACAAGAGGTAAGTGGAGTCACTCACCCCAAATTTCTAGGACAGACAAAATACAGCTTTTTCCACTTCAAAGAAATATTCACAGGCTTATCTTATTTACAGCTTGTAGCATGGAAAGAGTTAAGGCTTTTTCCACATTAAATAGCAACACACAACTGAATACATGGGAGGCCTACCCTGACATAAACACGATGGCATGGCAAGTGTTAAAGCTATGGGCATGGTAAATTAGGGCTTTGAAAAACATCTCAGTTGGGAGCAATTTTGGAAAATTTTGAAACATCAATTACTAACTCTTATCCTCCCCCCTCTAAAGTGGCCTTTGAGGATTGGTCACTTTGGAGAAAAAAAATTAGAAGAAAGCTTCTACACTTGACATACTTGATCCATCCATAAATGTAAACATGCCTGAAATGCAGTTGGGTTTTTCTCTTACTAAAGATCATGTGGAAGCAATTACCTGAATGTAAATGTGATAAAGAATGGATGAAATGCAAACCAAATGATGCCTTATTACTTAATATAAAGAGACTGTTTCACAAGATCAAAGTTGTGCAGCACAAAACGTAACAGGCTTCGCTGGAGAGAAAGGCTTCAGAGATTTGTTTAAAACATAGCTGCATTTTGATGAAATGCTAAGTAGACAAAATTAGGGTAAGTTTAAAGTGTTTCCCAGAACCTGACCTATGATCTTCAATAAAATCTTTTCTCTCCTCCCACCTTCTACCACTCTGTACCATTCCCAGATGCTGTGGAGTTGATAAGAAGGAACTTCCCTGGTGTCATCGGGGCAGGGGATAAGAGCTGCTGTATCCCAAAGCCTGAAAGAAGTGGCACCGATGGCACCCTATGTGGGCATCAGAAAGAGAAACACCTTGTCAATATGTTTTCAAAGCATCCCTTGTGCTAGCGCCTCCCTGTGCCTAGCCATCGCTACCTCAGCAAACATTTGTCAATAAAAGAAGGAAAGGCAGCAAGACAGTTTCTCCCAGGAACAAAAGAACTGGAGTGGAGGAGAAATATCAAGAGTAATTTTAAAATGTTTTCCTACCACAGGTTATTTAATAAAATACAATTCCCATCAGAGCCTGCTTTATCCTCCACCACCTTCTCCAGTGTTAGTTTTATTTCTCTGTTATTTTATAGCAATTTATACTTTTAAGAAGCTGTAAGCAATAGGCAAGGAGAAGGTGTGCTGGGGAGCTGGGGTAGGGGTTTGTCCTCTTGGTGTTACCTTCCCTCCCATGTCCCCTTTTACCCCAGAGCTCCTGCTTACTGCTTTTGCCCAGCTGTTGTTTCATGTATGTCAGAAGTCTGCAGAGTATCTAGAGCAATGACCGACAGTGCTGGGTGCTGCTATAACATAAATCAATGAGCAATAAAGTTAAGTATCCAAGTCATGTAAAGAAAGCAACTTGGCAGTGGACTGTAACCATTAATTAAAAAAGAAAAAAAAACCCACATATAACTGGGAACGTTTGATCTTGACTTATTGAAAGGATTAAAGATAATGCAAGAGAAAAAGAGCATGCACAGGATTAATGCACCTATCTCCCATAGCATTAGCTCTTTAAAAGAAATCATATATGTTAAGCTCCCAAAGAGACTGTTTTCTTTTGTTTTTCAATTACATGCAATAATGGGGAGGATTTTGTGAGTGAGTCTGACGCTTATGCCTCAAATAACACCAAGGGTACTGTACCTCATTCATGCTTATTTAACAATCTTGTAAAGAAGAAAAAAAGTAAGAAAATTATGATTGAATCAGCCATTTTCCCTTCTCAGCAGAGACACATTGTTAAGTATTGTTATTGAAAACTCATTGTTATGCATTATTTTTGCAGTGGTCACAGTGTTCAAAGCAGCTTATGGAGCAAATATAAAACACTTGGCACCTCAGAGGACACAGACTTTACAGTGGCTTTGATCGTGCAAACATAATTCTTTCATTTTAAAGGAGTTATTCATGGGAATAAATATTAAAATGATACCAAGCATTTGCACTGCCAATTTATAATTAGATGTGAACACAGAATCATAGAATCATAGAATCAACTAGTTTGGAAAAGAGCTTTAAGATCATTGAGCCCAACAGTTTGTCCAGTACAGTCAAGCCCATCACTAAACCAAGTCACTAAGGGCAAAATGATCTCCCCTCAAGATCTCACTTTAATGACTGCCCTTCATGACCTCCAGTCACAGCCACCCCTCATCTGCCCCCTCATAGTGGCCCACGCTACATTGCTGCTGCCCCTACATCTCATGGCCACGCCACATCCCCCCACAAAGTCTGTCCTCATGGCCGCCCCTCATGTTCCATGCCTGTTCCTGCTCTTGCCTCATAAGCTCCCCTCACAACCACCCCATCTCTTGCCTCCTGATCTCCCCTCATGGCCACCCCTGCTCTGCCCTCATGATCTCCACTCACCTGTCATGGCTGCCCCTCCTGTCCCTTCATGATCTTCCCTCATGGCTGCCCCTGCTCTCCTCTCATGATCTCCACTCACCTGTCATGGCTGCCCCTCCTGTCCCTTCATGATCTTCCCTCATGGCTGCCCCTGCTCTCCTCTCACAATCAATCTTCACCCCTTGTGGCCGCCCATTGTATCTTCTCAGGATCTCCCCTCATGACTGTACCTGCTCTCCCCTCATAATCTTCCTGCATGGCTGCCCTTGCTCTCCTCTCATGATCAGTCTTCACCCCTCATGGCTTCATGGCTGCCCCTTCTCTACCCTCATGATCTCCCATCAACTCTCATGGCTGCCCCTCCTGTCCCTTCAGGATCTCCTCTCATGACTGCCCCTGCTCTCCCCTCATGGTCTTCCCTCATGGTCACCCCTCCTATCTCCTCACAATCAATCTTCACCCCTTGTGGTTGCCCATCATGCCTTCTCAGGATGTCCCCTCATGATCTCCCCTCATGGCCGCCCCTCCTGTCCCTTCCTGATCTCCCCATGACTCACTGCAAGACAAAAGATGGAAAAAAGTAGTGACTGAGTACAGCTCACCTGGGTGAGCCATATGCTCATCCTGGTGATGTAGCAGCTTCTTCTGGCTTCCCTTCTCCTCTCTAGCTTGCTTGGAGTTTCTGCTGGCCCAGCAACAGCCAGAAAGAGTGGTGTGGGGAGTGGGGTTAGTGTTAAACTGGCAGCTCAGGTGGTGCAATTCAGAGTAAAGGCAATGTGGCAATAACAGCCATCAGCTGAGAGATTTCTTACAGCAGTAATTCAAACATGACTTTAAACTTGTGTTTAATCATTCCTTTCCACCACTGTTCATACCCCCACAAAATTTAACTCCAAACCAGACAAATGAAGGATTTGAGGTTGTTCCTGTGCTAGCAGCCGAGCAACTTGTCATTTGCTGCAATGGGAATAGATTCAGGCCAACATCTCCCACTTGAGACCAACACTGGGTTGGCAGCTTCTCATTAACTCATTAGCTTCATTACCTGTGGGTAACGGTCAAGTCAGAATAATTTGCTGTTATGTGGGTCGTATGCTTTGGAGCTCATTCTGTGCCCTGCAGAGCATCAGCAGTCCATCATTTCACTGACTGCTTGGCTTTAAAAATAAAAGCTCCTACCATCAGCACACAGGCTCACTCTGTGAGACATGCCTTGCTCAAAACACACTGCGTGGTCCCTCTGATACTAGCATGGCCTGGTCTCATCCTTGCTATGGACCAGTATAAAAGAGTATGTCCCTAAGGATTTTTTTTTTTTACATTCAATTTATTTTGGCATTTCCAAAAGCCTCAGTATTTTTCTGAGTTAATACTTGGTCTGTGAGTTTTTTGTTACTCTTCCAGGATTGAGATGGCAGTGATTTTAGTGAAAGCATAAGATATTAGTTGTGGAGATGGACTTCAGTTTAGGATGCTGGTTACAAGCTTAGTGGTTTTGAATCAATAGATACTGTAAGGCAGTACACATCCATAACGAAGCAAGCCCAAATACACAGAGATTGTTTTGTTTTGTTATGTTATGCCCTGTAAATTCTCAACGATGTAAATACGCCTTCCTGTGGGATTAATTCACAGCTTCAAATCCATAATGCTAGAACCTGCTCTGTGCATGCAGCACCTAGTAATTGCCTTGACTTCACACAGATGTAACAGATGAGTAGAATCTGGCCTCAACCTTTGAATTTCTTGAGAAAATAAAAGGCTTAATTAGGAAGATGAGAAAGTGTAAAGCCCCTAATGACAGGAGCCGAAAGACCCTACATTTGCAAAATGTACCAGCAATCCTGAGTACATCCATTTTAGCTGCCCAAATTCATTGACCAAGAGACAGGTTCCAGGTGTTTTCTCCCAACACCACCTGGCACTTCCTGAGAAGGGGAAGCCATGTCACCTGATGGATGGTTTCCATGTTATCAGTTAGTAGCTGTGCTGACAGTCCAGGAGCCAAACCAAGGTCTGCCTGTCCTAGGGAGGAGCTATCTGCTGTCAGCAGACCCACTCCACCACCTTGCAATTAACCAGAACTCCCAGTGCCCACCATGCCCTCTATCGGCTGACAGTGCTTCAAGCACCCAAGGAGTGGCCTGGGCAGACTTGCTGACACCTGCATTCAACTGCTGAGCCTGGATCCCAAGACCATGCTGACAGGGCTGTGTGTGGATGGGAGGGGACTAGGGCTGGGCACCACTTGAGGGACAGGATTTGGAGCCTCTGCTCTCAGCTAGAGAAAAAACAGCATGTCGTTGAAACAGCTGGAGGAGGCGCTCTGTCATTCTCTGACATGGGATGTTTCTGCTCTTAAAAATCTCCTGTGCCTGGCAACTGAAGCCAAGTCATATATTAGACCTACTTCTGCAACCAACTGTTTGTCAATCCGACATGTGCCAATGGGAGCTGCAGTATCTGTCCTCCACAGCTGTGGAAATACAGTTGTATTGTGAAAAGGCAATCTTTAGTCACTTGGAAATTCACCACTTTGCTTCCTTTTAAAAGCATTTTCCGGATTCTTTTATCTTATTTTTTTCCCCCCTGGGTGGTGAGAGCTTTCTTTTAAATAAAATGAAACAGGCTCATCTCCAAGGAGATTTGGGAAGCAGTTTTGGGGAAAACTAGCGCTGAATAGAAGCTTTAGCTAACAACATGAACACAAGACAGAAGCCTGTGATGGTGCATGTGATGTCTTGACCGTGTGTGGGGTGCCCAGGGGTACCCCAGACTCCAGAACAGCTCCGGGTGTCCTTTTGGGCCACTTCACTCTTCTCATCTGCTTTTTATGGCTACATCACAGCTTCAGAAAGCAGGCTTCACTCACTTTCAAACTTAACCTGTGCTATGTAATTGCATGAGGACATAGCCCAGTGTCTGCAACATCACAGCCACTTCCATGATGAATTGGATGTGTCAGTCTCTGAGCTGCGGTCTTATAATGTGCTATATTATTAAGTTTCTTTGCCTTAAGTTGCCAGCTAATGGAATAACCTCTTTGTCTTTGTTAGAATGGGTCCCCAGCTTTATTAAGTTACATAATTTACAACCAATAGTGTAATCAATAAAACATTAACAAACATGTAACCTCACATATTGATTTTTTTAAACATCCTCACAAAGCTTGCCCTTGGTCAAGAAAAACATTCAGTCCCAGTGGCAACCCCAAAAAACACTTAATGCATTAAGGTGTGGGCACTGGAGGACAAATTGAATTGGCTTCCTTAGAAATAAACCTGGTTCTTCACTGATCTCTGTAGATCCACCTCAGAGCAGTTATTTTCTGCATTTTGGAAGGAAGCTCCAATTTTCTATTTTGCCTCATTTTTGCAAGGAAAATACAGTGTTGCAAAGTATAGTACTTACACACAGTTAAAAATGAGCATAAATAATCTCTTATCATGGACAAAAATGGATGCTGCAAAATCTGCATAAGCTGATGATGATTAGCCCTAAGGCTTCTCAGGTGAGTTGTAACTAGCTGTGGTAGTGTCAAGCTTGACCTAGGCTTGTTTCTGCATTAGATAGGAAGTTTTATCAGGTAAGCAACTCATTTTTCTAACACACCACCTCATGTAAATATATTTTCCTATCACAAAAAGAAGCTTCTGATGTCTCTTGAGTGTGATTTAGTGCATGATACTGATATAATTGCAGCTATGCTTTTGATGCAATCAGGAGAGCTAGTATTTTATTATCCCTACCTATCTATTTTCAAGAATGTGGAAAAAAACCCAAAACCATCAGACACTGTCTGCCAGGAAATCTATGTGCATTATCGCATGACAGAATCACACCGATGATAATTTCAAGGTAATTTAGAACTAGATTGGAAGAAGTAGCAGAAAAAGCACTACAGAGAATGTTCCCACACAAGCAAGGAAGTAGAGCAGATGTGCATCGGCTTTATCTTCAGTTTCAGTGATTTGGTCAAGGCATACATACGGTTTCTGGAACAATTAAGTGCTTAATCTTTTTCTAACCTATATCCTCAAGCGGTACATTTATGTTAAGAAATTTTATGGACTTTTCTTTATAAACACAATCATCTATTCATTCTGCAAGACTTTCAAAGGTTTCCTTTTCAAAAGGGATGCGGGCAAGAGGGAGGAATAAAGCTTCCCAGCAAATGCTGGGGACTAGTGTGCAGAGTTCCCATGTCCCCTTTGGAGACTTTATCATTTAACAGCCACAACTCTGCTTTATTAGATCACTATAAAACAAGTGCCTGGAGGGAGTCAGAAATGAATTGAATTTTGTAGATTTAAATGATTGTGCGGGACCTTTTGGGTTTAATATATACCCTGGAGAGGTTTGCAACTAGAACTTGGGAACTTTATAATAATTCCTTAGCTAGAGATCTTTATCTTCTTACATTAATGATTCACTAGGGGGTTATACTGGAAAATGAAAGGAAATTTTTAAAAAGGCTATTAGATCAATTGTTCTTATGGAGACACATAGAGATGGTCAACAAAGATTTATAGGCTGGTGAGATACAGAGGTTACTGCCTTTGTGTTGTATGGACAAGGCATCTGGCCATTTCAGAATGAGGTCCTCTCTGTGCTGTTCCTCAGTGTTGTCTCCAGCTCACAATCAGCATGCAACTAGGTAAGGTTTTGCAGGCTGCTTCTTCCTTGTGCACTGCAAAATACACATGTAGCAAGGGGATTCACATAATAGTGGTTGTAACTACCTTAGCTTCAATAGTTTGGGCCAAAGTCAGCATCCAGACCTATTTTTTTACATCTCTGTCTGTATCCCAGAGGTTTTACAGCACAATTGCTCAGCTCTGGAGCTTCCATGTCAGTCCTAGCATGTACTATTTATAGTGCCCATGGTTCCTGCTAGATTTGGTGACTGCTCAAGGTCTCTAAATAGCAACTGTGTGGTCTCCAAGGATGTGCCATTTAGGAAGTGCAGATTCTGCTTGTACTTTGCCCATGCAAATATTTACCAAATTTCTGCCATTTATAGTTGGCTCTGTAAAGAGCTTTGAAAGCCAGTTTCTTATATCACATGTTTTTGCCTGTGATCATGACCCACCAGCTTTAATGATAATATCAGGGAACTGAAGGATCAACTACAATCCCCACAGCTGAAGCTAAGCATCCAAAAATAGCAAGGCAATTAGGAACACACAGAGTTGCATTTTAGGCCCGAGGAAGGTGATTGTTTTTCATCCAGCTAGGATGAATTCCCATTGACAGTCAATAGAACTAAAATTTAACAACCTTGTAGCCTTTTCAAATTTAAGCAAAAATGGAAAGAAATGAGGAATGCAGGAACATGCATTTGCACTTCACTATCAAGTCTCCATCAGAATATAAGAAGAAATTGCTGGTAATAGATGTATTTATGGTCATGGCTAGTGCCTGGAACTAAAATGGGACAGTGGAGAAAGAGGAAACACGTTGAGTTTTGCCTGACAGGGGCTGCAGAGAGTGGAAGCCACCAGAGATGCCCAAGAAGCCCAGTTTGGCTGATCCACTAACAGCATCTGCTCCTACTTTTATGAAAGTGTGGGTGTTGTCCCAGGTGCCATAAGCCAAGCACCCTTTGGTCCCTTCTTTGCTTTTGTTACCTCATCCCCATGTCCATGGCAAGTGAAAGGTAATTCTCTTAGCCACTTCCTCTCTTCTGTGAATGAATGTCTCAAGACAGCTGTAAATTTGGATGCAAGAACCCCAGGGACACTTCTAGAGGAGAAGAGCCCAAAGCTAAACTTCACTGCAACAGATATGAGGAGAAGGAAACCTGCCATTCTGTAGCTCAGTGGGAGCTGGGGAAATCCCATACCTCTCGGGATCAAGTCTCCTGAGAATGATTTTGGGATAACCCTGGACAAAGAACCCTCCCTGCTTAATGCTTTTATGAAGGCAGAATGAGAGCATTATGAAGAGCATAATATGCACTTTCCTCAACATAGATCTGGAAAAAAATGTCAAAGGAAGTGAATTGAATTTCCTCTAAATGCAATTAGAGGTGACAAGATTTCTCATGGTGAAAGACTGTGTTACAGCAAAAGCTGAAAGTTCCCATCCAGTTCATAAAGCCTTAGGTAGCTATTGGTAATATGAATTAAATTAATCAAAATGGGTAAAAGCTAATGATCCTCTTGGGAACAAAATTAGCTCCTTAATGAAAGAAATGGAGTTCAGAAATTATAATAGAATATTAGCAGATGTACCCTTTGGAAATGATAAATTTGCAAAACCCCCTTATGTAGATATTAGTTTGAGTCAAATTATCACTAAATCTGACCCTGGAGATGTGCTGTGAATACATGTACTACGTATGATCTATTCAGGAGGACCTGGAATCCTCTGTCAGCAGTTCTGCTGGGCTGGGTTGGGTGCCACAGAGCACTTTCCCAAGTTAGCAATAGGGCACAGTCAAAGCCCAAACCTACTTGTAATCTGCTGAACTCTTGCTAAGGAGTCCTGCTGCCTCTTGTGGCCTCTGGGTTGCTGAGAATAACTATCCTACAGGAGATTTTCAGAAAGACTTACATTTCAGGAGGAAATATGTGGTCCTTGTCCTTGTGGCCATTCCATGCAATGGATAGTCTGTTCTGGATGTGGGTCAACACCTTGAAACCAAAGGATAAAGGACAGTTTATCATTGTGGATCAGCATGTAGTAAGGGAAAAGAAACTTATCAGAGATCCAGGACATACCAAAGTCACAGAAAGCAAACAAAATCCCAGAAAACAAACAAATAAAAATATGATGAATTGCTCATGTTGAGACTACAAAGAATTTATTACATGTATTTATGGTTCTTTTCAGCCAAGAACTTTTCTCAGCCATTTATGGAAAACATAAAAGCCACTGGGAGTTAAATAGGATAAAAACTAAATTTAAATCATCCTTACACATGCTGCTCACATCAGCATACAGCTGTTTTTCAGCATTTGGAGTCCTTGAAACTTTTAAGCCATTTAGAACAGCATGTGATTGGTATGAAAAATAGCACAGGCTTTCTTTTTATAAAAAGAAATCACGCTCCGGGGTGCTGGATGCAGGGACTCGAGAAGCCAAGAAAGATGTTTGAAGTGCTTATTGGCATTCCAAGACCCAGAAAACTCTTC
Organism: Melopsittacus undulatus; assembly: GCF_012275295.1. NCBI lineage: Eukaryota > Metazoa > Chordata > Aves > Psittaciformes > Psittaculidae > Melopsittacus > Melopsittacus undulatus. The sequence goes on along the minus strand of NC_047527.1, from coordinate 91,864,449 downwards.
CTGCCTCACGCTATCTCAAAAAGTCCTAATGCCTCCATCCTGGGAACAAAACAAGGAAGACATTCCCTCTGGTGCAGATGGCTAATGTACAGCACAAAACATGTCCCCAGTTTGAGAACGTAATGTGCATAGTTTAGGGAATGAGGTTTTCCTTTTATTTTTGTATTTATAGCATAAGCTGTGGCACTGTAAGCTTCCTCATAGTGTCTTGCCAAAGTTGATTCATCTCTGCTCGGACTGTCAGGAGTTTGCATACTCAGTAAGTCAGTAACCATAAAAAGATCTTGGACAAGGGAAAATCTAATAGCCCTCAGGAAAGTAACTCCTATCCCTGTCTCCTATCCCAAAATGGAACAATTCCCAGTTTGTTCAAATAAAAAAGCAAACTAAAAACTGTAGACAGGGACAAGGAGAAAAGGAGAAAGGAAAAAGAAAAGACTGAAGCACGTCATGGGCAGTTCTCATAGAAGACATGCCGTACATTGTACCATTGAAATTTGTGAACAAATGACTAGGGGAAAAAGCATAGCTGATAGCAGTGGAATTGGGGCAGTGTTAGCTATCACTCAGTGTTAGCATCAGATAGAAACGTGTGCTTCTTAGGTGATCATTCTTTGCAAATATGGGTCTGCAGTATTACTGCTTTTCGGATAAGCAAATGGAAAGAGAAAGAAAATAGAGTGACTTTGCCCAAATTTTGAAGAAGTCCTGTTTTTAAAGGTCTTTCAGGTTCTGAAAGTTGACTTTATTCTAAACTGAAATGAAACACCCAAAGTCTGAAATTCTCAGCAAAGGGGAATTAAAAATTCCCTGCTATGTATTTCAAGTTGATTGACAGGTTTTGTTGTAATGGCAACTGAAAAATTCTGTTTTGACTTTGACTTTTTAAAATTAATATTATGTTGTAGCAAAAAAATGTAATACAAAGAAAAAAAAGAGAAATCAAGGCAGAAAGTTGTTTCAAAATAAAAAATGGAATGGGATGTTTCAACAGTACATTGTCAGTACTTTCTCCACTGGTTTTCTTTCAGAAGTCTGCTGAAAGCAATCCTTTTTTGCAAAGTGTTCTGATTTCTGATGGAAATATAGTTCTTTTGCAATTTTTCTGACCAACTGTGCCAAGGAAAAACTCCTGACAGCTCACTTCACCATCTAAGGACCCATTTCAAACATCAGAATACTTAAATGCAGGAAGTACAGTTTTGCACCACCAACAACATGACTTTTTCCACAGAGTACTGAAACTGCCATACTGAGTCTGACCTGAAATTCATTCAGGCCTCTGTGTCACAATTCCTGATAGCCCTCAGCTGCCTAATCTGTTTTTGAACTTGTTTTTAGTTGACATCTGCAATATTCTTTGGCAATAAATTTAAGAGTTTATATATATTATGGAAAAAGAAAAACAAAGCAGCTTTTATTTATTTCAATCCTACTGCTTCATAGTTTTTGTCGAGTACCTCATAGGTCTTGCACTGACAGAAAAATGAATGATTTGTAGACTTCTTTGATGTTTTCCCTCAAAAGTTGTCTCATGCTTATTATCCTGAGTAATTCTATCTCTTCTGCAGAATCTGTAACTTCATGATACACTGGCTTTGCTGGAAAACACACAAATCCAAAGAGCAAGAGCCAGAACCTTTCTGCCTGGTAACTCCCTGCCCTGTCATGTCTGTTGCACTGTAGACTCCACAAGAGATTCCCTTCCTTAAAAACTTGTGGTGAGAGATCATGTCAAAATAATTATGAAATATAATTTCATTACTTATTAGCTGGATCTCAGTTTTTCAGGTAGTTGTTAGCTCTTCCAAGTCTCTTTGATAAGTTTTAAAGTGAAGACTCAAAAAAAATCCATTAAGTTCTATCACAGTAATATGTATGCATTTTTGTATCTAAGAATTCTATTTATGATTGTTTCTACAAGTCTGACTCATCTTTAGTAGAGATTTAGCAGCCTGTACTTCCCAGCGATGCCTACAGTCACTAATAAAAACTGCTGACACATTTGCCACTGTACCTTATTCTGGGAAAAAAAACCTGACAGGTTACATATTACAATTAGTTGTTGAATAATTTCATACCTGAATTCCCTTATAACTCTTCAATGACCTCTGTTTTGTTGTGATTTGTCCAGCAGTCTTTTTTATCAATGCTTCTGGTTTAGATAGCTCCTTCGGCTCCTCAGTATCAAATACAGTTCTGGTGTGAGACCTTGTCTCACAGGTAATGAATAGTGAGACCAACAATTAATATCCCCTTTCTATAATGACCTTGTGCCTCTTGAACACTTTTGCTTCTTGATTGTCTACTGGATCCATTGACTCTTTTAGTGTGTAAAAGGTGGTTGCATTTGTTATTGTTATTATTATATCTACCATCATTATCATCATTGTTACCTTTTATGTTTGTGGAAAAGATCTTCTGAAGATCTTTCTTTTCCTGCTTCATTTAATTTTACATTTAACATGCAGAAATTTACCTTTTCTAGTTTTATCACTTTAATGCTTATTTAATTTCTAATAGTTTTCTTTTACTAATAACCAGACTGGTTTCCTAAAGGTTTGTTCTTGTATTTAGCATAGTAGTTCTACTTTTCTTGCTACCTGCAAACATCACTTGCTCCTTCTATTTTACTGTGCGTGGGTAGCTTTGGTATTGAAGCACAAATACTACAACTTACTGTTGATAATAGCACGTGTATTACTCAAGGGTTATTTTGTGATTACTGGCACCTAAGGAGTATAAGATGTTAATAGCTGTTGGATCAGTTTAATTTCTTTGTCAATTGTTGACATTTTTATTTCCCCACTGTAAGCTGAGAAAGAGTAAATGCAGTGAATCCCTGATAAAATACACCCTGGTCTTCTAGTCTGGTGATTTATCCTCTAATCTGTAACACTTTTTAACCACCTAATCTGCTTTGCCTAGTCCAGAACTCATGAAATCTAGGTTATTTTCTAGCTTTCTTACAGATTTCCCATTGTATGTATACCGTATGTATCCAGTGAGAATGTCAGCACTTCCCCATTGCAGAGACATAATTAGTGTGAGAAGAGGGATGGCAACACAAGCTATGGAGATAGATACCAGCTCAGTGCATGCTATATGTGAGGAAGTTTTCATCTCCCCATCTTCATCATGTGATAGTTATTCTCTTTGAAGGTTTACAAACTTCATTCCCTTTACTTGTTCAGTGAAAATGGAGTCTACTTGCTGAGATGCAAGACCTGTTAACCTGTGAAAATGGATTCATTTTCATAGGTAACAATTTGCTGTATTTGGAAAGAGAAATAGTTTTTGTTGAAATGAACAAATTTGTCCTGGAACCCAATAAAACACTGAAGATAAGTTCATATATAATAGGAACGGTTGAGCTTCCTGCAATTCAAGGCTTTATGCTTCCTATGAGCTGCCTTAGGGGGAACTGGAATGTCTGTAAGCCTGGACTGAACCCATGAACCATGTCTTCCCACCTCTGAAACACAAGGGACCACAGATGAGGAATCACCCAGCTGATTCCAGAAGAACTAGCTGCATACAGGGCAGAGGTGATGAAGTGGAGCTTAAAAATAACCTATAGAAAACTTACATCTATGGCCACCTGCCAGTACCTAAGGGGCTTTCTGGCAGCAAATGACCACTGGTCAGAGAGTTTGTCTTCTCACAGTGTGCCCCTGCTGTGACACCAAATAGCCCAGTGGGCTCTTACACTGGGGTTAGCTGCCCTCTCCTGCCCCACAATACAAGTAGGTGAAGAGATGCCACCTCAGTGCCCCACTGCTGTGGAGGCAGCGTCTGGGATTCAAACTCTTTGGAGGACAGTCCAAAATGGTTGTTATTGAGCCCTCGTCTTTACATGCCTGAAACCTTTCAGAAGTTTTATTTAGTGCTCACCATAACAGCAGTACTTAAAGTGGTGCCTCCAATGAACTACGGGTTCCTATTACAGGCTTGGAGTCCCTTAGAAGTTACCTGGTAACCCTTAGGTCTGGTAACAAGGGCTGAAAAGAATAGCTAGAAAGAGTAATTTGTACTTGGAAATGCTTGTTGTCTATTCCCATTAGAAACAACACTGTATTACTTTATATGTATATATACATTTTAGCAGAAAGTGTTTTTAAAAGGGTCAATAACTCACAAATACAGAGAGAATAATTTACTGAATTATGTGCTGCTTTGTTCATCTGGAGACCCTCTGGGCAGAAAACCATCAAGGATAACAAGCATACTAAATACTAATAGTCACAATCCTAAAAAATTACATGCATGATTAAAATATCTGTTTCAAGGCACTCTTACGTTTGCCAATAAAAGTCTCCTTATGAATATCAAAATACAGTTTTCCACATGAAAAGGACAAGCAAAAAACAAATTACCTAGCTTCATTTGCAGTGACCTTGCAAGATTTCTAAAAATCTAACCTCCTATCTTTTAAATGCATTGAGTGCATGTCAGTGATTTAGATAAGAATGTCAGATATGAGATACCAACATTGGTTGATAGCTCCAGAACTGAAGAGAAAAAAAATTAATAATAAACAACAATGTAACCGGATTCAGGGTTAAGCCGATCTTTCAGGCAATTGGTCTAGTAAATAGAAAACCAATTTAAATTAGACAAACACTGCCTAATAAATCTAGAAGCAGTGAGCCAGGACAGTGAGAGTACATTTTAAGCAGAAAAGTAATTCAGAGTGAGCTGACCAGGAAAGGAATATTCTCCAGGGGTTACTTTAGCCAAGCCCTTCTAGCCATCCAGCCAGAGTTCAACTCCAGCACAAAGGGCAAGGGGAAACTGGATGAATCAGAGAAGAGACTATAAATCAGGAGAAGGGATAACGTTTCTGCACAAGGCAGGACACTTTCTCACTTGAAGCACTGTGCTTTGGTCACCTTTTCACACAACAAAGTGTATTACTGCCCTACAGCAGGTAGGGCATCAGCCAAGGTGACAGCAGGGCTTTGGAAGATGACATATGAAGGGCACCCAGAATAGGGGATCTTCCCAGGGGAGAAGTAAGCCCTTAAGAGCAACCAAATGAAATCACACAGATAATGAAAAACTGGTGCTGTCCTAGCTGCCCCATGGTGAGCAATCTATAACCAGAGCTAAGGACCTTCCGCTCCAGGCACCATGCAGCTTTCTGCGAAGCAGCTCTCTGATCAGTTTGTAGTCTCTGACTTCCAGGGTCTGGTGTCTCACCAGTCTGGAAATCCCCCAGAGAACAGTACTGGTGTCCTCTGGAATCCATACAAACTATGACCCTTAAATCCCTTAGCTCGTAGTTTCACCAGCCAATCCCAAAGCAGATGGTTGAGAACAAGGGGAGATCAGATACTCAGACCACTCCCAGTCTTTGCTTTTCTCTCAGGTCTCTGTCACAACACCCTCAATTTGACAGTCTGTAAATGCAGGCACTACCATCCTCCTCTGGATGTGTAATTGGACATTCTAACATATGTATGACTTTAGCACAGTTTAACATTGGGGTGTAAGGGGGGATACAAGCTCCTAGCTGCTATGAGCTAATTGCTCATCCCCTTTAGCACAGACAGCAGAGACCTCTACGAGGCAGCCAGTGTGCAGCCGAGCATTATACTTTCAGCATATGGATCATTTAAATTCCTAGCAAAAAGAGCAGCCTAAACTGCTTGGTGCTTGGGTAGGATTCCTGCCATCTGGTACCCCATATCTTCTGCTGGCAGAAGACAAGGTTGGATGCAGCTCTAGGATAGTAATTGTAATATCATTTCCATACAAATGGCTTGTAACTAGTGAGTTTGAGGCAGGGCCATCAGAAAGCATTTGCAGTGTGGACCTGGAAGGAATAAGCCAAAGATTTTAATGCTTATTTTGTTCACTCTTGCTAAAGACTGAATCAGGGATGCTGAAAATATCCCTCCTCTCTTATGTGAGGAACAGCCAGTGAGACCTGAGAGAAGGTTGCTTATTGATCTGGTCATTGGTGGGGTTTAGAGCTCAGAAGTAGACTTGGACCCCAGCTCGTTTTGTAATAAACACCAAGAAACAGGCCTTTATGATGACCATGATATCACAAATGAAGCACCACAGCCGACACACTTTAACAAGCAGATGAAACCCCTACTTGATAATAGTAGCCCCTGACTTCTTTAGAGTAAAGCCTCAAATTGTGGTTCAAAGCCACCCTCAGACAGAAAGTCCTGCTTGACATAAACCTGAGCCCTAGAATGCCCATGCCCATAAACATACCCAGCAGAAACACATTCATGCTTTGAGGTCTTTCTTGAATAAAGGTGCTTTACTTCTTTGGGGCTATAGGAAAAAATAGTCTTGCCCTCCTGATGTCAGTGAGACTACTTATGTAATCTGGTTCTCAAATAATTTGCATAAGTAAAACAGAGCTCATAATTTTTCCTGATTTTAGGCTGAAAAATGCATACATAATTTCTTCCTCCCCACTCCAGAGAGGATGTCTATATAAAACTGATGTTACTAGCTGTGTAACAGCAGCTTTTAAGAGGAATTATGCTGAGGATGCCAGAGAGATGTCATCTTACACATAATTAGGGCAGTGTTATGCTCTGCTTTACTTTACAAGGACCCTGTATCCTCCTTCAGACACATCTAGTGTCTCAACAAGGGATGTCCTCAAGTGATGCTGTCTAAAATATATCATAGCTACATATACAAAATACACTGTATATAGCTACGTATACCTCTAAGGGCAATTCTGATCAGCTGAAAGAGGTATATCACTTCTTACAGGTTATTCATATTTATGCCACAACTAAATGCATTCTGTATTCTGTCCAATATATAAGTTTATCTTACTAAGTGCTGAACCCAATTATCAAGATTTAAGACAAGATCATTTTGCATTGGTATCTATTTCTGGAGGTCCAGTGCTAACTGCTGAATGATGTGTTACGCTATGTTTTTCATCAGAGACTGAGAAAAGCTAATTGCCAGAGTCTGCTTTGACCACAGATCTTGCTAGAAAGCCAGTGTGACAAAACACTCATTATTTAACAACTGGTTGTTGCTTTGGCTGTTCAGAAATCAGAGATGGGATTCAGCCTACTGTCTAAACTTTATGCACCTTAAAATTAAGCAGCTAGTTAGGCCCAGCTGGTTAAGTGGGCACAATGACCATGGTGACCGCAACCTAAGGGAAGTGAATCACACCACCCTAAGGTGGATATTTAATACAAGTGGAATTCATTTCCATATCAGGATGAGCAGCTTCTCTCCATAGGTCAGCTGGAGCCAGCTCACTGGTTTGGTCTCAATGCTTAACTCATGGACCAAAGGGGCTGCAATGAATGCCATTTCCAACTGCTACTGCGTTTTCTGGTCCACCTCTGCTTTTGGTTACAGAGGTGGACTATAAAGAGGCTACTGGCCAACCACATCTCCACATTACAACCCAAGGAACCTCAGCCTGCTCCATTACCAAAGCCTTTTTGGTGTAGGTGGACAGAGAAGATTGCTGGGTGAGATGGCTATGGCATTCTCACAGCAAAAGTTGCATCAAGGAGCATCTCCTCTGTTCTGTCAAATTTTCCACCTATTCTAATATCTATACAGTTATTAAAAGCTTCAGGGTTTTGTGAAGTATTTTTTATTAACAGATATGAGAGAAAGAAGCCTTTGTACAAGAACTAAAACATAGAAGTAGAACCTGCAGGACCTTTAGTGTTGATGCCTGCAAGACATTCTTCACCAGAGACGGCTGAACAACAAAATTGACACAGATAATATTGCTAACGGTAGGGACAAGAAAATAGAGCCCTGAAAACAAAACCTTCCATGATTCTTTACACCTAAACCCCAAACAAATTACAAAAAGCACAGAAATTACTCCCCCTGCTCCTTTTCTTTTGTCCCATACAATGCTAGATGGTAACCTGGCACCCGAAAAACCACAGCTGAATCTGCATGCCAAACGATTGTCACAAGCATTTCACCTCCAGCAAGGTATTAATGGATCTACATTAAGAAAACAGAAAGGGATGACACTTCTATAAATCCATCTTCCAGACTTTTCTGTTTACTTTTTCAACTTCTGCTGCCTTTCCACTGAGGTACAGCAGTGTCACTTTTATAATTCTCTGAGGATATGTTAGATAAACACACAGCTTGTTTAAGCAGCCCTATCATCCATTTGGAGCAGATGAAAGTTTCCTACCAGCTGGAAGGTGCTTGTTGTAACCTGCTATCCACCTTCTCTTTCTCTCCCTTTTGGAGCTTGCTGGCATGAGAAAGGGAGGTGTCGAGAGGGCTTTTGCAAGGCATCTGGCATGGCCCTTGTGTGACAGGCTGGCTCAGAGAAAGACTGCCTTGGGTGGCAGTCACAATAAGAGCAGCTGTGGTTCTGTGCTCCCCTAATGTGTGCTTTAAACCAATGGTTTGTCTATTCTCTTCCAACAAATTTCTTGATTTGTGGAGTTTGCAGATATAAAAACAACCCCAAACAAACCATTAATGGTCCCTAGATTCTTCTCTTGTTCTGTGGTAAGTCTAAATAAAATAAATTAAATGATCTGCAAGCCTCCCCACCTCAAGTCCTTTCATTAAAAGGACCTTAGAGATCTTTCCTCATATTCAAGTATCTTGGAATAATGTATTATTCCTGACCTGAATCTTGCTTTATTTGGTGTTTGTCCTTTAGAACTCAAACTACTGGAGGATCTCAGTTCCATTAAAAATATTTTGAAGTAAATAAGTGGTTTTGGAGAGCAGCTTGAAAGTATAATTTGAGCGCAAGCGTTGGGATCAGCAGCCAGGTCTCAAAGTGAAGTTGCATACAGCTTTTAGCTACCAAGATGCCCTGCAGCAGTCTCTTCACTTCTGAATATTCACTGTTGGATCAGCTGCAAATTTCTCCATGCTTTGTGAAGCTGCTGTACCCCCTTTCTCCCAACCCCAGCACTCACAGGGTACAGGGAGTCTTTCCCCTGTTCTCCCTGTCTTTGCCAGGGGACCCACCAGCTCCAATCTCAAGCCATGGAGGCCAAGAAGACATTTGCAGCCATTTGTGGCCCAAGAAGGACATTTCTGCTTTGTGCTGTTGATGCCCAGCTAATTCACTGGTGCTGAACAAGCCCATGAATGCTGTGCAATGTAACCTGTTGTATTGTTAATAATAAAAGTTTTTTTGCAGCCTGGATAATGACATGGGTCTGAAATCCAGCATGCAATGTGTGGGGGCAGAGAGGAACCACTTGGTTTTTCAGAAGAATTTGAAGAGGGAACTTCTTATTTGTGGGAGCTAACAGTCTTCTCCAGAAGATGAAGTTTAAGGGAGGAAATGGCAAAATTCCTGTCCTAAGGAGACCAGGAAATTTAACCCAAGTCCATGGAAGTTTTGGTAAACTGGCTATTGTAATCGCCCTTATATAAGAACCTCTATAGGTATAAACAAAGGTGTTTTCAAAGCATTTCTGACTATGAATTTTTATTTTCTATAAATCAGTATGTTTCTTCCACCTGGATTTAACAGGAACAAAACATAAATCCCAGCCCTAGTCTTGGTTTGCTCATGGCTAGACTGTATGCACTCAGGTTCCCCATTAAATACCATTCATTCACAGCCATTTCTGTGGACCTCCACTGACTTTATCCTCTGAGGCCTTCAGTCTGGCCTTGATTTATTCTGAAAAACCACACAACTGGCTCACTACCTTTCCACTAGAGCTCATTCCCAAAAAATACTGCTGCTCAGCCTGGGCTTGACAGCAAGCTTGTTACTGGGCTGTGGTGTTTGGTTTAGTGGTTTGGTGGTTTGGGTTTTTTTTTTCCCATCTTTTCTATCTTTTCTTCTTCTCTCTCCCTCTGTCAGAGTGACAGTCACCATATCAGAGATCTGGCACAAAAGGCTGGAGCAGCATGATGTGGCTGATACAGGCAAGAAGCCAGAACATTTTGTGTAGGTTAACTGTCCCAGGGAGAGAGCATCCCTCAGCTCAGACATATGCCAGCAGCCAGCCATTCCTCCACTCTTCCTCCCCACCTCAGCCTTACTCCCACTCTGACTTTCATGCTCAGCCCAAGCTGGTTAAAACATTGCTGTCATTAAGAAAAATACTAAAAGGTGGAGAGGGGGTGGGGAAATTTCCTTGCAGCTGCTGCTTCTGTCAGCTGGCAAGTTGCTTTTAAATCCTCCTTGATAGAAAGCAGCAGTGTACTCTGGCTTTCCTTTCCTCACCACTGAAGGGCTCTTGCATACAGACATTTCCATGCCAGAGCCTTCTGGAGGAGCCTGCTCGTGATGGCGAGCAGGATGTCTGCCAGCATCCTTCCCTCTGCCTCCTGCCAGTTGTCCATGGCTGGGTGCACAGGGTGCAAGGTTCTGGTCCCACAGTTAAGCCCAGCCTGGGGAGACCACAGGAAAATCATGGTGGGACACAGCAAGACGTTGTGGCTCTATGCAGGCTGTCTAACAGGGAAAACTGAGGTGATGGTGCCCTACCTGTTTGTACTATCACCATGGCAAAACTGTGTATGGAAGGCTGTCATCCCTCCCTCACACCATTTTCTGATATACTGAGATGGGCATGAGCTCTGAGCAGGGTTTTTTGGGGAATGCAGACTTGAATCCAGATGTGAAGCACACAGCTGGCATGTGTCCTTGGAGCAAGCCAAGCCCAAACCACAGATCTGTACCTCACATTCCTGGGGCTCTCAGAACTCAATTTGATCCTTGCTGCCAGAGACATCTGCTCTTGAGTTATTATAAGGGACACAAGAAAGTAATTTGGATTATCATCTCTACTTGGGAGCAAACCTCCATTTGCTAGTCTGCATGAACAGCTAATGGCCTCCAAAGGATGCAAACAAGGGAAAAGGGCTGCTGGAAGGGTACCATTGCTTTGACAGTCAAATAAACAACAAACTATGGCTCACAAGAAAAAGAAAAGCAGAACACAAGTATATTAGGCCACCTTCCCAATTCTGCAAATGCTTTCACACTTTTTAGTTCTCTATTTCACACAAAGCCCTTCTTACTTTTGTGCTGTCTCCATGGCTCTGGTTCCCTTCACACTAAAGAACTGGTAAGATTTGGTTTCATAAAGCATAATTGTGCTCCAAAATTAATTTATTAAATGGTCTATCAGCTATCTACAATTTAAAAGGCTCAAAAAAGATCATAAGAAACAGCAGACTGAAAACCCATGTGCTAACCTTTAAATATTCCATTATGTTTATACTTCAATGGTTCAAGGCACAGAAACCTCACATTTAAGTAATTACAAGATTTAAGCTTGGTACCTTATGCATGGTGACCCACGTTTTCAAAAATCAATGAAAGAATGATGTTTCTCCCCTTCAGATATCTCAAACATCACCTCATTTTCATAGACCCAGCAGCTGATCTTCCTAAAAAAGGAGAAAGCTTCATTTATTAAGAGATAACTGGTCAGTTAGTAAGGCAAACTGATTAGTTTTGCCATGATTAGTCACTGCAGCATTTAAGACCTGAAATTTTATAGGATATAGCAGACAAGAAAAGGAATGAGCCATTTAGCTGTTAGAACAAGACCAAAAAAATCCTTCTGCTATTTCTTCATTAATCTGCTAATAAAACATGGTTTCCAACATATCTGTCACACAACTTGATACCTTAAAGCTGAATGTTTGAACTTTTTCTATCATAGAAATTCCTCTTGTTTCAGTATTAATTTATTCGCCATCAAAACGATGATCCATTCAAAATTTCTCCTAAGAAAAATTTCCAGGGGAAAAAGAGTTCAAATCAAATCATAGAATCATAGAATAGTTAGGGTTGGAAAGGAAGTATGTTTAATTTTACTTTCAACTTTAAAAACAAAATAAAAATACCTGCAAAGGACAAGAAAATGAAAACAAGGAGTACTTTATTCTACAAAAACTTTGAAATAAAGTGTTCTTACATCTTGAAGGCAATTTTTCTTCAATTATTTTTCTAAACAAAGTATTGCCAACCTGTGCTGACAAAATTTCACAGTACATTTTTGCTTTCTTGATATAGCAGCACTTTCCAGGCAAGAAAGGTTACTTTTGGCTAGCAGTTTCAGCCAGGATACATGTGCAGTTTCAGCCAGCAGATTCAGCTGAAACTGCACATGTACGGGTAAGAATGGGCAGATACCTCTTGATTAACAGGTCACAGGCCAGACTTTGCCCTTGTAGGATATAAAAGTACAGACACAAGACTACTGGAAAAACGGTTAATGCAATTACCAGCTGACCAATTCCAGCAGCAAGCATGTTGATACTGGAATTATTCAAGTGACTGCCTGATGAAAGGATGTATTTGTTCAAAGCACATTTGCCTAGCTCACTAATCTCTGCAGATACCCTGTTGGGAAATCCTTTGAATCCAATACCTGGTAAACGAACCTGGCAAGTGAATAAACAGCCCACAAGCCTATTACTGAAATATTATGCACCTGTTACAAGAATGCTGCCATGCATTAATTTTCACGCAGCACCATTGCTCTTTAAAGATGTTTTTGATGATGGAGTTAGAAAAGCTGTTACCAAAACTAACATTACTTTGAAAGCAGAGTTGCAACCCATGCACTCAGATGCATCTCAAGAAAAGCCTGCTCACCTTGGGTCAGGCTCACCATGTGTCCTTCTTCTCAGAACTGCAGAAGTCCACTGGTGGCAATGAGCCTTCCCTAAACCTGGACAGGCAAATATGTGAATTCAGTTGCCCATGCTTAATGTCTGTGTGAATTTAATTTACCCTAGGTGTGGAAGTCAGAAAAAGGCAAATGCTACAAGACTAGGGAGCAGGGCTGTTTGTTTGCTGCTTGGTGGTGGAGGGGCATTACAGGTACAATTTAGGATTTTTTGCTGCTTGTGAAGCATCCTGTAATCAAGTATCATGAATGCTTCTTGGTGAATAAATATCCACCTTGCTGACAAGGACTCCAGCAACTAGGCATCAGATTACTGGCAATGAATTTTATGACTTTGACTTTAACAACTGTGCTTCATGGCTGCTTTGATCAGACAATTGATATTCTGGAGAGGTTGTCTCAACATGGAGATAAGCTTAAACAAAGGACTTTGCACAGGTCTGGTGAAGGAGAAAGAGTGAAAATTCCCTTAGCATGCCAGAGGGGAAGGCACACAAAGACACTTGTGTCGGACACAGGAGGGAAGTGCCAGACTTTCCAGATCATTGTTCTAGCAAATGGGTTCAATGGCAGAACTATTTCTATGCCACGGTTAATAATATTCATGGGAGGTCACCTCTACATTTGTTACAGTGAGCATCAATTTCTTAGAGCACATATTAAAAGCCAGTTGTTTAGTCAAGGAAGAACACTAACTCCAGAATCTCTGCCCAGTAAAAAATGAAAAGCCAGCGCTTACATTTCAAACTGCATGGGGGTCAACTACATGCAGAAAAATCATTCTCTGTGAAGCAGCTTAATGCAATAAAATTGTAAACTTTTCATAGATAATTTGCAAAAGAAAGAGAAGCTAAATTAATTGAATAAATTATTTCCTATGAATCATTCACTCTTCTCTAATTAACAGGAGCTTGTGTACTCAGCTCCTTCTGCAGTATCTCTATGTCTGTCCCCAAGGGTCAGAATCCCTGAGAAATCCATCATTTTACTTTCAAATGTATTTTCATTAAGTTATAGCTGGAAATAACAACAAAGAGATAGTCTGAGGAAAAAAAATGAGAAATTTTCAAGGGGATTTACCAGTGGTTGAACTTCAGTTAGGGATGGCATTCCAGTTCTCCGTATAAATCGTTGGGTGCTTATCTGAACTCCTGCTCACAGCACCTGGATGAAGGGTTTCTCAAGAGCTCCCCCCTTCCAGATGCCACAATTCCCTTAATTAATCCTCCTTTGGACCCTGTAACCCCATAGCTAGCCTATGCCTTGACGTCTCCCAGGATTGCTGCAAATATTATTAGCCTGTATGTTAGAACAGTTGCCAGGAAATTAGAAGGGCAGGCACAGATTAGATGGTGGTGGAGGGATGGGGGAATAAGGGAACATTAATTCCCTCTTGGGTATCAGCAGATGAATGCCTGCTTATGCTGCATGTAATGCAGTCATTGCAATGCAGCACCTTCCCCGTTCTCACTTCCAGTTAGGTTAGAGAAGTCTGTCTTGGTGTTGTCACTGTAAAGGTTTTAGCTACAGGAGGTGTTGTTTGCTGTGCTGTTGGGTTTTTTTTTCAGTGGTTGCATCTTATATGGGAATCACTGCCAGGACAAAATAGCGTGTTTGCTCCACTGTAATCCTCTGGGCTGGTGGATCAGAGGATTACGGTGGAGAAGTGGACAGCCTAGTTCCCTTGCTGGAGATGAGACTCTGCCCCCAAAGCCAAAACCCTATCCCAGCCAGAGGATTTGTCAGTGTATAAAGATAGAAGAGAAGAGGGAAGCAGAGGTGCTGGCCAAAACCACTGATCCTCACTCAGGTAAAAGCAGCATCAAAGAGTTAAGCCAATATCTAAGGTTTCAAAGAACAGTTTCCTTTGAGCTCAGGCCAGTAAACATTTGGGAATTTTCAGGGTTTTGCTCATTCTCCATCCTTACTGCATACCTTTTTTTTTTCTTGACCTATTAATGATATCCATTGCATTTAGTGCCCAAGGGCCCTAGCCCACATCAGAGCCCCTCTATGCTGGGCACATCGCAACAGGGACTGCCCTGAACAGCTCACGCAGTAATTAGGCAAAGAAGAATGAAAGTGGGAAGGGGAACAGCAACAAAGGGAACCCCTGTAGTTTCAGCAAGGTGACCAGCTCTCTGACCTGCTGTAGAAGCAGCAGGGACAGGTTCTCCTGGTCTGCCTCATCTGCAGTCACACTTACATGTGAATGATGCTCCATGTTAAATATTGACTCATTGCAAGCTAATAGTAGTTAAATCCTCTGCAGAAACAGGCACCATGCAACCTCTTTCCCCTGCTTACCCCAAGGTAAAGCCAGGCAGGGCTGTTGCTCAGTGGCTGACAGCAGCTTGGCACGGTACTTGCAAGAACCTGGGGTTTTGCTGTTTTTCCAGCAAAACCAGTTTCTTTTCTATCTTCTGATGGAGAGGAAGTCTGAGGGGAAATTTTAAAAGGGGGAAAAAAAAGCTCACATGGAAAAATCATTTCCTCCTATAAAAGGACCCTGGGAACAAGACAAGTGTTACATTGACTGAAGACAAACAAAATCAAAACAAAATTCATTTCTCTGGAAAAATTAGAAGAATTATGTTCCTGGTAAAGCCTCTGCCTCTTTACCCTGTAGTCAAACAGAGGTCAAAGTAATTAATGCTAAAAAGTATCAATGTAATAGGATGTGTAGAATCCAGTTAATACAGATTGCATTATAAAAGCATCTTCTGACAAGAGATTATAGAATTCAGAACTACTTTTCCAGAGAGTATAAACCATTATGTACAATCTGGGCAAGCTGCTGGAGTATATTGGTAGCAGAGCAATTGTAAGTAGACCAGTTTGTTTCCTCACTTAATCTGATTATGTTTTGTTTACTACGGCGACTTTTTATACCCTTATGTCAGAATCAGGCCATGTGCTTTGTGACAAACACATGAGCATACAGGTAAAGTAGATGAAACCTTGCTCATCAACTCTTTTCTGGCTGTAGTCTGTGTTGGTCTGACCCCATTCTGAATCATGACTCCATCATGCTCAGTGCTGCATAAACACATGGGATGATGCACTTCTTTATTTACTTTAAAAGTTTGTTGTTTGGTGTTTTTTTACCAAAAAGGCACAGAATGAGTTTGTAGTATACCCCAAAATTTCCCTTTCAAGGTGACTCAAATGATATGAAGATAGGCGGAGAAAGTTGGGGCTGTTCAGCCTGGAGAAGAGAAGGCTGCGTGGAGACCTCACAGCAGCCTTCCAGTATCTGAAGGGGGCCTATAAGGATGCTGGGGAGGGACTATTCATTAGGGACTGTAGTGATAGGACAAGGGGTAACAGGTTGAAACTTAGACAGGGGAAGTTTAGATTGGATATAAGGAAGAAATTCTTTACTGTTAGGGTGGTGAGGCACTGGAATGGGTTGCCCAGGGAAGTTGTGAATGTTCAAGACCAGGTTGGACAGAGCCTTGGGTGATATGGTTTAGTGTGAGGTGTCCCTGCCCATGGCAGGGAGGTTGGAACTTGATGATCTTGAGGTCCTTTCCAACCCTAACTGTTCTATGATTCTATGATTCATGTATACACACATATTTCCAAAGCTGGAAAATCATTTAAAGGACAGCTAAGAAAGCTTGGGCCAATCGCCCTGGATGATGGTTTTATAGTAAGGGCAGTCTGAGCTCTCTGCTTTGTAAATAAGATCAAATCCACACACTTGCTTTTGCTTAGACAGCGCCCTATACTCTCAGGTCTCTTTCCTCCAAGCTGGTTGTTGCTGATGTTGAAGTTCATATTCTTTAGAATAACACCATAACAAGTATTATTCTGCCAGATTCAAAGGATGTAGGAGAATCTTGTCATGCACCAATCAAAGGGCATCATTTTACATGAATGTTTTCCCTTGAAAACTGAAGTGGAAGCTGCAAAGATCAAAATCAAGGAGTATGTAGAAATACCTTGTCTCGCATGACAAATAACACTCACTAGGTTGTTACTCAAGATGGAGAACTGCTCAAAGGGGAAGGGATATGAGTGCCAGGCTTAGCGATCCTTTATATTCTAAAGGATACTGCTACACTCCACATATTCCTTCAAGCTGCACAAACATGCATTGAAGATTGGATGTAAGCCTGATTTAAGACTTTTTTTCAGATATCTAACTGGATAACCCACTCAATCTTTGCATGAAAAAGGTTTAAAATCCCCCACATTTTTCTCTTTCATACTGTTTTTCCATTTGTTGATGTAATAAGTTCATCAGACTGTCCTGTTCTATTTATTGCCCATAATCTCCTTTTTTGGGCTCAAAAGCTAGTAATATGCTACAGGGGACTGTTTTATTCTCTTTCCAACTGTGATTTCTTTCTCTATCATGCAATTAAGTACAAGAGTCATGGAAATATCTCTAGTTCACATTTAGTTTTAGAGAAATCAAGCTGTGTGTATATGAAACCGGCTTTTCATACAATTTGCTAATAAATATTGAGTTTGATTCAGTAAATGCTCTAGAGACCCAAGATGTTTTTAATAGCTGCATAAAGTTATATAATGTGCATAAGTGCTTTTCTTATTGCAAATGACCTAAAGTTATTTAAGTACTTTGTGCAGTACTAATTTAAATGCATGATACAAAAATAACAACATCCATTCTGCTAATGTTCTTCCTAACTTAATAAAACAAGTTTTTGTGCAAACTTCACAGCTATGGAACAATCTATTTCAATGGAAGTGCTGATGATTAGCTTCTTTCCAGAGCAAAAACATCTTTCTAGGCTTTGTAGTTAAACCTATATTAAAAAGCTTTCGTGGTTGTCCACATTTGATGTTTATTCTTCACACTCAGAGATAAAGCACAGACTGCTAGATGCAGATGATTGAGGAGATATCCAAGTCAAAACTCCTGGGACTGTATTAACATGTTCCTCCTTACTTTTTATCTCATCAGCTTGGTGAATCAGTGGCTTTTGTTATCCTGCTCTTGACACCAAACAAACCCAAACCAACCAAACAAGCAAACAAGAGCTTACCACATTAGTAAGAAAATCTGGAAAAGATTTTTCAGATTCATATCAGAAATTTTTTCATCTTGACTTCATAGGCTGAGGCCAGGGGCAACAGGGGCAAATCTGTTCCTCCCACTTGGAAAGGATGCAGAAAGAGTAACCAGGAGTCAGGACTGCTCAATATTTCCTTGCCTTCTTTACTAACCTGATTCTTGCTACACCTAAAGGTGCATTCATCCTGTGGTTTCTTTGGCATGTGGAGCCAGGACAAGACATTATGTAATACACACACAGACACACACACACAAAAAAAAAACAAAAACAAACAAAACACCCCCCCAAAAAAACCAAACAAAAAACCCCAAAAAACCCAAAAACCACCAACAAAGAATCATTGCTTAGTTAGGAAAAGCATTTTCTAGGCAGAATAATCTATCTACAATAAAAAAGCAATACTAAATGCCACATATATATTTGAGTTCTGGCAGCTATGTCACAGTTTTCATGTTGTGTGATTACCAGCTTCAGGCTTCATGAGGTGGAGACCATCACATTTCTGGACCAAGGTCCTTGCTGACCTCACAGCACCTCCAGCCACGTAACTTGCACTGCAGCAATTTGGCAGGACTCCCAGCTGCAGCCCTTCCTCTCTTTTTCAGTCCCAGTTTCCCTTAATTTTGTATTTTTCCTGTCTTTCCAGGGGCTTTTGTCTGCCTTCCCATTTCTGGTGCTCCAGGGCACAAAGTTGATACTCTTATCAGACCCCTGCTAACAGCACCATCCCCAGTCTTGATTGTCTGCCCACCCCTCTCCAACTCATCCCCTAACTAATCCCACCAAAACTCCTTCTTAATTGGAACTCCTCCCAGATCAGAAACTACTGTAAATAAGGAAGAAAGATGGCAGAAAAGAAATCTAGAAGTTGCCTTAAGATGGCATCATTAGCTGCAACCTGCAAGTAGCAGGCTGCTAGGGTGTAATATGCACTTATGTCAAAGCTGGCAGGAATGGCTAAGGGTTGGCATTCAGAACTATAATGGGGCTGAGCCAGGCCAAAATATATGGCCCTTCATGCTGCTGGTTGTACAGAATCAGCAGAACACAAGTGGTGGCTTATTTTCCACTCATATAAAATATGCTACATGTAAATTCTCCAGTTAGTTTATGCAAGATTTGGTGGAGCAGAAAAGTTGCCAAAAAGACCTTAGACAATACTTAGGAATTGTATCAAGTATTGCATAGAAATTTCAGACTCCCCATATTAATTTTTAATTAATTTTTTTTGTACCACCATCAGCCACTTCCAGAACAATAATTACATAGCACAAGCAAATAATCATAGGAAAACATCCACTTTTTTCAGCTATCCTCAACTAAGCAAGTAAAACAGCAGGAATGTATCTACAAGTATCATCTACCTTGATAAAATATTTGGAATAAAGTACCAAAGTGTAGAACTGCCTCTTAAAGTATCAAGAGGCAACTGCAAGATTTTGCAGAGCTAATCCCGAGTATAAGGAATATAAGTATGTAGGCAGCTGGAAGTAGTGGTTCCAGCTGTAGGTCTTAATGCTTGAGGAGCAGAAAATATCTAGAGCCTTGCAAAAGAAAGGAAGCTTTATAAACGTAAAAAACTAGGAGTGCCCTTAATATGTCATGAATCCCAGTTCAGAACAAAAACATTAATTCAGATACATAATTTCAAGTGAAATCAGGGTGCACTGCTACTTTTGTAAGGCCCAAAGTTTACATATAAATATTGTGATGTAAACAGGTTGATAGAAGAAGAATCAGAGCTGAGTTCCTCACCTTATGCAAACCTGATCCCTTCAGGCACAAAATCAGAACAAAAGGGTCTTTTAGTTGAATATACAGGGTGACAGAAGAGTCTCAGCCTTACTGCAACCAGCCTCAGGAGCACTTTCTGCTAGACCACTCTGCGCAAAGCCAGCCACAGAGAGAAGCAACATCAGTGTTCCAGAAAGCCCTAACACAAATCACCCTCACAAAAATGAAACTCATTCTTTCCTAATGAGTAAGGCCTTTTACACTGACAAGGTTCATTCATTGCAGCTGCTCTGTATTCTTGTAATGGAGCCCTGAGGGTTGGGTTTTTTTCCCATTTACCTGCAAAGTACAATTTCTGGGCCCTTTCTGTGGAATATTTGAATTCAAAATTTAGCAGAAAGTTTCTCAGCCTCAGTGTGGAATGACCATCTTCTATCCCTAGTCACTTTTTCCTCACAAAACCAGAGCTGAGCCATTTCCATTGATCTGCTCTCTCTTCCTCTAGCCACACTCAGCACCTTTTCTCCATTTTTATTTAATGTCTGCCCAGCTAATGTGGTTTTACAAAACCCTGAAAGATAAACTTATGGAAATAGAAATGCTTGACAAATAGCCAAAAAACACCACTGATACCCAAACGTGGAGACAAACAAACCATATTAATGTACTTGCATAGAAAACATCTTTTTGACAGGCTCACATGATGTGCTAAGAAGGTTAAAATGAGAGATGAAAATAAATGACAGGGAGCAGGGAAAACAAAGTAGAGGGGGCCTGGGTGTCTCAGGGGATATATAATGGGATAGAGAGAATTTCACCTTGAGGTTAACCGCCTGAATCCTACACAGGCTAGCAGCAGCAGAGCTCTCATAGCTTCTAAGACATCACACATGATTGGCACTAACTGATATGAAATAAGTTGTTAGCCTGGGTTTATCCCTGAAAGAATAATGGTCAGATCTCTTCATCCAGAAACACAGCCTCACGTGCCTCTTTCTTTGTCTTCCAGGAGTGAGAACAGCCTGGCTGTGCCAGCTGCCCAGACTGGTCTAGCCCATGTCCCTGTCACTGTATTTGATTTGTGTATCATCATAAAGGATAAGCACCAGCCAGGCAGTTTAGGAGAGGTGAGTCCAGAGCCAGCCAGTAACAAGGCAGAATGGACAGTGGATCCTTCATTTGGCAATATGAGGATGATGCTTTACAGACATGAGAAAGAAACGGCTGAAAACCATAAATTCTGATTTTCAGGGGAAGAAAGTGAAGAAAAGTATGATTTGGAACTTGGTTGTCTCCAATTTGAACACAGAAATGATAATAATTTCTTGCAGTGCAGGAGGTCTGAATGATATAATTCTGGATGTAGTGAAGTTGCATATTTCATATTGAAAAGCTGAGGTGACATATTTTTGTTTTGACGTTTTCAACTCAATTGTCCTCACATTTACACAGGAAAGCAAGAGGAAGCTCAGGTGTTTCTCACAATAACAATGTAGCACAGATGTCAGAAAAATAGAGTGCAGCAAAAAAAAATACAACAATCTCATAGCAAAATGTAACAAATTGTCCACTTTAGTCTGAGTTGTTCTTGAAGAAATATGTTGGCAAAGTACCACCAAAATTAGGATGAGACCAAAAAGCTTTTTATTTCTGCAATGTGTGTAGTTTTTAAAAAAAGACAAATGTTTTAAATAGGCTCTTTTCCCCAAACCAGTGTTTAATCTCATAATACGCCACAGCCTTTCTGTGTGATAAGTCACACAAGTCATTTCAGGTGAAATCTCAGCCCTGCCAAGGTCAGGCCTGGGAGTGCATCTGTGGTTTTCAGTGTAGCCTGGATTCCTCTCTAAATCTGTGCAGTGTAAATCCCTGACTGTGCAGAAAGGGTACCTTTTCTAATGGAGAGGAAGCTGCTTCCAGCAATTAAGGAAAACAACAAAGGAAAACAACAAACAAATGGGAAACTATGCTTTTAACTTATGTGGCCTGTTTGGCTGGTATCGCCCATAATGTTATAGGGAAAAAAAGGCACATCCTTGCCAACATATATCTTTCCAGTCTAGATATGGTTCAGTTGTAGAATAAGTACATCTCCATTCTGCTGAAGTGCTCCCACCTGCTGACAAGAGGGACAGAGAAGGCATTTCATTCAGTGCAGATTTGGGGGTCTGACAGCAATTAGGAGCAGTCCCACTGGCATGCCAGCAGCTGTCAGGCAGCAGATCATAGAATCATAGAATAGTTGGGGTTGGAAAGGACCTTAAGATCATCTAGTTCCAACCTCCCTGCCATGGGCAGGGACACTTCACACTAAACCATATCACCCAAGGCTTCATCCAACCTGGCCTTGAACACTGCCAGGGATGGAGCATTCACAACCTCCCTGGGCAACCCATTCCAGCACCTCACCAACCTTACAGTAAAGAAGATCTTGGTCTAGAAGGAGCCAGGTGTTGCTGCATGCTGCCTGGCTGCCTGGTCAGTTAGAACATGGTGAACCCTGAGTTATCAGCTGACAGTTAAAGCAGACAGACCTGAAAGACAGGTAACAAAGAGACCTGAAGTGCACGAAGGTAGCTCCAGGTGCTTTGCCTTGCAATACTGTCAATGAGCATGGGAACAGTGAGTGAACTGCTGTCCTTCTGGAGAGCTCGGCTGTGTGCTGCTTGCTGTGATTGTGGGCAGTGAAGCTGAAGTAACCAGGGTACCCCTGGAGCACTTATCAGTGCCCAGCTAACCTAACACAGAAGCAAACCTCCCCTTGCTATGGAGAACCTCCAAAAGTGGAGTACTAGTTATTTCAGTAGAGAAAAAAAGCAGGTAACACTCTCCTCTCCAAATTTTACTCATATATGCCTTGGAGGGATGGCTTAGACCGACACTTTAACAGCCACCACTGTAAATTACAGCACGGCTAGTTTTGTATGTGGTTTGAGTTTTGGTTTACCGGGGCAGGTAAGAAACCAGAAGGTCAAAAAAGCAGGTTTTTTTTGTAATCTGCAAGCTACGTTACCCTGGAATGGTTTTCAAAGTGATCTATATATACATGATATAAATCAGAGAAAAAGTCATATTCATGTTAAGAAACTGTGGTGATGTTAATAAAATGTGGCTCTGTGTGTTCATGCATGTATGCATATACTTGACTTTATGTATTTATATGTGCATGTGAGACTGAGCTGTGATACTGCTTCTCTTCATTCTCATTGGTTGAGATACTGTAAATTAGTTCAACATAAACTAACTTTTTGCATTGGAATTTTCCAGTATTTCAGGAAGTAAATGTACTGGCACTGAGATCACGATGCCTGAACTACCAGGTGTTGTGCATGGGAACCATGTAGAGGAAACTGTTACTTGTTGGAAAGACAGCAGGAGCCCCATAACAAAAAACATCACTTGTTACGTCACTGATGTTATCCACGATGGAAAACTATGGAAGGCAGAGATCTTGGAGACTTTCAGTGGGCTTTGAAAAACCTGTATGTTGCATCTGGAATGTTTGCAAAATGTTGTGGGTTTTTTATAGAAAATTCTTTTGCTCTTTTCAGTTTTTTTATCCAAAATGGCACTAGAAAGGACTCAAGTCATGGGTATAAAACAAATCAAGTTTTCAACAGATAACACAGTTTGATGATACAGATGAGAAATGAAGCAGAAACCAGGCCCAATATGTATAATTTAAGACAAGGCACGTAAGTATATAACCAGTTCAGAATTTATCAGATGGCTAATCTATGCCATATTTAGTATCAACAGAAGAATTCCTGTGTCATACACAATTCTAGCAAGATGGTAAACGCATCTGCTTGCTTCACTTACAAGTATTTTTCAAGACCTGGTTGTAAGTGATTTTAATCAAGAGTCAGTGTTTCTGAGTAGAGCACAGCCCCATGCAAGGAGGTACAACGACAGTATCCATGTCTATGTGCGCCCATCTGAGTTCATGGATCATGATCTAAAGCTGGTTGGAGACTGACAGCTCCATTCCCTAGTAGCTTTCAAGGCCTTGAAATTGGTTTTCACCCTGCCTGGGAACAAAATTTAAAAGGTTTAAACTTTTTTTATGGAAATCTAACAGCACCAG
Organism: Melopsittacus undulatus; assembly: GCF_012275295.1. Classification (NCBI taxonomy): domain Eukaryota; kingdom Metazoa; phylum Chordata; class Aves; order Psittaciformes; family Psittaculidae; genus Melopsittacus; species Melopsittacus undulatus. Next base: position 91,840,969 of record NC_047527.1, on the reverse strand, counting down.
AACAGCCATTTGGGGGTCAAAATTTTTGTCTTCTCTTTCAGAAAAGGAGGAAGTCAGGACAAAGAGAAAGGTCATGAGAAACTGGGTTCTTGCACTTGAGCTTCTGTGTTCAGAGCAACAAATTTAGCATCTAATGTAGTGGGGAACCTGGTTTCCAACATCCACAGCTCCAGGTTAGCAAGAAAGTTACTCAGTTTGGTCGTTTTCTTTTCCTACAGCCACTAAAGGAGAAATTTAATCAAATCCAATTAATTGCAGGAAAATTTCACTCAGCTGTGTGTGTTTGGAGCTGCCTTTGCCAGCAGCCCAGCCCCAGATGATGGGATTATCTGTGCTTATTAATATGATTCCATTTAACTTTGCTGCTGCTTGATATTCTGAGGCACAAAAATTTGTGCAGCAAAGCCTGTTTCTAGGTGAAAAAAATGCTTATCTTTCATAAAGTCTTTTGCATACTGTAAGCTTTATTACATTTCCTCCATGCATCTTAAGCCCTTACAGGACTGGAGCCAAAATGCCAAAATTCCTGTGCCACCTGTCGATGTCACTGACACACAACATGCTGCAGGCCCATGGAGTCTCAGCTGCTGTTCTCCATGTCCCCACTTGCCCTGTTGCTAAGACCCAATAGAGTCTCAATTCCTCTGGGCCATTGCCAGTTAGGAATTGTATCTCCAGGTCACCATGAGAGGGATAATTTTTTTTCCTTATTTGTGTGATAATTTTAATCTGGTTGGTTTCTTACCCAGAGACAGAGACAAAATGTAATCAACTTTGCCTAGGAAATTAAATACTTCTGGAAAGATAATCAGCTGGATTAGGAAAAAAAGATAAGTTTTAAACCAGTAAGTCTAGAGCCCAAACTTTTGTAAGTCTACATGATTTAGCTCTCCCCTCCCACGATGTCATTGTCACATACATCATTGCAAGCCACAGCACTTGCAGTGTGCCTTGAGGTGAAAATGTCATAATTCCCTTTGGAGGCACCCTTCTCAAATGGCAGTAACACAGCCCAGCTCCTATTCAAGATGTGGTAGGAAAAGACGGTATCTAGCATGGGATTATTCTACACTAACTACATGGTGATACACAAAGCTCAAGGTATTTCCTGAGGATCTGGGACCAGCTGATGTCCCATGCACACTCTCGATTCCCCAGGAGAGCTGTGTGAGTGCTTTTTCTCCTCCCCCTTCTGTTACGTTCTGCTCCTTACCATGCGGGGCACAGTATGTGGTTTAGCTGCCACTAGCCCCGTCAAATTAACGCCCATTAATGTCTGTAACTGAGTTCCTACAAACTCTATTTCATGTCTTATTTAACAGAATCTGCTTCTGATACAGTAAAATCTCAAATTAGCCCAGGTACTTTAAGGAAGGTAATGGACAGGAAGGATGCTTGTAAGAGCTGAAGACCAGCCTTAGTGGGAATATAGAATCATAGAATCATAGAATAGTTAGGATTGGAAAGGACCTCAAGATCATCTAGTTCCAACCTCCCTGCCATGGGCAGGGACACCTCACACTAAACCATATCACCCAAGGCTTCATCCAACCTGGTCTTGAACACTGCCAGGGATGGAGTATTCACAACCTCCCTGGGCAACCCATTCCAGTACCTCACCCTCCTAACAGTAAAGAATTTCTTCCTTATATCCAATCTAAACTTCCCCTGTTTAAGTTTCAACCCGTCACCCCTTGTCCTATCACTACAGTCCCTAATGAATAGTCCCTCCCCAGCATCCCTGTAGGCCCCCTTCAGATACTGGAAGGCTGCTATGAGGTCTCCATGCAGCCTTCTCTTCTCCAGGCTGAACAGCCCCAATTTTTTCAGCCTGTCTTCATATGGGAGGTGCTCCAGTCCCCTGATCATCCTCGTGGCCCTCCTCTGGACTTGTTCCAACAGTTCCATGTCCTTTCTATGTTGAGGACACCAGAACTGCACACAGCACTACAAGTGAGGTCTCACGAGAGCAGAGTACAGGGGCAGGATCACCTCCTTCGACCTGCTGGTCACGATCCTCTTGATGCAGCCCAGGATACAGTTGGCTTTCTGGGCTGTGAGTGCACACTGCATCTGGCTCATGTTCATTTTCTCATTGACTAACACCCCCAAGTCCTTCTCCGCAGGACTACCATGAATTTCCTTTTTGCCCAACCCGTAGCTGTGCCTGGGATTGCTCCGACCCACGTGTAGGACCTTGCACTTGGCATGGTTAAACTTCATGAGGTTGGCATCAGCCCACCTCACAAGTGTGTCAAGGTCCCTCTGGATGGCATTCCTTCCCTCTAGCGTATCAACAGAACCACACAGCTTGGGGTCATTGGCAAACTTGCTGAGGGCACACTCAATTCCATTGTCCATGTCAGCGACAAAGATATTAAACAAGACTGGTCCCAACACCGATCCCTGACGGACACCACTCATTACTGGTCTCCAGCCTAACATTGAACCATTGACCACAACTCTTCGCGTGTGACCATCCAGCCAGTTCTTTATCCACCGAGTGGTCCACCTATCAAATTGATGACACTCCAATTTAGAGACAAGGATGTCATGTGGGACAGTGTCGAACGCTTTGCACAAGTCCAGGCAGATGACATCAACTGCTCCACCCCTGTCCATCATTTCCGTAGCCCCATCATAGAAGGCCACCAAATTGGTCAGGCAGGATTTTCCCCTAGTAAAGCCATGCTGGCTGTCACCAAGCACATTTCTCTTTTTCATGTGCCCTAGCATGCCTTCCAAGAGAATCTGCTCCAAGATTTTGCCAGGCACAGAGGTGAGACTGACTGGTCTGTAATTCCCTGGGTCATCCATTTTCCCCTTCTTGAAAATGGAGGTTATATTTCCCTTTTCCCAGACATCAGGAACTTCACCTGACTGCCATGATTTTTCAAATATGATGGCCAGTGGCTTTGCAACTTCATTCGCCAGCTCCTTCAGGACCTGTGGATGGATTTCATCAGGTCCCATGGACTTGTGTACATTCAGGTTCTTAAGATGGTCTCAGACCAGATCCTCATGTACAGTGGGCCCAAGGTCTAGGTTTTCACAGTCCCTGCGTCCGCCTTCCAAGACTCGGGTGCTGCGGTCAGAGCCTTTGCCAGTGAAGACCGTGGCAAAGAAGCCATTCAGAACCTCAGCCTTCTCCAAGTCCTGTGTAGCCAGTTCTCCCGAAAGCTTCCGGAGGGGGCCTACATTGTCCTTAGTCTGTTTTTTAGCTGCTACATACCTATAAAATCCCTTCGATTATCTTCAACATCCCTTGCCAAGTTTAGCTCCAATTGGGCCTTAGCTTTCCTAACTTGGTCCCTAACTACCTGGACAACATCCCTGTATTCATCCCAGGCCACCTGGCCTTGCTTCCACCTTTTATAAGCCTCATTTTTCTTATGAATTTTTCTCAGCAGCTCCTTATCCATCCAAAGAGGTCTCCTGGCCCTCCTGCTGCACTTCCTTCTAGTCGGGATGCAACACTCCTGAGCTTGTAGCAGGTGATCCTTGAATATTAACCAAGAGTCTTGGGCCCCCTTGCCCTCTAGGGCTATATCCCATGGAACCTTGCTAAGCAGGTTCCTGAAGAGCCCAAAGTCTGCTCTCTTGAAGTCCAGGGAAGTGAGCTTACTGCACGCTATTCTCACTGTCTTGAGGACCTTGAGTTTGATCATCTCATGATCACTGCATCCAAGACTTCCCTGGAGAGTCACATTTCCAACGAGCCCTTCCCTGTTGGTGAGCATGAGGTCATGCAGGGCACCTCTCCTCGTCAGCTCCTTTATTGCTTGCAGAAGGAAGTTGTCTTCCACACAATTGAGAAACCTCCTGGATTGCTTGTGCCGGGCCATACCATTGCACCAACAGATGTCAGGGTGGTTGAAGTCCCCCATGAGAACAAGGGCCTGTGAGTGTGAGGCTTTTCCTATTTGTCTGTAGCATTCTTCATCCACAGGTTCCTCTTGATCAGGCGGTCTGTAACATGTCCCCACAGTAATGTGTCCCGTCACCGATTTCCCCTTAACCCTGAACCACAAACTTTCTGTTAACTGATCACCTGTCCCCAGACAGAGTTCCATACTCTCCAGCCTATCCCTAACATAAAGGGCAATTCCCCCTCCCCTCCTACCGGGCCTGTCTTTTCTAAAAAGCCTATAACCCTCCATTCCAACACTCCAGTCATAGGAGCCATCCCACCATGTTTCGGTGATGCCTATTATATCACAGCCCCGTAGATGTGCCCACATCTCTAATTCCTCTTGTTTATTCCCCATGCTACGGGTATTTGTATAGAGGCATCTGATCCGAGCTCCAAATGAAGCTGGCTCAATGGCTGGAGCAGCTAGAATATTACTACATTGCTCAGAGTATTCATTATAGGTGCTGGCAACTGACTGGGTGTGTTGGGATGGAATGATGCTCCCCTCCCCCAACACAACTAGTTTAAAGCATCCTTGACAAGTCTGGCAAGCCTCCCAGCAAAGCCACTCTTCCCTTTCTTTATCAGAGCAGCTCCACCAGACCCCAGTAGTCCTGGCCTACAAATGTGGGCCCCATGTCCAAGACACCCAAACCCTTGACTATGACACCACCCTTTTAACCATTTATTAACCTGTCCAATCCTCCTTGCCTTTGGAAGGTCCTCCCCTGTGTCTTGGAGAATTGTCGAAAAGACTATCTGAGCTCCAGAACCCCTGACCACCTCTCCCAGAGCTCTGTAGTCCTTCTTTATACTCCGCAGGCTACTACTATCTATATCCCTAGCACCCACATGTATCACTAGAAGTGGGTAATAGTCCGTGGGACTTACTAGAGCAGGCAGCCTCTCCGCAACATCCCTGATCCGTGCCCCAGGTAGGCAACACACCTCCCTTACGACCAGGTCAGGCTGACAGACGAGCGCTTCTGTCCCTTTCAAGGCAGAGTCCCCTACTACTACAACCCGCCGCTTTTTCCTGGCGGCACCAGTAGAGATCTTCTGTACCAGTGCACCAGCCGACTGTTTCTGGTGCAAGTGCATTTCCTCATTAGCCCCCTGCAGGACAGCAAAGTGATTCTGGGTGGGTACAGCAGATTTAGGAGGAAGCCCCTTGCTTTTTATTGCTCTCTTCCTCCTTTGGTTGTTTTTTTTTTTTTTGTTACTAATTCCCAGCTTCCCTGATATAACTGGTAGGATTCTAGATTTAGTAAAGGATTGCCCTGATCAGTTATAGCCTATAGCTAAACAGGGAACTATGGAGACATGTCAATACATCAGATAGGATAGAGGAGTTGAGAAGCCTGAGATCTGAAAAATTCTCATGACCCCTGCTCTCTGACAAGGAAAAAATCATGTTTAATATCTCAGTCTTCCTATTTATATAATAGAGTAATACAGTTTCATGTTTGCTAAACTCTGAGATTAGAAATGAATGGTAGTAAATATGGGCAATCTACTTTGACTTAAATTGAGTTTTTAAAAGAAAAACTTTTAAATAACAATCTGATGTGCATTATATGTCTCTATATATCTCATAATAGATTTTAGAAATACACATCATGGCCTTTATGATTTAATTGTGTTAGTGTCACTGTGATGTGATTTCATTTGAATTATAACTCCAATGGGAAATTGCCATGTCACCTCAAAGACAGGCAAAGTCTTTAGGGGACTGTATTAGAGAGAGAAGCAATTTGGGAAGAACATTTCAGAGCTGTGATCAGATTCATGTGATTCAACATAGTGGCTGGAGCGTAGTGACACATTTGACTTCCTGCAATGGTCAATAATGATCTATAGTAGCCCAGTCTGAAACTTGGTTTTTTTTCTTGTCTTCTCATATGATGTGGCTTGACCTCCAACTGCCTCATTCTTTATCCCAAGGGAGTCTCCAACGTAACTTTCAATACTAGTACTTTTATTGTACAGTTCACTAACCTTTTACCTGAAAAACTGGGCTTGCACAAAGTAAGTTAAATATTTTACTGTATCTATCACTGAGAAAGAGTAAAAAAGGGGCAGAAAGAGACAGAGTCAGTCTACTTTTACTCAGTCAACTAACAGCCACTCAGGAGTAGACAATGAAAATTAGGTATCTTTTATACTACAGCAAGATTTTCAGTAAGTACAGAAATTTGTCTTTTACCCCTATACATTGGTAGGTATCCATGTAATACTTAAGGAAAAGAGAAAATATAAATTAGAGAGAGCTTAAAGATATCAAATGGGCAAAAATTTTGGTAGCACTGTATTGCACTGTATTATTCTCCCTCTTACTGCCGTTGCTTTGTCTAGGAATTCTGTAACAATTAAAACTACCAGAAAGAGGCTTAGCCTAAATAGAGTTAAATTACTGAATGACTAGAAGTGAACCCAAGCAAAGGAGTCTTTGCTTCATTTCTCCTTGAATGGGTCACTCAAGACAAAGGATGGCAAATCACGCAGCTGTGACACGCAATGCTTTTTTGTTTGCAATTCCATTATTTATTCTAGCACTTATAAAATGTATTCTTTACAGCGTATCTGGGGACATGTAAAAAATGTAAATCTACAAGTAGTCTTTAGACTACTTCCTTGGAAGAAAACTCTTGACATTCCTCACAATGGCTGTTATGTAAGGCAGAAATGGAGGAAGCAGACAGGCTTTATATCATGCGCTCACACTTTTTTTAGACCAATGGAAAAAGGAAATTCTAACAATTGGGGCCAACATGCCCTAGCAATGCCTCTTTTATAGACACAGATTTTAAGTGTAAGCTGTAGTAATCATGGTTATAATAATTTTCTAGGCACCTCCAAGTCTTGTCATCATGCACTGCCAAACCAGCATGGCTCACAGAAAGCCATCATCCACAGACTGAACTGCTCCCATAAAGATAAGGAGCCCAGTGCAGACACCGGTGTTCTCATTTAGAAGATTTTCTTTAGCAGTTAATGGTGCTAAGTAAGCAGAAGAGTGTGCTTCAAGGCTTGTGCTGCCCCAAGTGAGTTGTAGGCATCACAAGTAGTAAAGGGCAAAGGAAGGACAAAGCAAGAAGAAACAATACTCACAGCGGACATCAGTTCTACTTGAGGGACCAGGAGCAGGCATGAAACCAGTAAACTCACTCTTCCCCCAGCTATAATGTTTTAATTACATGACTAGGGGCTATCCCTGCACAAATTCTTGATGATTCCTCTGGCTCAGCAGCACTCTAGAGAAAAGCTAGACAGAACCAAACAAGCAAAGTTGTTGCAATCATCTCTTTCGATGTACATCTGTTAGCACAGCCACCTGTTACAATTATTATCAGTTCTAACAATGTGATAAATCATTGCAAGTATAGGTCATATTTATATTTGTAAAAATCTTAGGAAGATTTTGGAATAAAAAATCCATTGTTAGAAAACAGTACAGTATACCAAAAATTGACAGTTATTGACACTGATGTTAACATCTTTGAATGACAATGTTTTTTAACAATCTGTAACATGCTTCTTATGCCTGTAATGACCTGACATTTGTTAATCATCTATTAAACTTTTTAAACATCAACTTGTTTAAAAATCTGAGCTAAATAAATCCATGGGAATCATAAAGAGTAGAGAGAAAGGGGAGCGGAAATTCACTGATCTCATGAAAAAGTATTCTTAATGTTTCCAGCAATTTCTCATAATAATAAAGATATTAAAAGAAGAGCTAAGGCTAGCATTTCCTGGCTGTTTAGACAGGGTAACATGGCTGAGACTATGTGCTGCTTAATACTGGAAAGTTTGAAGATATGTTTGTTTTCTGAAGAGCAAAAGTTTTTGACAGATACTTGTCCGGAAAACAGCACTACTTAATCAGCCAGACAAGGTGCTGGTGGATGAAGCACAATGTGTTCTTCCTGCAGAAAACAGGAGATGTGTTACCACATAAAACTCAGATCCCTCACACTGTAGCACAAGAACATGACTAATAGGTCAGATCAAAATATTTACATTAAAAAATATTAATTTGCTTCTTCCCAAGAGGTTCTCTAAGCCTTAATGCATTGCTGTTTCTATTTCTTTGATTCATATCCTGGCAACTCTAAACAAACACATGCTTGCACATTTACAGCCAATCTAAACATCTATCAAATCCACATATCATGTAACCCCCTGCTTCCTTTTCCTATCCACTTTATTGTTTGGATCCATGAGCTGGGGAGACATCTGACCTACTTGATAGTGAAGCACCTAATTCCACTCTGGATCATTCAAACCCAAGAAATAATACAATACTTCTCTTACATATATTTTCTGAAAACTATTTCAACCAGAGAAAGATGGCACATGATTAGACTTGGAGACACAGGTTGATGTTTTCAAGCAGCTAATGGTGAAAGAGGCAATATGGAAAAGGGTAGGAAACATGAGCCCCCCTTTTATGACTATTCTCTGGCCATGATGGGTTTCTGATGATCCCAAAATAAAATACCAGATGTTGTTTCCCCATGAAGAGACAACTGATTTTGTAGACTTCTTAGTGGGTTATCTGGATAGAGCTGCAAACAAACTCCTGAGGCTGGCTGCTTCAGAGAAATGCTGACTGCAGATTGAATTTAGGTTCTTTCAATGCATTCATTTATTTTCAATCACTGTGTCTCCCCTCTTTTCAGCCAGCTAAAGTTTAGCATCTCTGTGTGCCAGATCAGTTCATCCAATAGACAAGAGCTGTCCTACCAGTGACCTGGCCTCTGATACCACTCTGATGTCCTTGGGAAATGGACCAAACCCGGAGGGCAATGGTGTAAAATGTACTTAGAGATTTTTAAATCCCCTCATTCAAATTAAAAGTGGATTAAGTACTATCCTGGGCAGTTACTAATCTGATGGATATTCATTCCAACATTATTCATAGAATTATCATGAAATAAATGCAATTAGATCACATAAAAGATATCGGTTCCAAATCAAGTGGCATATTAAAATTAAATCAGCCCAAAGCCTAGCTCTAAACATTTTTACAGCTGGGAATCCTGTTATGAAAAACCAGCTCACCTTTGTACCAGCTTATGAGCTGTTTTGTGAAAGATTTTTCACAGAAAAATGTCACCAAGAGGCCCAGAAAAAAAAGCTGGAAGGTCAGAAAAGGTTTCTGATCCTCTCCCTCTGGAACCAAACCCATCCCACCAATACCAGAGTGACAGAGCTGTGCAACAAGCCTGAGAACATAACAAAATGATTTACATGCCAGTTTTGAGAGCTGGTTTCTATTCACTGCACATTTATAGTTTGCACGTGGCAATTTTATTTTTTTACTCAAGCCATAATCTATCTGCTACTAAGAGAAAAAAAGTTTTAATGCATTAAGTCAGCTCTTTGCTGCATCCCCAAATAGTCATCGGAGATTTACATGAATGTAAATTTACATTCACATGCTTGTTTTATATTCCATTTTTGGTAACTGCTCCTAACAGAGTTACTCTGGAAAACAGCAGCTTCTTCCTATGGGCTCTACTTCCCAGGGCAATGAGAACAGTCTCTCTGCAGTTGTTTCCAAGTTTTCCACAACACTGGAGTGGCCAGGCCTGCCGGCAGGGTTTCAAAGCAATGGTGTACAACACAGCTTGACAAACAGTGCATAACCAGGTCTCATGGATGAAGGCTTGCAGAGGCTTTTTTTAACCCCCACCTGAAGCTGAGTGGCAGAATGATGGAAAGGCATGACCGTCCTGCTCTGCGTCACATGTCACTCACCAAGCTGGGGGACAACCGATGGCAAAGGCTTTAAAAACTGCCTTTTTCCCTCCAATTGCTTCCTTCCCTTGCTTTAGAGCCTGCCCCAAGCCCTCTTGGAGGCCTTCACCACCAAATGCAGAGGAGTGCTGTGCCTCAGCCCACCTCCCTTGCTCCCAGAGGAGACCTAAAAGGAATAATAAATTGCATGTGTGAGATCCTTATGCATCTTTATAAGGTATAAAGATACACAAAAGGATGTGTTCCTGATCTGCTAGGTTGTGAGGATTTAATAAATGTATTTAGAATCAGTGTCTCTTGCTATCTGAGAGGGTGTGTTGGGTTTTTTTGTTAGAGGATTAGTGGGGTTAATGATACCACAAATGCAGTTAACTCTCTACTGTCAGAGAACATGACAGCTTGCAAGGGGCCCTGTGAACATATATGCTTGATTTCCTGGGTAAGAGCTGTACTGTTGATATTATCAGAGGTTTTCCATTAGCTGGGTTATATCCTGGAGGACCACAGAGCCCCCTGAAATGAAGATATAAAATGGGAAAGCAATTCTACTCAAACTGTTACAAGTTTCAGGATCTACTATTATGCTGAAGCACCTGGTGGAAGCATGCGAGACAGCAGCAGGCAAGGAGGGTCAGCTTCCCCTGCTTGGGTACCCTGCTGCTGCCACTCCAGCATGGAGGGACGTGTCCATATCTTAAGGTGTATTAGAAAGGAACAGAAAGGAAACAAACCCTTTCACTTAGTCTGATAAAAACATGTGGACCTAGCTTTGCTGCCCAGGGTATAAAAGGTGCAGAGTCACTAACTGGCATTAATTTCACTGATGTGTGGGCTGTGTCAAGGTCTTCAAGGAGAAAAGCCTCTGGAACTGTAGGGTGTTAACAGTCTACTTAGAAATTGCAGTAGAGATTGAGTTAACTATGAAAATACTTAAAGCTGTCTCCACCTTGCAAAAATTTAGTCCTTATTTTTATGACAACAGACTTCCTCAGCTGCAACTGTCAGCAATGCGTTCCTCACTCCAGGTATTTATCTAGCATAATTAAGTGTGGAGTAGGGGATAACATTCCTGAAATGCAATATAAATTAATTGTACATTCATAAATGTATAGTCACAAGAGTGTATATTCATTACTCCTCAGGGTTTTAAACACATTTTGGCATTTTTCTGCAACAATCTCTTATTTCCCTGGTTCTATGCCTGGAAAGTAACATCCAGCTAGCCATTTATAAATGTTTTCTATCTATAGCATTGTTATACCCCCATCTATCTTCCCCATTTCCATGATGCATAGAATATATATTTTCCACTTGGTAGAAATCAGATGAGCAATGCATGTGCTCCTGCAGCTGTTGATTATGCAGAATGAAGGCTGCTGCAATTTTCCCAAAGGGAGCTTAGCAAGGTTTCTTTTCATTTCTTTTTTTTGTGGCCTGCCTCTTCAGCCAGCAATTCACTCAGCACCTTGACCATGAATCCCTTGTAAATTGGCATTTGCTCAGCCTGTTTTTAGGCACAGTACTTAACACTGGTCTTAGGACGTTTCTAATTACTGAATGAGGGGCACCATGTGACAGGTTTATAGTTCATTATACTGGGGTGGGCCAAGTTGTAACAACATTTTGGGTCAGGCCAGGGTCTCAAGAGATCATTAAAATCTGAAGTAGGCCACTTGACAGTAAATACCAGCACAGAACTGAATTTGATTCCCAAGGTTCTGAAAGAAAAGAAAGCCAACTCATTAGCTAGCTGCCTGGGCTGATTTCATATGGTATTATTACTTTGTTCTTTTATCTGGCACAACCATGTGTTCAGATATTTACTAGTTGTTAGAAAAGACCAAGGCAAAGAAACCTTCATGTGCTAGTGGAAATCATGCTATGGCTGATGATAAAGCATTTATTTTCTGTTTCATATTTTTAACAACAATAACCAAAGAAAAAGAAGAAAGAAGGAAAAAAAAATGCGTCATGAAAGATAAGGATTGATGAGCTGGCTTCCATAAAAGCAGTGTCTTTGATCCGTTGCCCAAATTTGTGCCAAATTTGCTGAGATCAACATTTTCACTTCCCCCTTCCACACAGCTTCTCTGAAATACAGGAGACGCTTGTAGTCACGGATTTACAGCACCTCCAAAGACATTAAGTAAACACACCTTGGGGCTCATCGTTCTTGCTTTTGTGCTTCTCTAATGTCACTGGGTTAAAAATCTGGGCAATTAAAAACTATACCTCTTCTGGGTACAAAGAGACTGTTTTAGAGGTTTGTGGAGAAATATGGCTTATTTTCATTAATGTGTTAATGTTTGCTAACTTATTTTTGTAGCTTTCCGAACCAAAATAAGTATGTACAAATATGGATTTCAAGAACATTCTACAGGAAGAAAGCTAAAATGAGCCTAAGCTAACAAAACAACTTTGTCTTATCCCTTGCCCACATCTGAAAGCTCTAAATTGGAAACTAAACAAATGGATAGAGAAGCAAAAATGATTGGACTGAGCCATGAGGTTTGCATCTAGATAGGAGCTCTCTCCAAGTTGCTCAAAGCAAATCAAGAATGGATTTTTAAATTCTATTTAGAGAAATAAGGCTAGGACATCTTGCTAAAGTAATACACTTGAAAGCTACTTACTCAAAAGTGCCCCTTCTAATACAACTTGGTTGGTGTTAAGGTAATTAACTCATCCTTTCCTCATGAATTTTCCCTTTCCTCATAGGCATTTCTGCATTTTCTTTTAACTTGTGCCTTCACCTCCCAGCTGCTCTGGCCATGTTACAGTGCAACTCCTGGCAGCTGCTTCTCCCATGGATGATTTCCTGCAGCCGACTCTCGCCTCCTGATGTCAGCTCTCTGGAGCAAGGACCTTCTCCATCACCCTGCAGAACAGTGACTTCATTCATGGGTAGGTTCAGTGAACTCAATTATCCAGTGATAAATCATTAATGTCGCAGGGGATGGCTCCAATGGCATGATCCAACACAACACCTCACTACATGAGGAAGCCCATCTCCCTCTCCCACCTCTCCTCTCCAGCTCTGCTCCCACTGCCCAGCTGATGCCTCCAGCAGCCACTTTTCCTGTGTTTCAGCTGAGAAGGCAAATGGAAGCAGGCTGGAGGCAGGAGGGAGAGGAAAGGAGAAGAGGGGAGAGCAAGCCAGCAGCGGGCAGCACTGACCCATGAGATGTGTGGAATTATAACCTTGCAGAGGAAAATAGACACTAGGAAATCAGATAGCTGTTTGTTTTGTTTTGTTGGTTGTTTTTTTTTCTCAGAAGCCTAAAATGAAAGGATCCAGAAACACACAAAGCTATGCCTAAGTGACAAATCAAGTCAATGGAACAAAGCCAATTTAAAATAACTAAGTAGGTTTGGTCCCTAAAGCTCACAAAAGGCACAAAGTCTCCCTCTCCATCCCTTTGATGCTCCTGAGGATCACTTCCACTGCCTTGTTCTGTACCACTTTTGCACTGGTGTGCTCCAGAGGTCCCTTTGCAGTGCAAGACCTGAGAGACACTGAAGCCGAGAAACGTGCTCTTTTTGCTTTAATGGTTTATCTTCCAAGCAGGGCAGCAGGCTCTTTTGGTGGCAAAAAGGGAATATCAAATTAATCCAGGAATGCACTGCAGCGCTCAGCATGTCTACTGCAAACCTGGCTGAACTTAGTCACAAATCACAAACCTGCCAGTTTTTGCCTGCCCACAAGAACAATACAGTGATTTAGAGCCTGTTTTTCTGTTACGGCTGACAAAGTAGCCAACCTTTCCTGAGCCTATGAAGAGTTAACCTGGGCTAGCAGTAGAAGGCGAGGGAGAAAGCAAAAGACAGCTCACTGGGTGGAATTAAACCCCTGTGCTATTAAAACTAGTAAGGTCGGTATCGCTGCTCCAACAAGCCCTAGATTTTCCAAGCGTTTTCCATGACCTTGTCTAATCCAAGCAAGGTGCTCCTGTAGTTGGTCACACTTGTACAGAAAGAGACTGGGAGTGAACGGGTGGAGAGGGAGGGAGGAGAGGGAGTAAGAGCTTGAGCCTCACCCTGAAAAGGATTACAGCACGTGCAGTTTTATTTCATGGTCTGCCAAATGCCCCTTGCTGTGTCTGTGAATGGAAAATAGGATAGAAGAGTGAGCTGGAATTTACAGAGCCTTTGAAAAGCAACTGGTGTCAGCATGTGCTCGAAATATGCCAAGTACTTCTTTCACTAGAGAGAAGGCCTCTTTTGGCTTTTATGGGGCACATGACAGTAGGCAGAAGACAACAAACATTACACTGCTGTGACCCCGGCAGAGAGAGAAATCTTCCCACATCTCCCCACCTATGAGGCAAACAGGAGGAAATACAATCACAGCTATTTTTGTCCTCTGTGATCTCATGGCAATGTTGTGGCCGACATCTGCTAAGTTTGGTTTAAAAAACACACCTTTCTCAACAATGTGACGTAGCTTGCTGGGTTCTTGCTGGGTTCTTGCTGGGTGCTCAGCTCCTCTGAGGCAATGGGTCCCAGTTGTGTCTCCATTTTTTTCCCACAACTGAGAGGGATAGAAGTGGTTTTGCTTCTTAAAGTGAACCATTTGTTTCATAACCCTCCACCTGGGGTCTCCAGTACTGACCCCAAGAGGTGAGGCTTGGCAGCAGGAGCACCACATCCATTGTATGGACATGCTACATGGCATGGCTGAGACCTTAGCAGGACCGCAGGGGTGGAAAGTGTCTCAATGGTTTTAAAAATGCTTTCAGCTGAACAAAGCTTTGTACAGGGTAGTGCAGAACAGCATGTATAAGCACCCACTGGTTCCTGCTTGAAGACAAAGCCCAACCCAATGGAAGAGCCTCAAGCTGTGAGAACTCTAGGGTGGCTGCTAGGCAGGAGAAGAATTCAGGCGGAATGATACCCATGTGTTTATAGGAAGGTTGTATGTTATTATTCCTTCTCCTAGTGAGCTTTGTTTATTGTTTTTGGAATGGGATAAAGAGAAGAAAATCTGGACTTAAAAATAACTTAAATAACTGATGTACAAAGATAATATACATGACAGCCTAAAACACAGATTACGGGAACACAAAAGTATATACTTCATTGTGTATTATTTTTAGGCACATAGGAAGTATGGAGAGCCTGTTCCACCAAGCAGGGAAGTAACTATGCTCAAGAATTTACCCAACTGCAATAAAAATTAAGTGATGGTCATGAGGACCCTTCACACAGGGCCTTGAGCACTCCCTTTTTGCTTGAAGAAGAATCAAGCAGAAGCTTACAATACTTGGCTGGATGATGGCCTAGCTCGTTTCAAAACCTAGCCCTGAGCAAAGCGTGTGCTTCGTCCTACAGGTCTAAAAGGCACACAGTCAGAAACTCTCCTCTTTGTAGCAGCTCCCTGTTTCAATGGCAGTTGCTGAGCTGTTAAGGTCTTTAAAGAATGTAACTTCAGATGATTCACTTTCAAGTCACAGTGGGCCTAAATTAAAGGTTAAAAGGGACCGGCATGTGTGTGTGTGTATGCATGTATTTGTGATCCATGGCAGCCTTGATGAGCTCATAATGTTCCTAAAATTAAATATACTTAAAGAAATGCAAGGGCTGAGAGTTTTAGTAGTTTCAGCTTCCTTGCACTATTTGTAATGTGGCTGTGAAGGTATATATATTAGTGTACAAAAATAAGTTCCCTATGAAAAAAAGGGAAGTGGAGGATGAACAGAGGAGACAAATGGATTAGAGGATAAAAAGTCCACCCTGATTAGCACACTTTTTCTCACCCTTTCCTAGCAAAACCCATAATGTTTTAGACCAACACAGTAAATTTCTGTCAAAATGGAAAATATTTACCAAAATCTTCAAATGACTGAAAGCAATGTCTTGTAGTATAAACTGCAAAACCACTTTCATTCTAGCATTGGGCAGGTCTGTGTCAGCAACCTGCCCTTGCGAGATGTCCTGCTCTGTAACCGTCCAACAGGCAAACCACCATGTGCAAGGATAGGAAAATGTCACATTACTAGAATATAAGTTCCTAAAATCACAGTCAGAAAGAGAGAAAAGCAACATTTCAAACTGGGAGTTGCAGTATTTTTCACATTGAAAATTGCTTGTAATAAGTTACGATTTTCTATTTGCATTGAGGTATAAAAATATAAGCTTCACTGAGAAACAAGGATTGGATAGTATGCTTGATAGAGTAGCTATGTTGATATAACTGGAAACAAATACTGGTGAAAACTGACCTAAAGAGGTTTGTGTCTCTTTTGGCAAAATTTTGACTTAGATGAAATGTGATATTGTAGTACCTTGCAACCAAATGGACAAGAGTTATAATGTGAAACTGTGGAATGGAAAGGTGGATATGCCTGAAGGTGGTCTTCACATGTTACATACTCACACATTCCTTGTCTGCCCCTTCTTTATTTAAAATAGAATCTCAGCTATTAAATGCTATCATGGCAAAAAACTATGGATATTCTCATGCTATTTGTTCAAAATACAGAGCACAAAGGGACAAAATTTCGAGTGAAGGTGAATTATGATGATGACAGACAGACTCACCAGCTAAATGTGCAACACGACAAGGGTGTTGTAGGATGTGTCTAGTCTTCCAGAGCCAAGCACTGTCAGCACACTTTAAATGTTAAGTTTCTCCACATAGTGTGTGACTGCTATGATCAGGATATAGGAGACCATTCATTGTGCCATCTGCATTGATAATGCATTTTACAGCTCGTGCCTTCCACTTAGCTCTATCCATATGGGCAGGAACGTCACATAGGTAGCATATTATATACATGGCTATGCAAATATACATGTATATTAGATTAATTTCATACCTATTTCTCTCACAGTTACATGGAGCTGGACACAGGTAAAACACCAATCAGGCTCAAAGAGAAAACATGTTTTTCTTACAGCTATGTCCTTGCTCTTCAGCTTAATGCAGCCTTGAAACTCTTGGGTTTGAAGAAGAAAACCAAAATCTAGCATGTTTCAGTATCTGGCTACCAGCAGCCCATGTGTGTCTGGGTTATAAGCTTCCTGGAGCCTACTGAAGGAGAAGTCTCCAGTTATTTCCAGCAGCTTTAGCTGGGACTGGATGCCAGGCTTGCACTTACAGGCATGTCCTGAGTCACCCCACAATGGCACTACTGTGCAGAGCACTCCCACAGTCTCCTCTTTGTGACTTTCTTAGCAAACTCTGGTCTAAACTGGACTGGGCTAGAAATTCCCATCTTGCTGTTCCAACCAGACAGTATTTATGATTGCCTTGAACATAATAATCGCTTGAGGCCTCCAAATAAATGAATTGGTGTGACTAAATGTCGTGGTTAAAACCAAGTCCCCCAACTCCCGGAGAGTTAGGAAGGAGAATCCAAAGAATGTAGCCCCTACGGATTGAGATAAGAACGGTTTAATTGCTAAGGCATAACATAAAACCCCTACTGCCATTTACTACTACAAATAATAATGATACAGCAAACAGCAAGTGAAGAGAATACAACACCCCACCAGCCACCGACCCATAAACTCACTCCACCTTGCCCGGCTGAGCACCATGTGCTCCCTCCTCCATTTTCCTCCAGAGCTCTCTACCCCTCCAGCCTTCTCTTTCCCAGTATGCATCCTGGGCATCACGTGCTATGGTATGGAATACCTCATTGCCTAGCCTGGGTCAAGTGTCCTGTCTCTCCTTCCTCCCGGACTCCCCTCCTCCACCTGGCTGGAAAAAACCTTGAACAAAAACACCCTCAAAACATGCTCAAACCATGACACTAAAACACTGCTGAGAGCTTGCTACTCTCTGTCCAGGCTGTCAGCTTCTGGGAAAAAAGTCCTCACTTTCCAGAAAATTCTTTGTTTGTCAACAGAAAGAAAGTGTAAGTCATAAACCATGTCAAGTAGGGATTAGGGTGGAGGATGTTTCATGGGCTGTCAGAGAATTGCCTGCCTCCTAGGGTCCCTCCTACCAGGATTTTTGCTGATTCTGCTTGAATATGGGAGGGAAGAAGAGGGACTGGGAGGAAAGGGGCAAACATTTTGGCCCCAGTGGCAGGCAGGGCACTGTTCAGTCAGCTGCCTAAATAGGAAACACAGCCTGAGCAAAACAAAAACACAACCAGCCAGCTTTGCTTCATTTAAAGGCACTAGGCTTGTTCTGTAAGAATGACGAGCTGTAAAACCCAGGCATGTGTAGTTTTCCTCTCTCTTAGCTGATCCCGTCCCTTGGGCAGGTTAGGGAACTGCTGCCCTGCCTTGTCACTCCACCCCTACAAGGCACCAACAATGTAGCCTAGGTCAAGCCTATTGTGTCAGCATCCTTAGGGACTATTCCAGCTACACAGCCTCAGCCAGAAGATGAAAGATGGGAGCCCAAATTCTCTCTCCCTCCTCTCTCCTCTATCTTCTCTCCCCTCTCATTTCTTTCTTTCTGGAGGCTCCCAACAAGCAGGGATTATTGGAGTAGGATTTTGGGAGGCACCTGACATGCAATAACTTTTATAACACACGTTTGGGCTGACAATCAGCACCACCTCACTGCCCAGGCTCCACAAACACTGCCACATAAAACTGAAACATTCACACCAATAAACGGTTTGATCTTGATGAGTTTTTAGAGCCATTCCACAAAACCTAAAGGCTGTCTAGGACTAAGGGAGAACTTGATTGCATGAGGTTGAGAAGTCAGCAGACGCTGGAGGACACTTGGAACCTCGCAGGGTCAGATCATTCCCACCCCGGGCGCAGCTGAGCTGGATGCTTTGCCATTGACCCCAATGGTGCTGCTGTCATACCCGCAGTGCCCATCACAGTCTGTGGCAGGGGTCCTGCTGACCACAGCAATGCTAGCTTGTATTTGGAAACAAGCCAAATCTCAGGGTTCATTATGCTTTGCAAATTACAGGGTGGAGATAAGGGTGAAAAAAGAAAGAACAGGAACCTTGACCACTTTAACAGCAGCAGGCAGTATTTAATTTTCAATCAAGTACCTAAAACAGACTTCAAAGGGCATTTAAACTGACAGTTTTATTTTCTCAGGGAGTAGGAGGAAAGATGAATAAGCAAAGAGTCAGATCTTTCTCAAAATAATTGCAGCCTTGACATATCTAAATTAGTTTGTAAAAGAAAATTCAGGGGCAGTTGATCTTATTAATTAGAGATGCAGCAGGACTGTAATACCCAGTTACTGAAAGGCAGCCTGGAGCTACTAAACCAAAATAAAACAAATCTTCCTTCTTCTCCAGTGAATTCTGAACATACTCCTCTCTCCTTTCCCCATTTTAAGTAAAAGTCATAACAAATACCTTCAGTTTGGAGGGGGAAGGAAAGAAATGTCTATTAAAAACATGTCATGAGTACCTCCTCCCACCTTACATGTTTCATTGTGTTTAGAATAGATTGCACTGTTGTACATGTAATAGGTTTTGTTACAAATGAGTGAGAAAACAAGCATGTCTGCGTTTTAAAAAAGCATTATTTAAACACTGTTAAAATCCTTTGATGTTGTGTTTGGGTTTTTTTTTCAGAGGAAAAAAAGCAGCATTCTTTCTGACTAGGCTTGCAGATGTTCCTTCTCCACTGAAATAGTTTCCCATTGTGGTACTGAAACACCTCTGTGCAGAGCATTCTGCCTGCTCAGGAGAGGAGCTTCTGCCTTGAAACTCAGAGCCCAAATAGGTGGGAGAAGAAACCCAAGGGGCAGGTGGAGAAAAGTGCAGGGCTGAGCCTCAAGTCACCTGAGATTACACAGAACATCATTGCCTGTCGTGTGCTTGCACATCAGCCTGTGACAGAGCTTTACACTTAGGTGATAGATGTGCACAAACACAGCTCTGTCTGAAAGAGCTGTGCTGGATTTGAACTGAGCTTAGTATGCTGGAGCATACTTTCATGATGACTGGTACTGTATCTGTCCAGCTGTGAAAATGAGGGGCCATATACACATACACATATCAATATATAAATAAATATGAATAAACCTAATGATTACATGGATTGCAATTGTCAGAGATGGTGGGAGTACCAAAGCTATTAAAGCACATTTTGTCTGATGGTGGACACTGTAATCATAAAATCCGTTCACTCTCTATGGAAAGCCCAGGCAATTTTCACAGAAGCAGCAAGACAAAAGGCAAACCTTTCTGCACAGCCACATTGCTTGTCTTGGATTTCATTCAAATGTAAAATGAAAACAAATTCCCATACCCAGGAAGCTGCGGCTGAGTCCATCCCTGTGTTTTCGATGGAAGTCTCAGCCTAGGAATCTCACAGCACGTGCTTGAGCCCCCTTCCAAATGTTTTCTTGCAGTAGAGTTGTGGACCCTTTGGGGGTAGAAACCCTGAGACTAAAGGACAAAAGGATGTGAAAAGGAACTGCAAGCATAATCTTCCTCACACAATGCTTTACCACAAAAGGAAAAAGATACAAACCTCACATGTACACCCTTGTTGTACTATATAACTATAGTTTGTGGGGCAAACTAAAAAAAAGACTTGTGGAAATTGATCCAGAAGCTGCCCCAGAGAACAAACTGAAGGATAAAAAGGTGATTGACATTCGTTATAAAGTGGTATTTACTAACAGCTTAGTACACCACAATGTAACCAAGTTTTTCAGAGGATCATCCCTTCATACTGGAAGTGTACCAACCATGGTGAAGTGTACCCTGCAAACCTTTGCAGCCTCCCCAGCAGTAATGGTGGTAACAGGTACAGCACCTCCTGAGCAGCAATTAGAGACTGTTCCTATGGCACAGTGCCGTTGTTCAGCAACCACTAACAAACAGATATGGACTGTCTCACTTTCTTGAGGTGGTTCCCATCCCTTTGTGACCGAAATTCAGATGTATCTCATTAACCTATAAGACCTGCTTGTGCCCCAACCAGGGCAATATGTGGTGATTTCATCCTTAGGCTGCTCAGATTAAACCACCATTGCAGTGGGACCACGGCGTTGAGCATCCTTCCCAGCCTGGAAGTAAGCCAGAGCTCCCTCTCCTTCCCGTTCACTGGCAGGACACAGCTATAGCCCAGCAAGCTGGGCCTCCGGAGCTGGAAATAAACATGCTCCCTAAAGTTTGGGGCTGAGGGATGCCCTCCACAAGCTGAAGGGGATCTGGCATGTCTCCCTGGCGATGGAGATGGTCGCCATGGTAACATCAGGACTGCACACATCAACAGATTTTAACATGTTGGCAGTTTGGGAAGTGACTGTTTAGGCATTCCAATTAGGGCGGATATTTACACGTTTAAAGGTATCACGTTCTTAAAATAAAAATAAAAAACCCCAGGAAGATCTATCCGAGAGAGACTGAGTGGTGCCAAATTAGGAAACAAGCCCTAAATATAGCCTGGGCAGAGGCACATCTGAAAAACAGCATCTAAACACAAGGAGGAAAGAGGAGCAAAGACGGAAAACGGAACTCCCGCTGAAAACAAACAAGCTACCGCCCGTGGCTCTGCAGCAAGTGACACTGCTCTGCCCCAGCCCCAAACCCAGCGCGGGGAGGCACCTGCAGCCAGGGCCACCCTCTGCATCTCCTGTGGATCCCTGGAGGGACCTTGGATCCCCACGCAGCCCTGACTGCAGTTGGCCTTTGCCTGTGAAACTGGTTCAGTGCACTTCCGGTGCTTGGTACCAGTCTCTTATGACACCCTATTTTCAGCGCACCGTATGCACACATGCAGGAGTGGTTGGGAAGAAGATGAAGGTTGTGACAGTGAAGGGGGGAGGCATTCAATATAGGGCTTTATCTCCTGGGATGGCAGTGTGAAACTGTGGGATACATGCTCTGAGAATAAGCTAAGAAGATCAGCTTCGACCAATACCGAGGCTGACTTTTAAATTGCCATTTTAAGCACTAGGCTTAACCACTCCAGGGAGCATATAAAGCAGTTCACACCTCTCAGACCTTTTGTTTCACACAATAATCATGTTTACACCTAATTCAGGTTTCCAAGGTGTTTATTTACAACTGGCTAAAGCTAGAAATGTGGAGACAGACCCCCTAACCATAAAGTGATACTAATTACAAAGGACCCTTACAAGCTTTGATCCTGGAGCACCATTGTGTTTTGAAAGGTTGCAAGCTCCCTGCCTGCAGAGTATAACAGCTCTCCTGACTGCACAGTGCTGCTGAGGAAGAGGAAACTGCTTCCAAATCTAGGAAATATGAAATAATTTCATCGCACTGGATTAGCATCTCCATGCAGGCCAGAGAGAAGAGATGCATGGACACACACATCACCTTCAAATCTGTGACTGCTTTTCTTGCAGCCATGCCCATGTGCCAGTCCACATTTTGGCAGAGCCCCCTCTCTCCCTGACCCACCAGCAGCTCCCACAAACCTGCTGTGTGCAGACTTTCTCCTCCTTCACTTATGCCACTGTGAATTCACAGTATCTATCCATGCCTGTCTACCATTTGTATCAAGTCCAGAACTAACACCCCCCATCCCATGGCTGCCTGCCACCCCCAGTGACTGCTCATCCCCTCTCCATTGCCTCCCCTCTTCAAGGTGACTCTGTCACATCCCTCCCCAAAGGCACCCACACACCCTCCCATCTCTTGTCAGTGATTTTCCCAGCTATATCACTCCACTAAGTTTAGCTTGACTGGAAGGTGTGTAACGCCAGCTGCTGCTTCACCTCACTTCTTGACTCACCTCTCAAATTGTCCTTCCTCCTGCTTGCCATTCAGGATCTCACTCCAATCTCCCTGGAGGAAAGTAATGAAAACAGAGCAGCTATTCAACCATCTGACCTTCTCTTCTGCTTCCTCCTCTTCAACCTCTTGTCCTAAACGCAGGAGTGTTTCATCCTCCCTTCTAGCCCCTCCATCCACCTCATCTACCCTCTTTTCACTGTTTCTGGCTCTTTCCCTGCAGAAAGATGTCCACTAACCCCACCTTAAGAAGCACCTTGACTTTTGACTGCCCTTGCTTTTTCAAGTAGGATGCCTCTCTTCTCCTTCTCTCCCCTCTCCACTGCCCCCCCAAAACAGTCACCCATCTATCCAGCCAACCACCGTCTAGACCTGGTTATTCTAATTGTATCTTGGACACTCTTCTGCCTTGCACTCAACACAAGCCTTTCTTGTCAGCATTTCTGACAACCTGATCTTGTCCAAAGGTCAGGGTGCTGCTCCATTGAACTTCCTTGACCCATAAACCATCCATAAATCACATGATTGAGGGCAATTCACAGCTCAGTATCTAATGCCCCAGTGTGCTAACCTCAAAACCATAGCCACCCTGCCTCTTACACCTCTCTGCTATCATTTCAAACTCAACAAGAAAGAGCTCCTCAACTACTCTGATAGCTTTTTCTGATTCATTCAAGTTATTGCTATGTTAGCCTCTGCTCAGACCTGTATACTGCTATCTGGGCATCCTCTTCAGCATACATCTCCTTTTCTATTCTTGTTTCCTGACTCTGGCTAAGCCGCATACATTGTCTTTGAATGCTATCTCTGTGTCACGCCATGCTGCTTCAATTATCATTCTCCTACACTTACATCACTGCAACATTCTTTTATCTGGCCTCCTCACTCCTATTCACCCAGGATGTTTCTAGAGATCCAGTTATCCTTGCCTATTATTTTGACCCCATCCCTTTTTCCTTTACTATTCCATTTTCAAATTGCACTGAACATGGGCTGCGTGTCTTGGATGTCCAAGCTGACCATCCTCATACTAATGTCTCATGCTCAGTATCAAGATAAATTTCCAAGCCAGCACTCTTTCCAGGAGCTCCTTCTCCAGTAAAAAAGACTCCACACTGACACCTCATTAGGCCCCTTCTAATCTTTAAACCTCTCCTTTATCACACTTATGCAAAACCCAGCAACTGTTAGACTGCAGTTGAGATCTCTGCCTACCATGACCAATACCATGCAATGGTTTGTGTGGGCTCTACCATCTGCCTGTATCTGCCTCATCTTGTACTCACACTTTGAGCTTCTTAGGACAGTGACAGTCTTTTGATTTCACTCAGATTGACCTTTGCTACTTATAGTTGTCACCTCTAGGAATTTACATTGTGATAGCCATCTCAAATTAGCTGCCTTGACATAAAGACACAAGGCCTGCCCTTAATATTGGTATAGCGTGTCTAATTGGCATGAAAATAATCTCACTACGTCGTAAAAAAAAGATGATGAACATCAAAATAGTATTTTTTATCAAATATCTATAAACAGAATAAATTATTAATTAACATGTTTTTTACTCTAAAAAGAGTCCTTCCTTCCTCCCTCTCTCCCTATTTCTTCCTTCTTCCCTCCCTCCCTCCCTATTCCTTGCTTCCTTCCTCTGTCTTTCCTTCCTTCCCACATACCTTTCCTGCTCAATTAACTATCATATCAATAAGCCAATGAAATTACAGAAAGTTGCATTTACATAATCAAATCTATTTAAAATCAATCTAATTAAAGTGGTGCATACTTCTAATGTAGACATTTAAACCAGTGCAATCCTTACATGTGCTCTTTTTAGCTAGCATTGATAAATCACTGTAAACTGATTTAAGCAAAAGTTTAAATTGGTTTATGTGCATCTAATTAAGATGTTTGTACTGGTTTAACTAGATCCATGTTAAACTGATTTCTTGAAAGTGGTGCAAGATTTTTACATAAACAAATCTTTGGCTCCCTTTCTCTTTGGTTCCCTTGCAAGTCCCAAGTCATGGTCTGCAGGCCATTCACTGATGGGGTCTGAAGAGCTGACAGATCACATAGTGCTAATGACCTCCAGTTTGTTTCCAGGCTTTTGGTCTCTTTATTGCTAGGAGGAACTTCAGGTCAGTGAAAACAGCAGGAGAGATGGAGAAGCAGTCAACCTAAGCGGACCTCTGTCTCACGAACTCACTGGTCTGGTGAGGCTGTGTGAGTGACCCCAGTGAAAGCCTCCCTCAACATCCTTTACTGCTTATCATCCCACAGCTTTCAGACCCTCTCCCATGAAAATTCCTTATGAATCAGTTAAATTGCAGGATGGTCCATTTAATACCAGAACAGTACTGCACTCGTTCCCCTGAAAGGAGTATGAGAACCTACTCTGTTCATCCAGATTTAGTGCATGAGGACCACTGTTGGATGAGGAGATAAAGGCTTTGCAATTTATAGATTCTACTTTCAATGTTTCCTTATGTATATTAGAAATACTTCTCTTTTGACACTGGGCTGCAGGTCCACTGGACACTTCCAAATTTATCTTTTTAATTCCCAGATCAACTCAATTGCAGTTCAATTTGATTTTTGTAGGTTATTTAAAAAAGAAAAAAAAAAGAAAGAAAAGAAGAAGCCAGTTTTGGGACTGGATTCTTGTCACACTATTTTAGCTATTGTATTTCATCTGTATTATTCAGCATCTAAGGGCTTTGTTTGACTCAGCTGTAACCTTTCAGAGCTTCTGAATGAAGACAAGGAAAGTCAGGAATTAATCTTTATGCTAAAGCTTTTTAAGCCATTTCAATTGCAATATTTCTTAACCTATAATTTGGCATAATATTGTGGGGTGCATCATGCTGTGGAACTAACTGTTCTTAAATTGTTCTATTTTAACGAGTGAATTTCTCCATTTTAAGGTTATGTCATGGTGAAAAACAGTCTTAATTTTAATGAAACAAATATTTTTCTCTCTTCATGTTTCTATAGTGAATATATCAGCCTAAAGCCTTGAGGGTGCCACTCTTTTTGCAGCTGAATGTCTCACTCATAATTTAATCATTCAGTTGCACAGAGTAAATCTGTAGTGCAAATCACTCTGAAGTGGCTGCTTAGCAGGAGGGACATTTATGTCCATTACATTTTTTTATCCAATGGCTAAGCACAACTAGGGGATGCAACACAATTATATAGCTTTAGCTTTTTAGGAAGGTCATTAGACTGATCAGTGGGCACAAAGATGATGAAAAGTTGAGTGCTGGATCCCTTTCAAGCTTATCAAAATATGTCTACCACTGTTATTTCCAAGAGAAAAGCCACAAGTACAAAAGTGTGGGTTCATAGGCCAGGTGCTAGAAAGGGCTAAGATACCTGTGATCTGACTTAGGAACAACGTTTTCTTCTCAACACTATTGTCTTAGTCTTTGCATGCATGATATTTCTAATCCCCGTGCCAGAGTATGCTTAGTGCAAAATGATCTGAAAAGCTATTTAACCTTGTCACTGTGCACACAAGCAGAGATTTATGTCTGCAGAACAGGAAATTCACTATAATGGCAAATGTCTCAGACCATTAAATGGGCTGTTGAACACTGCTGAATTTACTCAGAAGGAGTTAAAATCCCTACGTTGCTTACTACAATTCATTATGATGATTACTTCCTTCTTGTTTGAACTTTTTTTTTTGCCAGGAGAGGGTATTCAGACCTAAAACCAACAGGTGACAGAACCTGGAAAACGGATAATTGAAGCATAGAGTTCATCCTGCTATGCAGAAAATTATTGCGTTTGTGAGTCTGCCCTATCCAAGGTGGCAATCTTCAGCTCTAAAACCAAGCACAGAATACTAGCTGAATTACAGTGCAAATACCATTAAACTGGGAGTAAATCATATGTTAAATCTAGCCATGTGCTTACGAACATGAACATCGCAGTCAGCAAGACTGGGACGAACACTGCTGGTGAGATTCAGCTTGTATCTGCAGCACGTGCATATACACAACCACTTGAGAACAGCACACATACTTGTAATCTTCATTTTTTTAAATTCCCCCAGCTGCACGCTAACAAATGTCATCAGATTCAGCAGACAGCAAATCAGGTAGGCAAAACACAGAAACCTCTTTGAAAATCTGCCAAAACAGAATCATCTCGAGATCTAGCTGCCATTTAGCGCACAGACTACTTCGTGTGATAGGGATGCAGACAAAACCATGCAAAACAAACAGCTTCATTCGGATACATTTCTAATCAATTCATCTAAATCTTCAGCTGCAGATGAAACCATGGTTAGCAGAGTCCTCTACAAAATTAAATATAGATCAATAAACACCCTATAAACTGGTGAAATAAATCTTAGCAGGGAATCAAGATTTATGCTAATCTGAGAGGGCTCCTTAGCAAGAATGCTTTCATATTCACTGCTTCTTTTTTAAAGGTACATTTTATAACATCCCTTTATAAAAGGGAAAGATGAGTTTTTTGCAGGGGGCCACTGGTGGAGGCAGAATCCTTCCCCTGTGCTCATCTCACAGGAAGATGCTACCTACCTCTGCTCCAGTACTTCAGAGTTACACAGCATTTAGCTATGTCACTTGCAGTTTCCGGAACCTGTTGACCTTAAGCCCACTGGCTTATTTGGAGATTTGTCCTTCGAAAAATGCCTCATATTGACAGCTATGGATATGTCTTGGTTAGGACACAGTGTGCTTTCGAAGTATGTATTTAAGCACCCTTTTAAACTTCTGGTCTACGCAGGGTTTGTTACCCTTTGGTGTGATGTCTGTGCTTCGTATGAGTGATGACATATAGACAGTACACATAAGTGTTGTGGTTTAAGCTCAGCCGTAAATCAGCCACGCAGGCTCTGTCTCACTCCCCCCTTTCTTCCCTCCCTCCACTCCCAGAGGGATGGGGAGGAGAACTGAAAGAACGCAACTCCCATGGGCTGAGACAAGAGCAGTCCAGTAACTAAGGTATAACACAAACCCACTACTGTTACCACCAATAATAATAATGATAGAGGAAATAAACAAGGGAAGAGAATACAATACCACCCGCCAACCAATACCCAGCCAGACCGAGCAGTGACCTAGCCCTTCTGGGTAACTCCCAGTTTACATCCTGGGCATGATGTGCTGTGGTATGGAATGCCTCTTTGGCTAGTTTGGGTCAGATGTCCTGTCTCTGCTTCCTCTTGGCTTCCCCTCCTCCCTGGTAGAGCATGAGGCTCACAAAGTCCTTGGTCAGAGTAAACATTTGAGCAGTAACTAAAAACATCAGTGCTATTAGCGCTGTTCCCAGACCGAAAGTCAAAAAACACAGTGCTGTACCAGCTACTAAGAAGAAGAAAATGACTGCTACTGCTGAACCCAGGACAATAAGTAATATAGTTTGTTATGTATATATAAACATATCTATTTTCTAATTAAGCAACACATACACATGTGTCTCTAGACATATAAATACCTACTACTAAAAAAAACATCTCCAGAAGATCTGTCAGTTTGGTGCATGACTATGCAGGCACTTTGTGGTTTCAAGTGCTGCTCAAAGGTGTGAAACTCTGTCACTGTGGTTTATTTGGGAAATAAAACCCCACAAATCCTGCTGTTTGTCTCATCCAGTGTGATTTTTTTTCCTCTTTTACCCACTCCTCAGTGCTGCCTCTAACCCTAACCTAGATGCTATTTTACTGTCCCTCCCAACCTTCAAATCCTGAGTTTGCTATAGTGATTTGCCTTCTGGCTTACTGCCATATTCTCTGTGTAACTCAAGAAGCCTATTTCATTGATACCTCTGGGAGTCTGTTTGCGGACAGGGGGAAGTGGAAATCCCCCATACAATAAGCTTTTCTTAGCTTTCTTTCAACAATGGAGCATCTAAAATTCCAGTACCTTATCTCAAACATAGAAACTTTCAGGACTGAAAGCCATTTGTTGGTGTTTCATTTATTTGGTTGGCTTTTGTTTGTTTGTTTGTTTAATTCTCCTTATGTCTTTTGCTAGATGCATCAGTGGGAAGGGAGAAGGCAATCCTTACTGTCTAATCCAACCTCTGTGAAGATGTTGTCCTAACTCTGGGTTGTTAGACAGCAGTTTAAGCCGTGAGACGCTAATTCCTTCTTAGAAGCATTAGCTTTAAGTATAACCTCTCTTGATAGTCTTTTGCATATAAATGTGCGAACCATATCTGAATGCTGAATTCTTGGCCCTAGAGATTTTCTTTGGTAACCAACTTTTCACATTCTGGTTATAGGGAACTCTCCTTTTACTACTTTTGAATTTACCACCTTTTGATTTCAGTGACTATTTCAACATTTTTATTTTAGCAGATGGGGAAGAGATGCTCTCATTAAACTTTTTCTACATTGTTCATTCTTTCATAGACTTTTATCTTGAGCTCTCTTGTTTATCTTCTTTCCAACTGAAACAACCTCAGTCTTCTCAATTTCAAGCATGTAATGTTACATCTACTATTATATAAGATCAGCATCCACCTAAACAGCAACAGATAGAAAACACAAAAAGGAACCCAGATTTTAAACACACAGCCTGCACCATCTGCCATAAATTCCAAGAAGTCAATTAAAAAGTTCTTTAGCCAATATCAGTGGTGTGTAATGGGGGCATTTACTTGATTGCTAATGGCTCGGTTTACATGATGTCTCAGAGCGTCAGTTGTGAGGGTTGGCAGCAGCACAGCATTAAGACTGTGATCATCACTATAAATTAAGTTTATGTTGATATAATTAGCCATTGAAAGCTAAAGCAATATTTATATTGATCCTAGTAAAATCAATGCTGCACCAGTGAAAACATACTCCAAAATTTCTTGTGGCCTGCATCATGGGACTCCAACTGTGTGCTTGTTCCAACAGATGAGAAGATGGAAAAGCCCAGCAGTTTAGCTGATGTTCAGGCCCTCCGTAAGAGAAAAGCCTGCTCCTTTGAGTGCTTTCTCCGGGTGCAGGGGAACGAGGAAAGCCCCAGGAAAATCCGTCCTGAGTACCACAGAAGAACTGTACAAACAGCAGGGTGTTATGTGTATGTGTTTGCTTTGGTCTTTCTCTGACATGAATTTACGGAGTGTTTCTATGTTGATTTTGGTGTGCTGAGACACAGTGAGTGGTTCTCTCTAAGTCCATTATGAAAGCATGAGGAAGTGGGGAGCCTACATCATTGCCACCAGCTAGTACCGCACAAGACAAGATGGCCACAGTCCTGTTTCTGGCTTCCACCTATGTTTAACTGGTTTGCTCCAGGGAGCATTACTTCTCGAAATGGGCTCATTTGCTATTTGGATTGCTTCACCTGTCCTAGAAAACTGTCTCTTTGTTTAACAGGTGTTTAAGGCTTTGTGCTGTTGGTTCTCCCATGTGTGTCACAAGACATCCTTTCACTCTTGTATATACCCCAGTGCTGGCAACAGGTTACATTAAAACACAGCTTAATTGCACTGTATAAATAACATTTATACTGCAGGAATAGCTACAGGCCCCAACAGAGCCAGGGCCCTCTGGTGCTAAACCCAAAGAACGAGTTAATAACAGCCTTCGGAGAGAACATCTTAGTGTCTTAATGCCAGATACCCGAGGTATGGGACTTGCCTTGACAAGTTGTAAGTTGCATTTCTGCTGTTGTTTGAGGGGCTGAGACGAGGGTTACTGGAGAGCTTCTGTGTTATTAGAAAACCCAGTTGAACGCCCAGAGTCTCCTGCAAGAACCAGCTGCAGATTCAGCCCTGGAAGCCTGGCTGAAGGCACCCATTGCCACTGCTGCTGCTTACCTGGGCAGCACGTCACACCACGCCATGTTTAGCCCTTGCCTTTGGAGATCTTGAGTTTCATAACTCCTCAACAAAGGAGAGAATATGTAGCAATAGCATCTTTTTATTTTTTAATTTCTGATGGCTACAAACAATGTGATGTAAGAAAAAGAAATTACCAAAAAAAAAATTCCAACCCACAACACATAATTATTTTAAATTAAAACCACTAAAAAGCAAAACAACAACAACTAGCCCGAGCACACTCTTCCAATTGGAACAAAACCAGGAAACTAAACTCTCTGCTGGCCGAACTCCACCGAAGTCAATGTTTTGCTAGCAAAGAACTTGGCTCCAAGTTTCCCAACAGCAATAATAAAGCAATAGATTTATTGCCTGAGTAAAAGAGCAGACGCTGTTTTATGTATTTTAGTGCTCTGCTTCCAAAGCCTTCCTCCAGGTGAGCCAGAGTGATTGTGATGATATGC
Organism: Melopsittacus undulatus; assembly: GCF_012275295.1. Classification (NCBI taxonomy): domain Eukaryota; kingdom Metazoa; phylum Chordata; class Aves; order Psittaciformes; family Psittaculidae; genus Melopsittacus; species Melopsittacus undulatus. The sequence goes on along the minus strand of NC_047527.1, from coordinate 91,810,388 downwards.
TGCTGTCCCTAAGGAACATGGGATGGTCAAGCGAACCAAACCAGTAAAAGCAACTTCACGCAAAACAGAAAAGTCTGCAATTAAAGTTCCAGATAAATACATGGCCATGATGGTTAGAGGACTTACAAGGTTCCTGCCAGTTTTTACTATGTGTCACACAGATAAGTGTGGTTTGGATAAAGCAATGCCACCTACCTTTAACTAATTAAATCAGAAATAATCACCTTTTCCATGATGCATCTGCATGGGCGTGATTCATGTCACACTCACAGAATAAGCTCTGACAAGAGCCCAGCATCCATGTTACCAACTCCCTTGCACAGCCCACATAATGAGTTTTTTTGCCTGCATCTGCTCTTCCACTTGGCCAGTAAACCTGTTGTTTCACTGTTCCACTGCTGTTGGGAGAGACTGAGCTTCATTCCGGCATCCTGAGGGTCTCATGTTGCTGTTTGTGGGTGAAGCACCAGAATGCGGGGCAAGGGGAGGTCTTCAGTGAAAATACAGCACATGCAATGTGTTTTCACACACAGAGATAGTAAGAACCAAAAACGAGTAAGAAGCACAGCTGTCCATGGGTTCAAGAATGTAAATTCCCACCTCATGGAGGTTGCTGAACTTCATGTAGAAAGCAAAGCTGCTGCAATTGTAGGTACGTGGGACACAGCTCAGGCAGGGGCCTGGCCCTGACATTGTCCCTGGGGCTCAGACGAAAGCAAGAACAGCCAAAGTGTAATTTGGCCACAGTCCCATCCCATTGGCTGTACCCCCTCCGTGGAGGAGCAGCCATCAGTCTGCTGAGTCAGCAGGGGGAGCTGACCAGGGTCTGTGATCTCACCCTCCACTTTTTCAGAACAGCAAGGCCACTGATAATATTAGAGATTTACGATTTCAGCTCTTTCAAGATCCATAGCATTTTATTCTCTCTCTTAAAACGTAACCAGGAGATTCAGAGGAGGAATTCTGAGTCCTGTTAATCAGAATGGGCCTTTTAAAGTGTCGCACTGTCAATATAAAACTTTATGAAATTGCATTATAAATGCCAGCTTTAGACAACTATCACATTTTAGTAATGTTTCTAAATGTAATCTTACTTTCATCCTTGCTAATGAAAGGGAGATTAACTGAGGATGGACCAAGTCATAGAAAGATGCAGAGATGTGACCCTCTTCTATGGGGCTGGAGACACCCCTTTAGCACCAGCCCTCCTGCCTGTAACCAAGAGGTCTGGCTTTGCATGGGCTGCCAGCTTCTGTGGCTCTGCTGAGGAGGGGGTGACAAGGGGTAACAGGTTACTTAACAGGTGTATGATTTTTCCATGAGCAAAGGGATTTGCCAGCATTTAAAAGGGGCTTTCAGGTGTTATGGTCAATTAAAGCGTTTTTAGTTTGTTCAGGATCCCTTGCTGCAATAATTAAGGTATTTCAGATCCCAAGCGAGCAGTTACACTGATCAGCAGTCTCATATAGACACTGCCTGTCTGCAGCCTAGATTCAAAGGCATGAGCTCCTAACACAGCAAATTAAACCTCTGCTAGTAAGCAAGCAGCTGCAGAGGGTGGCAAACACACTTTCCTGCACAAAGCAGCCTGGTGATCTTGCATCCCTGCGAACCAACCCTTCTCAGTGCTCTGAACCGGGAACTGGGAATTTGGATTCAGGTGCCTGCCAATGCCTACAGCGCTCCCTGCAATCCCAACATCTATCCAATGTGCAATTTAGAAGTTACTCTGCTTTGCACAGGGAAATACCCTGAGTGAAAGATAGAGCTCCACTGTTTAGCCAATTATTCATGAGCAATAAACATACAATAAAAGCATTATACTGATATAAAAAAATGAGGCTAATCAGAAATAACTTCCTGCTTATGAAGAAGTTGGAAGGAAGTCTGTAAACAGAGACCAGTGTGACCCCAGTGTCCTTTACTCTCCCAGCATGTCTCAGAGGTGTGATGTGATACAATCCAAAGATGGAAAACAAGGAGAAAACATAGAGATGGAAAAACACACACACACATTCATCATGCAGGAAACTTTGCTGGTATATAGTGTTTTCTATGATTAAAGTGTGGAGGCCAAAGTAGGAAATCTTCATTTCTGAATAAGATGCAGCTGAGAAAATGCCCAGCCCCATGCAAAGAACAGGTTTCTGCCTAAACAGGGACAAACAGAAATGAGCAAGGCAAACTGCTGAGGACTTTGTGTGGCAGCTGGTTCCCACAGAGAGGAGGAGGCTCCGTTGCTGTGCAGATATTTAACCAGAGGATGTTCATGTGCATCTTTAAGGATCTGTTTACACTTGGAAGTTGTCATTGCTCATCTCTGGATTAAATCTGATTTCATGTGTGGGTAAAATCCTTCCAAATCACAAATACCCTGCTTTCTTCCCTCACTCCTTTTTTCCCCTCAGATGATCTGGCACTCTCAGCCTGCTCTAGCTAACTGTTGGAAATAGATGTATTTCAGCTTGGAACAAGCTCTTCTGCAATGGTAGAGATGGACACCGCTCCATTTTCTGCAAATGGCTTTGCTCCTGAAAGTCATCCCTCTGCCATTGCAACACTTCCATGTACTCCCCTGGCCTGTGTATCTGTTCATCTTCAGTGCTCTGGAGCCAAGGAGATGAGGAAGGTCTGCACGAGGAGGAAGAAATGGAGGGCTGGAGGTCTTGGAGCAGGTGCCGGGGGCTTTGCCATCAGGAGCAGTGGAGTGTGCAATTTCCACCCCTTGCCCCCCCATCTGCCTTTACACAAAACCCTTGTTCCCGAGAGGGTGAAAGAGCATTTTATAAATACAATTACGAAACTGTTGGGATCAATATCACGAGGCAGATGGATAGCTCAGCAGAAACAGATAGATTAGATGGCGAGATAAAATAGATTAGTCAAATTGATCCGGGGCTCATGAGATAAGGCCCTTCCGGAGCAGGCGGCAGCAGTGCATGGGCAGGATGCCTCCATGACCCCCGCGCCCCTCCACCACTTTCCATCTCCTCCCTTCGTCCGGCTTCATGCTACACTGAACCAGAAGAACAAGAAAAAAAAGAAAAAGCAGAGATAAACACTGCTTGGCAACTCAAAGCCCTCTGCTCCCCATCCTCCCCCCTCTGAGCAGGAGCTTTCAGCTTTTCTTCTCCTTTCTAAGTTGGGATCCCAAAGTTTGCCACTGACAAGGGGAACAATAGAAGGAGCTGGGAGCTGTGGCTTTGAGTCCAACAGAATTGGGGCCTGCTGCTGCTGAGCACTCCCCCTCCCTAGAAAAAGAGTGGTATAAAAATACTGGCTCGCATTATCTAGGCACATCCAGGAGAATTGCATGAAACCCTGTTTTACTAGGAGGCCTCGTGGAGAGGTTGTATACATATATTATAAGCATACTGGCCTTTCGTTTTCATTGCAACATGACTGCTCACGCACATCCCTCTAGCAAGACTGTTGGGAATGACAAATCTACCCAAAACCATACCTGTCCATCAAAACCCAAGGAAATAATAGCAAATACTCCCTGTGTGTCACACAGCCAATTTACCCTTGCAGGAGAAATCTTAACTTTTGGGACATTTTTTGCATGCTAAATTTCACAATAGCTACTGCTTTAGATTTAAATTCCTTCTACTGTTCCTCCCCCACCCCCCAAGGAAAAAAAGAAGAGAAAATGAAAAATCCAGAGATACTCTGGTTTTATAAAAGAAGTTCCATCAATGGTGCTTGTAAATTCTTTTACCTTAGGCTATGTAGTTCACGACCAACGTGCTGCATGTTACAAAAAAGCCACTCTTGACAGGAGAACAAACACACCGCTTTTTTCAACCCCAAACTGCCTCTGCCCTACAGTTTGTGCCACAGCCAGGAATTAATGGATGGGAATTCAGCAAGGCCGAGGGGAGATAGTCCAGCCTTGCCTTATGCCTTGAAGGACTGAGACCTCTGTATGCAGATTTTGCCAAGCGGTCAGGCCCAATTGCTTGAACAGACTCAGTGAAGCACCCCATTTTATGTTACAGCAGTCCATGGATTTGCATCCCCCTCTCCATCCTCCCTGCTGCTCATGTCTGCAGGCAGCTGGCTCTTCTTTCTTTTGACCTCATGGTGAGCTGGTTCAAGGGGCTCAGCTGGGAGAAAACCAACTATGTTTCAGGAAGAGAGGCATTCAGTGCTAATTCAGCCCTCTGAGGTGGCTCACTGCTGGCTCAGACAGAGCCAGATGGGAGGGAAAGGGTAGCCAGGGACAAGCAAGGTAAGGGAGGAGTAACATTTCCCCTTCGACCCACTCATAGATGATTAGTTCAGCTTATCTATAGCCTTAAATGACACCCTAAGCATTAAGGGGCCCAAACCAAGTGTCTGGCATGAGGAACTGATGAACTTGATCCCCGGTCTTGCAATGAGATTTGTTATTCCCTTATAAAACAGCACAGTTAGAAAAATGTAAGTTTTCTTGTGGCTAATTTCCTTACAAAGATAGACTGAATTTATCAATTTCCTTTGAATGAAAGACTGGACAAAAAATACCCACAAAACAAAACCAAACCAGTCCCAGGTTAAAACACTTCTATCCAGAAATCCTAAAACCATAGAGTTTCATGGCACTCAAGAGACCCTTGTCCAGAACTGTGCTCCAAGGCAGGATTAGCTGTGCTGAAGACCTTCCCTGACAAATATTTCTCTGTCCTCCAATGGTGAAAGCATTGCCTTAGGAAAAGGTTAGCCAAAAGTCTCATGCTTCCATTCTCCCCCACTGCGTAGGCTGTTCAGACCACATCTCCCAAAATATACGCAGTTCCTGTGAGCTGAGACAGGAGCTGATTAAATCAGGAAAACTCTGTTAAGAGCATCGCAGAAGACCTGGTACCTCTAGATATTCGAAGCCCTGCAGCAGCACAGGCACACACTGAAATCCGCAGCGTGGCAGAGCAGCCACAGTGAAGTGCATTTAGAGGACTGGCCTAAATACTTCTAGGTTTTGACACCCAGCTCTGATTTTCCAGTGTTAATTGTCTCAGCTGTATCTAACAGGTAGGCACATGTAGGAAGCCCATAGCAATCACCTATCACACATATGATTGCCACAGTCTCTTGATGAAGGAAAAGATAATGTATCAGTAATTTCAGTTACTGGCTGACTTGAGCAGCTGGTAGCCCAGAAGGTATGGAAAGTGACTTTTGCCCTTGGGTAGAGCAGAAATATGCAATGAATCTTCACATGATCAGCATGTGGAGGCTCGTGCTGATCATGTGGAGCCAAGACTCAGCTTCTTGGCTGGTGTTGACATTAGCAACAAAAGGAGGGCTAAGGTGAATCTCTGTCCTTTTTTGGGACGCAGTGGGAAACACAGTGACAAAAGACGAGGAAAAGGTTGAGGTATTTAATGTTTTCTTTGCTTCAGTCTTTAATAGGAAGGCCAGTTGTTCTCTGAGTACATCCCTGGAAGACAGGGACAGCGAGCAGAATGACACCCCACAATCCAAAGGGAAATGGTCAGTGACCTGCTACACCACTTAGACACACACAGACCTATGAGGCTGAATGAGATCCAACCAAGGATAATGAGTGGGCCGGCAGAAGTGCTCACTGAGCCAATTTCAATCATTTACCAGCAGTCCTGTCTGACCAAGGAGGTCCCGGATGACTGAAAGTTAGCAAATGTGATGCCCATCTACAAGAGGGGCAGGAAGGAGGATATGGGGAATTACAGGGCTGTCAGTCTGATCTCAGTACCAGGGAAGGTTATGGAGCAGATCAACTTAAATTGCCATCATGTGCCACATAGAGGACAGCCAAATGAGCAGGCCCAGTCAGCCCGGGTTTATGAAAGGTAGGTCCTGCTTGACTAACATGATCTCCTTCTATGACGACGTGACCTGCTTAGTGGATGGGGGAAAGGCTGTGGATGTTGTCTACCTAGATTTTGACATTGTTTCCCACAGCATTCTCCTGGAGAAACTAACTGCTTATGGCTTGGATGGATGTACTCTTTACTTGGGTAAAAATCTGGCTGGATTGCCAAGCCCAAAGAGTGGTGGTGAATGGAGTTAAATCCAGTTGGCACCCAGTCACAAGCGGTGTTCCCCAGAGCTCAGTATTATTTAATATCTTTATCAATAATCTGGATGAGGGGGTCATTAGCAAATTCACAGATGACAGCAAGCTGGATGAGAATGTTAATCTACTTCATGTTGGAAAGGCTCTGCAGAGGGATCTGCACAGGCTGGATCAATGAAACAAGGCCAATTGTATGTGGTTCAACAAGGCTCAGTGCTGGGCCCTGCACTTGTGTCACAACAACCCCATACAATGCTCCGGGCTTGGGGAAGAGTGGCTGGAAAGCTGCCCATGGAAAAGGTGCTGATTGACAGAGCTGAACATGAGCAGCTTCTGCCCAGGCAGCCAAGAAGGCCAAGAGCATCCTGGACTGTATCAGCAACAGTGTGGCCAGCAGGGCCAGGGAAGTGATCATCTCCCTGTAGTACTGGGCACTGGTGAGGCTGCACCTCAAATCCTGTGTTCAGTTCTGGGCCTCTCACTACAAGAATGTCTTGTAGTGAATGTCATTGAGGTGCTGGAGCGGGTTCAGAGAAGGGCAACAAAGCTGGTGAAGGGTCTGAAGCACAAGAATGATGAGGAATGGCTGAGGGAACTGGGTTGTTTAGTCTGGAGAAGGCTCAGGGGGGACCTTACCACTCTCTAACAATTACCTGAAAGGAGGCTATAGTGAGGTGGGGGTTGGTCTCTTCTCCCAAGTAACAAGTGACAGAACAAGAAGAAATGGCCTCAAGTTGTGCCAGGGGAGGTTTAGATTGGATATTAGGAACAATTTCTTCACTGAAAAAGTTGTCAAGTGTTGGGACATGCTGCCCAGGGACGTGTTTGAGTCACCATCCCTGAGGGTATGTAAAAGATGTGTAGATGTAATGTTTAAGGACATGATTTAGTGGTGGACTTGGAGTTTAACAGTGTGACTCAATGATCTTGAAGGTCTTTTCCAACCTAAATGATTCTATGACTCTGTTCTATGACCAGCAGAGCAGCACTTTGTTGTCCAGAATTTAAGCTGCAGAGAACCTGAACTATTATGTTAAAAATATTCATTTACACTATGTTACTCGTATCTGGTTATATAATAATTTGAAACACATTCCCCCTGTACAAATATGGTTTTTATCTGATTCAGAGCACTTAATATACAGAAAAAGCTACATTAGGGGAAAAAAGAGGCTGGTCAGCTGTTCAAAGGTGTTACATCTACGAAAGAAGCCAAGTCAGAGAAGTGTAAGTGATTAAAGTGGCCAAGTTAAACAAGATACAATTAAAGCCACTGCTTCCCCACCATCTCCACAGAACTTCCAAATAAGGCTTTATGAATCCTAGGGGACCAGGTTAGCCCTAATTGTATCTTGTTTAACTTGGCCAATTAAACAGCAAACTCTTCTTGGACTTGGCCCTGCCTGCAGATATCACACCTTCTTTGCTTCTGACTGCTTTCTCCACTTTTTGAAGCATATATACCATATATTTTTATTAGCTCTTGGGAATGTGTTTCTAAAAATGCCCTTTGGTTAATATCAATCACAACTATACAAACAGTATTTTCAACTGTATGCCACTTCCCCGGAATAGTGAGAATTGCCATCCTGAGCTGTGATACCCTCACCTGTAGAGTGAACATTGATTGACTTTTCAGAAGGATTTGGGTACAGACCAGAAACACCTCCTGCCTCAAGTCTCCATTCGCAGCAGGCTGGAGCTGAGCTGAATGTGAGGAAACAGAGTTGGTGCCATAGACATTTAGGTCAGACAAAGCTGTTATTTTGCAGAGGAGACAACTGCTAACACCTGAATGGAAGAAGAGGTAACTGCATTTCCCCTGAGAGAGAAATGGCCTCCTTCCCCTATAGATTACCAAAAGATGGAAGGGAAATGAGAAATTTGTTACCACTTTTTGATAATTAAACTCAACATTTGGAATTTTATATGCCTCTAGCCCAGTAAAACGCACACAATGTTTTTAGGGAGCAAATTGTCTTCTGCCTGCTACAGGACTTTCTGGGGGCTTTTTTTGACCTATTTTGAAGCAGAGGAAACAATCATTGCACTTATGTGAACATTCAGACAAGGATCTGAAGCTCCAAAAGCTCATTTAGTGCTAAATTTTACTAGCAGCTACTGTACATTCGCAGGAGGACTACACACGTCATGTTATGACCAGCTTCCCTAGATCAATGGAAACCCTTAACTGTCTATTAAACAAAATGATACGCAAATATTCATCTTTTACAGAGGAACAAGTAATCATTCTTCCTACTTTGAAGAGGGGGAAATGTGCAAAATGACCAGAAAAGCTGACGACTGGGGCATGCCAAGCCCCAAAGCAGCATCAAACCACCACCACCACCACACCATGCCACAAACAGGCACACCTGAGAGACAACACATCCTCCTCTCAGGCAGAAGAGAAACGGGCATCCACGGCTCTAACCACAGCTCTGTTCAAGACTCATCTCAAACAAGCACCTCCAACTCATTTTTCCATAAGTAACACAAGGACAAGGCTTCCATAACTCACAGAGGAGTGGTAGCCCCTAATGTTTGCTTAACACCTTGAAAATGCCAGGTACCACGCAAGTATATATGGGATGCTAGCAACATACCTATTGCACGTTCTAGGTACCAAGAAGAGCACGTGCCTTTGTCCAGGGGTGCAGTAACAGCACAATCAGGCTCCTGATGAATTATGAATGATTAGAAAATGCTCTTTTTTGTACTGCTTTGCCTTCCATTACTTAAAATCAAACTACTACTGATAAACTTGATTAAGAGTACATTTGGAAAATGTTTTGATTGCTGTTTGTTGAAGTTTCCTACGCATTAAAATGCTAAAGAGTTAAAAAAAAGAATCATGCATGACAAGATGCCTAAAGAAGTATGCTAAGTAATGCAGAACAGTAATAACGCTGCTGGAGCGCCTGATGAGAGAGCTTCACCCACTTGTACAGGGGAATCACCAGATGGCACTGTAACAACACATAGTTCTCCAAATTCCTTCTCTAACTGGGCAACAATTGCTGGGTTAATGAAGAAACAATACCGTCTTGTTGTTATTGTAAGTAGTTTTGGGGTGGTGGTGAGAAGGAGAGCTAGGATAGACAGTTGTTGCTTCTGGCCTACCTTCATCTAAACACTGAGACTGACCTATGGGTGATAACTCTGTACCTGCCTGGACGTTGCTTGAGTAGCTCTGTCTTCTGTGCACAGCTAAATAAAGAAGGTACACTAACAAGCAGAGTCTCTATGTAATCTTCATTTTGTCTTTTAAAGCATTTTGAAACATTCATTTAGCAGGAAATATAAATAGCTAAATATATAGTTATGTACATACATACAGTTATGTACAGACATATACATATGCACATCATTTGAATTAATCAAAACACGGAGACTTCCCTAAGGTTATGAAGTGAGGCAGTGGCAGAGCAAGAAATAGAAGCCAAGAAAACTCTCTAATAAACAGCTGTAACAGAAGTACCTTATTCATGTGTGAGTCACTAACACATACTTACTCTGATAACAATGCATTTTTGGAGAGAGTCTCGATTTTGATTTATGTTACAGTTTCAGTAAATGCAGAGGAGCTGCCAGATTTGCCTGTATAAATCCCAGTGATCTCATATATTTTAATCAGAAGTTTTGGGTAAATTAGATAAAAGGAACTTTCCCTCCCTCTTTCATTTTTTTACCTTATTAATGCAGTGCTCTGGCATTTTGAATGCTGCTGGAGGAGCGGGCATTTCTGAAGCCTGTTTATGACAAGATATAATTAATACTGGGAAGGAATTAGAGGAGATTTAGAGAAAAAATATTGTACACGTTTGGAATTAAATAACAATTTGGCCTCATTAAAACAGGTTTCCATTTGTGACTAATTTTATTCCTGGTTACAAAGGCCAGCGTTTGTCTGAGCAAAGATGAAAAAGTAGCTGTTAACATAGTGCAAATGAGAGTGAAATTGGAAGGGACATGTATGTTAATGAGCATCTGAGTGCCCCACAGTGAGCAAAAGTGAGCAGGGAAAAAATAGAAAAAGATTCCCCTGATATTGTTGAAAAGCTAATGATTATTTGACATGGCAAGGAATGCCCTGAACCTGCAACGTGCTCTACATGAAGATACAATTGTTTGCAGGATCAGCGGCTACCTCAGAACACTTCGAGGACAATACTAATTTCTTGGTAGGATATCAATTATTCATTTGCAATTTTGGAAATAGTTTATTTTCCCTGCAAGGGAAGATCTGGCAAGGAGTGGCCATTAACTGTGCACTTAGAACCTACAGTGGGTACGTGAGCTTTGGTGTCTGTTGCTGCGATGTGCTTAGCTAAATCCCCGGATGCATATGCAAGTTGTTGATTCTCTCCCTCGGTGCAGAATGTATCATTGGGCTTGTGAATAAGCAGACAGACTGAGGCACGTTTCATGCAGATTTATGCAGTGCACACACTCATCAAGGCCAGGGTAACCACATCATCCTAAAACCTGAACAGAATTTGGCCTATTAGAATTGTGTTAGAAATCTACTGTATGGCTTTGGGCATGGTACTCCAAAATCAGTATTGAAACTCCCTTTCAGTTAAACTGAAAACTAATTGAAAAAAAGATGCCTGATTCCCCTCTTACCAACAGCCCAAGCACTTGGACATCAAAGAGACTAGAGGAGCCCTGTCCCCCTGACAGTGCCTTGAACAATAATGTGTCTGTCCCTTTTGAACGGTTTGTCCATAAACAGGAGGGCAGTGCTGAGGGCAAAAAACATGCAGGAAGGACACCATTTGCTGCTCCCAGCATCAAACTCCATTTGTTTTGTGCGCACACAGAATGCTGCTATGTATTGTGTATGCCTGCTATTTTGTGTGCAGCCTTGTTGGTGCCTTGTTCACATCCACAAATAAGCTGAGCGTTTTTGATACTTCTCTGCTTATAATAAAAAACAAACCATCTCCATCGACTTGGAAAATATCACGGAAACTTTGTCGCAAATTGCTGGTCAAATGTGTTTCCAACAGCCTGAATTTGCAATGGGTCTCTTGTCTGAGGCACACTGTCTGCTGTGAGGGCAAGAAAAGTGGCACTTCAAGCTCGAAAAACCAAGCTTGGGTAGGAGTTAAGCCTGGAAAGGCATTTCTACCCTCTCCCAAGCAATGCCACAAGCAGAACAAGAGCTCTTGGACACAGTGCCAACCTAAAAAGCACTATTATCTCTAAAGCAACTATTTTGCCTGGTTGCTGAAAATCTAAATGGGGGTCAGTAATGTCTCAATCCAAGCTGTTCTATTGTTTTAAACATTGCTGTGTTTATTTCACCCCTTCCCATTCATTATGCAAAGAAACACTGTGAGATAAACAAGAAGTATGAATAGTTGTGTGGAGCCTGCCAGAATTCCCAAATATTTCATATTTTGGCCCCCGGGATGAATTCAGTCTCCAGACCACCTAATTAGAGAACAAGCTGGATGTTGTAAATGTGTTTGGCCTAGATTACAAAAACTTATTGCACTGCTCTGCTAACAAAATCTCCTCAGTATCCTCCTATTTTTTAGATCACACCTTGCCAGGGTGGTCTTGCGCTTGCACTCCAGCCAGCAGCCCATGGAAATACTGATTCAGCAATGGCACTTGCAGTGTCTGCCAGATATGGAGCCTTTAGAGACCCCCTGGGTACCTCTCGAGATAACCAACAGGCTGTCACCCTGGCAAAGGGTTTGGAGGTAGAAAACCAGGCTCAGTAAGGGGTTTATCTAATGCTGCTTACAAACTGCCGTGCAATCAAATAACCTTTCTTTGAGCTTCATCCTCTAATAACATGCAATTGTTGAACAGATAAGTGTGTCACAGATAGTTGATTCACGCAACAGGGTCCAGGAAAGTCAGCCATTTACTGGGATGTGTAGTTTAGCCATGTAAAGTATGGGATAATTTTCCTGAGGACCACGTCCTCAGGAAATCAGTCTTAACAGCATGGCATTAGATGCATTGCCCTGCTGAGGCAAACTTTCATTTTTTCTTTTCCTTTTTTGTATCCCTTTCTCCTCTACCTTTAATACCATGCCTCCTCTGTGCTCTGTGCAGGTGTAGCTCGCCAGCCTGCTTCAGTGATGTGAAATTAGTTCTTGCCTCCAGCAGAGTCCATGGGCTAGTCATATGCCACTGATTTTGCTTCACTTTTCTTTGTGTTTTCTAATTCAGTCTTCTTTTCACAGCTTCCTCCTAACAGGCTTATTTTAAAAGTTCCTTCTTTTTTTTTGTGTTCATCAGATTTCTTGCACTGGCTAGGAAGAAATACTACATGCATTCTGATTTATAGTGTTGTCTTACGTTATCTCCAGATTACATATTTTTATATGCCAAAGCAATAAGCTATTAAAATTGCTATATCTGAAAATATGGATTCATCTTTCTTCATTCAACTGTCTGCCTGCACACAGGGCTCCCCAACTCTACTACAGGATTTAAAGTGATAATGTCAATCAAATATTGATGGCACATCTTCATGGCAATTGTTTCACTGTGATTGAAACTGTTGTACATAGTGCCCATGTTTCAGTCAACATTCACAAATGCTCTATTTCTGTCACTGCATTGATGTGTGGTTGCTCATCATTCCTGGCTGAAAAATGAGAGGAAAAACTCTGGTTGTGTTCCCATGCTAAGCTGCATCAACACAGTATTTCCAGAGAACTGAGAGTTTGCTACTTCATCCTGTAGAAGGAGAGAGTGAAGATGCATCTCTCTCTTAAATTTGCTGCTCTCAGTTCTTATTTTTCAGCAGCTGGCATAAAAGGGCAAACCATGGTAGGAAAGTTCAGTAGAGAAATAAACTCTAAAGTTAATAAATTCCTTTTTCACTGTGAAAATACTGATAGTCACTGGTACCTACTTCTGCAGCAGGCAGTCCCTGCTTATGCATTGAAGCAAAGCAGCACCACACTCGTAGCATACTGGTAGCACCTAGTAGATCAACAAAAGACTTACAAGGACCTGACACACATGTTAGTGAGCCTACAGCCTAAAACCAAACAAGCAGCCAGACAAAATAAACAAAACAAAGCCAAAAAGAAGACCCAGTGTGATCACAGGCCACGCTTTCTACCATTTCCCCTCTCCGAGAAATTGAAGCCATCCTCACTTGGTCCTCAGCCAAGGTATTGGAAATCCCATTAGGCATTCCCCTAAACACTGATTGTTGCCTTTCAAATCAGTTTTTCCTAAGATAAACAAGAAAAGTTACATTACAGGTATTTACACCACCCCTATCACCACATACACTGGAACTGGAGACCCCAGGAGGCTTCCTCAGGGAAACAGAGTTCCCACAGGTCTGTACCCAAGTACTTCAGTGCTAAACCTCAGTCTCCACCTTCAGTCTCCCTCCCCTCATGTAGTCACATGTGACTGCATGTGCACAACTGAGGGTCCTGCTCTGAAGAGAAGAAAAAGACAGGTTTCACTTCAGTTATGCACTGCAATTTATCTTTCAATCGTTAGATAGCAGCATGCAGAACATTGCTCTGATAACTCCACAGTATGAAGCAGCACATGAGCCTTGGAGGAAACGAAGGCTTTCAGCCTTGTTTTATGACAGGGAAAGTCTGGCTCCTTACAAAGTTTATATGAAGTTGCCAGGGGAATAAGAGAAAGGAAAGAGATTAGTAGTAACATATTCTCTCTCGGAGGCTCTTTCTCAGCATGTGTTTGTCCTGGACACACATTTATTTATTTATCTGACTTTAAAAATTCATACTCTTTCACAAACAATTTAGCAGCAGACAAGAACCCTGCTGAATATTTGCAGCAGTCAGGCAGGTTTCCCTTTATTTCCAAATGACAGGACTGGTTTGGCTGGGGGCCCCTGCAAAAGTAATCCAATGTTGTTATTGTTACTAAGTTGTTCTGAAGAAAGTTGGAGGCGGTTTATCTTTTACAGCACTCCTTTCTAATGAATTGGCAACACATCTGACTTGGGTCCTTGTACAGGGCCTCCCTTGAGCCCTCTCACCCCTACTTGTTACTGGCTTCCTGCTGATTTACAACAAAACTTTGACATTTGGTCTGCTCCTTAATAAGGGCCTGTGACATTGCCCAGGTATGAAAACGGAGAATAAAATTACGTGGGTTAAAAATGATATAGCTCTTTGAAGGTGGAGACAGCAGAACAGGGCTTCAAAGTCTGCAGAGAAAAGCGATACCCACAGAAGGCTCTTTGTTCGTACGGCTTGGCTGGCATAAATCTCCCAGCTGTGGTCCTTTATACCACCTCTAATTATTTGAAACTCATTTATCATTTGAGCGTCAAATAATTAGAACTGGTATAAAGAAACAGAAAAGAAGAAGGCAGGAAGGCAGGCAGGAAAAAAGGGAACGGAAGAAACAGATACCATAGGCCATTCAATTGGGTGATTTTGAACAGGAAGACCTTATTGAATTATCTTGATAAGGTGACTTGAATAATCCCTGAAGTTCAGGGAAAAGCAATGCGAGGCCTTTACTGTTTGTATTACAGGAGTATCAGAAACCTGTGGGCTGTAAAGGAGAATACAGATTTAGCGAAGAAGATTCAAATTAAGCATCAGAGCTGTGATAACTCCCTGAAGTTCCTGTTTGAAAAAGCAGTTCTGTTTAGGAGTGCTGTCTGCAATTCAGTACAGCGTTACAGCTCTCCTGAAAAGGAGCGTAGGTGTTCTTGCACACAGTAAATGCCAACCTAATTGAGTTCCTGCACTGCAGCATGAGCAAAGCAATGATCAAGCACTTTGTTCAGAATTTCCTGAAGGGCTCAAATCTTGCCCTGACTTACCCTTTTTTGCAAAACCACTAACTTCAAAAGGACTGCATGGGTTAGCAGCAAAAACAGAGTATTTCATGCTGGGTGGTACTTTATTGGCCTGGCTAGGAGCCAGTGCAAAAGTAACCCAGTGTTGTTATTGTTATTCAAATGTTCTGAAGTTCTTCTATAGAATTAGATAGCAATATTCACTCTCCTTAGTCTTGTTTAACTTTTTTATTTCTCTGCTTTCTGAAAAAAATGTAATACAAAGTAAATTTGGTCAGGGTAGCAGGAAAACAACATGACTTTTATGGAGAAAATCTGTGCCTTTCTAGCATGACATTGGTATCGAGATCGGTGGCAGCAAACAATGGACAAAGGGTAAGGGTATCACTCCGTTTTCACTCACAAAAATTCCCTTAGAAACAAAGAAAAGGATGAGAGGGAAAAGAGATCAAGATAAAAAAAAAAGCCCAAAAAAACAAAGGCATAAAGCTGGCTGGGAAACAGAAAACACACACGAGGAATGAATTTCCAAAGTTACGCAATGGGATCTGTTATCAGGTACAGGGGTCAGCACACTGTAGCTACAGGTGCCAAAGATATCACACAAAGATTTCCAATGGCTCCCAGGAGGACAGGGAAGGAGGAGCAGCCGTGCATCTGTGAGAGGCAGCTGCTCCCTGCTCCCACCAAGCTCAGTCCCGAGGGGAACCGTGAGCTGAGAGTGCTTCTTGCCAGGATCCATGTCCTTATCTCATGCCAATCAGCCGACGGGCAGCATTTTGCCTAGTTGAGCAACACTGCTTGGCGCCCATAGACTTCCTTCCTAACCCTGTTTTTAAGCTGTAATTTGGGAAAGCAACTGCTGCCCAGTATGCCACTGTGGGCCCACTGAGTCGGCGACTAGCCTAGAAAGGTGAACCTTTCCAGAAGGCTCCAAAAGAGGGCTCCAGGGCTGCCTATGAGGGACTGGAGGGGGAAGCAGGACAGGAGGCATGCTGATAAAGGAATGCTAGTACTTTTGATGGATGCCTGCTGGGACTGGGAACAGCAACCCAGGTCAGTGAAGAAATGCTCAGATGCTCAAGGCAGCAAGCAACAGAGCAAATACCCTGCAGCAGAGGTCTGGGCACAGAATAGCCTGAAGTGCTGTGTCTGGGAGCCTGAGCCCAACAGGCAGACTGTGAATGTACTGGTCTCAGTACATTGGCCAGCCCCCGATGTCCTTCCACTTCACACAGCCATGCCTCCAGCTTGCCTTGCAGCCTTCTCCTCCTCCTTACCTTCTTCCTCCCCTCAATGACCCCCTGTGCTAAAAATACCCCCCTGCAGCACTTGGTACAATAGATAAGCCTGGCAAAGCTCTTGTGGGAGACGCTATGGCTTCACATCTGCTTGTTAAAAATATCACATATTATTAAAAAAAAAAAAGTTTCTTGTGACTAATTTCAACAGCAAACCATATGGTCTTTTTACTTCTCCTGCACTCATAATAATTAAATGGCTAATTTCCCCTCTTAAACTACCTTCGGCCCACAGAAAGAAACAAAGGAAATCACAGCTATTCAGCTACAAAACATCTTGTTAAAGCACAGCAAAGAGTTATGCAATTAACCCCACAAAAGCCGGAATTTCACAGTTATATCTAACACTCCGAGTTAACAAGAACAGGCTTTAAATTGAGCCTTTCTTGTTGTTGTTTCTGTTTGCTGGCACGGCAGTCACAGTTAAGGTCAGGTGTCAGACCAGATTTAAGCCATAAATGTCTGTTTCCTTGTTTTTTGTGAGCCAGAGTCAGCGCCTTATTGTGATTTAAATCAGCCGCTGGGTGCTTTGGAGGAGGCTTCCATTAAACTGGGGAACAAAGAATATGATTGCTTTCACGGCACAAACGCCTGCCTGCGTATCTCCCGGTGCATTGTACGTACTGCAGCAAGAGCCCTTGACGCTGGTGTGCCGTGTGCGTGACCAACGCGTTTTATAGCTTCATTCTGTGGCTGTTTCAGGGCAGCTCAGGCCCTGCCATGGCCAGCCCAGCCCAACGCTGCTCAGCCGTGCTCTTCCGTCATCCACCTGCACTAGAAACGTCTGATTCTGCAATCCCACTCGGAATTGCCCAGGAGCAGTGGAATGCTAGAGGTTTTTAAGTTATGTTTTGCGAAGCAGCTGTGATGGTCCTAGAGAGTTTATTAAATTAGCTGAAAAGGTATTTCAAACAGAGAAGTAGTCCTTCGTGCTACAGGCTCAGAGCAAGTCAAAATCCATCAAAGGACACCATGCTGCAGACTGATACTCCTGAGTCAGTCTCTGAGCATTGGCTCTTCTTAGAGCGTGAGCAACTCAACGGCTGCCCTCAAAGGTGGCAACTTTGCTGCAAAGCCAGAAGTACTTGTGTCCTCTTTCTGTTATCTTCTATCTCCTCCTGTTCCTGGTTAAATAACCCCAAGGTCTGCAGTGTGGGATGTACCAGTGGAGCCTGGGAACCCCTGTGAGGGACGCTAGGATACCACATGAGGACATGCCCCCTGTACCAAGCCAAGCAATGAGCTCTGCTGGAGGAGCAGCAGTTTCACAGAGGAGGATGCTGATGATATGGTACGATGAACAGCAGTGTAATTGCATTCAATGAGACAGAACGATGTTTCTGAACTTGACGGTTTAGGTGAGGGTGCCCGTTCACCTGCTGTATTGGAGTGCTCAGACTGGCACTTAGGAGATTAAAATGGGTATTTGGGTGCCTAAATGCCTGTCTAAAAATTAAAATTTAGAACTGGGTGCCTTCATTTAAACAATCAGGTTTGAAAATTAGAGTGAGTGATTGCATGCCTGAGTATAATTTACAGCACAGACTCATTATGGGTATTTTTATTGTTTAAGAAAATCCTTCCTGATTGGCAATGGGGCAATGACCAGGACTGTAAAGACTGAAGAAAACTGTGAAGGTGCTGGGCAATTTTCTTGATAAGATGAGCCACTAGATGACACTTTGCATAATATTATAACTGACTGAACATTTCCATGCTACATTTTAATTTTCTAGCTTGGTAAGCCTATTATGGGCTAGTGCCAGGCAGCCCACAGACCATAAAGCTAACTAGGGCCTTGCTAAAGTACCTGCCTTCCTGATAAGGTAGGTGGCCTTTAGCTATGTCTCACCCATCTAAACAGCAGAAGGAAAACAGCAGAGAGAAGAAATAAGCAGAGAAAGGATTCCCACAGAGCAAAAGACAGAAAGGGAGGGAGCTGAGAACTGGCTTGGGGAAGATGTGGGGAAGAGAAGGCATCACACATGGAGGAAGGGCTACAAGGTGAGACACCAAGAGATAAGGAAGCGTAAACAAAGTAGCAGTGGGGTCTAAAGAGATAAAACAAAAATGACAAAAGTGGGAGTGAGAATGGGAAGGAAAAGGGTAGTAGAGTTAGGGAAGATGCAGAAGAGCAGAAGAGAGAACAGGAGAGTGCCACTCGGTAAGAATTAGAAGCTAATTATCCACTCAAATTCCACACACACACACAAAAATAGCAGTATAAAATATCGGTATTTCAGTCAGGAAGAATGATCCTCATGTTTTCCCAAGCGGCAGCCTTCAAAGCCAAGAGAGAAGAATGAACAGGGGAGAGCAGACAACACGATTGTGTGTTTCAAGTTTTTTTCTTACATTTCAGAGAGTTTATTTATGTATTCAGCTTTAAATATAAAACCACAGCACAATCAAAAGATGTTCTATGAGGTACATTTGCCACTGATTAGAGAATTGAATTTAGAAGGGGATGTAGCTCTCTGTACAAATAGAAAATAGTTGATCCAGATTTCTTACATTTCACTATTTATCTATTCCTATTAAAGAAACAAGTCCACAAGTCCACTGGAATTTTCTTGACCATTTATCTGCATTTCTCCCTGTGATGTAATCTAAAAACTGCATTTTCCCCCCTGGATTTTCTTTCTTTCTTTATGCCCCAGCTGGGGAATGACCAAGAATGTAAGCTTTATCAGAAAACACTGCAATGTGCAAGATTACTTACACCAGCACATTGTAGGTTGGGCTGGTTTGGGGGGGATTTTTTTCAATTTATTTTAATTCATTTTCTGAATAACTTGTTAGTATTTAGTAAAAACAGTTACTTCCTTTAAGTTGAATGTTTTGCATGAAAGTGCATGACAGCCATGCTCAGTGGAACTGCAAGCATCAAGGGAAGCTTTAGTTCATCCTGCGAGTTAGTTTAGCAGCTTGTTCACAACCACTGGTATTTAAGCAGAGCAGACTAGGTGTTACAGCTCTGCTATAGCATCCATGCAGCACAAGTCATTAAAATACACAGATCCTGAAGATATTTGATGATTTCACTCCCAATGTGTTTGGCCCTGAGTGTAACCTGGAGAAATGTGTATCTGTGTAGGTAGTGTTTTGTGAAAGCAAATAAATAGGTCATAAACACTGGGAGAAAAAAAGGCTGTTCAACCTACTCTCCACCCCCTCCAGACTCAGGAATCTCCAATTCTCAGGATAGTTGCAAGAGAGTCCAACAGATTTTCAGGAGCAGGAATACGTGAGGTATTTGAAATAGGAAAGGAGCAGATCAAACACTGAGGAACCTTTTTCTTCCTTTGCTTACTGCCTTTTGTTGCTACCTTTGCCTAGCATAAGAGAAGGCTAGTTAAATATTACAACACAAGACAGCAGTCATAGAGGTGCTGTATAGGTAATGCTTACTGATGACTTCTGACCAGCAAATAAAGTCAGTTAGTCTAAGTGCAAAGAGAATTTTTTAGCTGTTCTCAAATGTTGAGGTGTCTCATGTTTCTGCTATGGCTCTTGGGAACATCCTGCTTAGAAACTAGTCACATAATGATAACAGAAAGAGATGACTTTCAGGAGCTCGAAGACTCAAAGTATTAGTAAATGTGTAAATCCACAGATGGTGGGAATGCAGCACCTTACTGTCACTTACAGATGCTAACAGAAAATTACTGGGTGCAAATGGATCTCTAATTATAGCCCACTCCTCCACAGCTAACATATTGCCAACACTAGCTTCACAAAACATTTTCACTTTTCCCTAGGGATACCTACTTCTGTTTTGGAAATAAGAAATCGCAGTTGCTTGGAATCTAGAACATGGCAAAGTCATAACAACAGAACAAATTAATCTAATTTAACAATGAGATTGGTCATTTTTAAAGGGGGAAAATCAATTTACAATTTCCATCTGTCCCCATGGAAGTCAAAATATGTTTTGACTTTCACATCTGTGCCTGAGAATCATAATCCATAATACAAACAGTAATAAAACTTCCCTGCCCTATGACAAAGAGGAACCCAGAAACACAAGAAAGTGTTCATCAGTTCCCTCTCCCACCTCACCAAATGCATGTTTAAAAACAGACACTGCTGCCACAGATGAGTCCCACAACACCTAAATGTGATTTTAGGCTCCTTCAATGTGGAAAACTAGGAACTCATTACTGTCACAACACATAGCATGTTTGGCTCCTCCAGTTTCTGCTCCGAATGCAAGGCGAGTAGGTAGCTTCACGGCCATTCCCTGCAGCCATTTAGTGGCCTCTCCAAACTACTACTTGTTCTAGAGCAACTGGAGGACTTCACAACTAGATACATACAGCCATTCCCAGGGAATGGCAAGTCAAAAGAGCATGACTTTTCTGGAGAACAGGTACAGGGCATTATCCAGGCAAACACTACTAATGGTTTTCTTCTATCAGCACTTATATTTGCACAAGAACAACAAGACCAAGTGGCAAGGTGAAAGACATAACTCAGGCATATCCCATTCAACTCCAGTGTAGAAAATGACAGCAGAAATTCTTGAAATTCCTAAGCTGATTTTTTTTTGCTGCATCAAGGCTAAAAGTTTTATTTTTGTGTTGATTGCCTCTTGAATTCTGAGGTCCTTGAACAAAGGGCATTTTATAAATGTAAATTTGATGGACTGATACGTTTATATTCATGAGAACATAGCTGGAACTAAGCAGGTTAGTGTTAGTTTACACTCCAATTTTGTTAACAATAATCAGAAAAGGAGGGATTAATGGCTCACCCTTATAATCTAATCATATCAATGCTATCCACTAACCTGGACAATACAAGAACATACCTGTTATGTCAGGCTTGCATAAACAATGATTTTCCAAATCCACAGTTAACATTTAGAAGACATTGTGTGGGTTTTGGCATTCATTTTCATCTACCATTTGCTGCAGAAATATTTATGTATAGCAACATGCAAACAATTTAGGGTTCATATCATGGAGGGAATAAACTATGAACGTGAACAAAAGATAGATGAATTTACACAATTGAACCATGGGTGGACAGCAGGCATTCATGCCATAGACAAATATAAAATGAGAAAAGAAATTGTCATGCAGCTGGGTTCAAGCCTGTTAGCCTGGGCAAGGCCCAGAGCAAAGTGTATTTATGCCACTTAGGGAAAGCACGGTAACCCCTCAGCAGCAAAATCCATGCTAAGAGCCTTCCACATTGCATAGCTACTCCTGTGGTCCACTGACAAGGCTTGTCGTAGGAACACTGACATACACCATACATTGATATTTTATCACCCAGGCTGTCTAACCTTGTCTGGAGCAGAAACATGCACATAGTGATAACATGAGCAGCTGCTAGCACCCTGTCTGCATTACTGGCCAATGCTTCATGGCCATCCTACCTCTGATTGTCCCAGTGTTGCTATCACTGGCAGCAGGACAACAGTAGGAGGTTTCTCAAGCAATATTGTCCCATTATACAACCTCCAAACCGATCATTTTCCTCAGTGCAAGTCATCTTTGTTTTGAATTGAAGTAGCATCTAACCCAGCTTCCCCTGAAGCTGTTGGGTAGGAGATAGGTCTTTTGCCTCTAGCCGGAGATAATGCTTTGACCACTGCGGGGAGGAAGTGTGCATTGAGCCTGACATCTGTCAGAGCCTGTAACCCTCTGCTTGTCTGTGCCAGGAAATGCAGTCCAATTTCTATGCTCCTGTGGTCTAACTGACAAGCTGATTTCTCAAGCCCCTTCATAACTCTTGATGCTAACATCCTTCTTTCGCAGGGATGTCTCTTACAAATCAACATGATATCGAAACTCTGAGGCTGGTGCTGTAAAGGTGATAGTAGTTCCTGTTCTGATGCTTTTAGTCCCAGTTTTTACAAATGCGGCAGGGATGTCGGCCACCACACGTATTGCTGCTGCTCATCCTTTCACCAGTGCATAGACCAGAAAATGGCTTGAGCTTGATGACACCACAGTAAAAATGCAACCACTCTGACAACCTCAGGTCTCTGAGAGCCACTGCCATCCGCACAGCTACACAAGAATTAATGAAGTAGTGGGAAATGAATGTCTGTGTGTACCTCATCTTGTATTATATTACATTAGTGCAAAAATGGCCCAAGTGACCTCATGGAGCACTTGTGTGATGAGAACACCCTTGTGAAGCTACAGCTGTTTTGAACTATTAAACATTCATAAGCCAGACATGATTTCTCTGCGAAGCTTCTGCTAAATGAGTGGCTACGTATTGCATTAGCATTCCCAGATGCCCTCCCTCAGCTCAAGCAGCCTGGGGGTAAAAAGGCAGGAAGGCTCTGGGATGCACTTCTGTGCCTGAGAACTGCAGTGCAAATCACCCTAATTGTTTGTTAGATGAACAATGATCACTAATTAACATTGTTAAAATGTCATCAATGATCACTAATTAACATTGTTAAAAATTTGTTAACAAAGGAAATTTAACAATATCTTAATTAGGAAGGATTTCTAATTTGTGATATAGAGCATGTTAGACAAACAAGGCACAACTCTCCCTTTGTTTTTCAACTCTGCAGCAGGAGAGATTACATGATATGACACAACACATTCTGCATTTGCCGTTTATCATTCTACGTCCTCAACACACTTCTGCTGTATAATTACAGACGGGGCTAATTTTACCTGTGTTATTGTTTCCCCTGTAATTTAGAGAGAATAGGCCACGTTGATGCTACGTGATTTAGTCTGGGGCATTCTATTGGCTTTTTGCCACAAGACTACTGCTCACACGTTACTGCAATGAAGCCCATGCATTGCAAAATAAGAACCTTTTCAGTGTTTTAATTTACTTAATGATACGGTGTGAAGGTAGCAGCTTTCTTCAGGCTTTCTTTTGCTAAATGTAATTTATCCACAGCCACTAACCTTTCAGGGCTGCATTCTACTTCAACACCACTGTAAATCGTTGGAAAGAGTCCCCTCCTATTATCTATTACTTAATTATTAAAAAGTGCCTATTCTGTTTTCATGAATTATCTGTGTATCAGCGATGTCGGCTCATGAGGAAGAATGACACGCATGCAGGCTTTGGGGGTTATGAAGCTAATCATTCCTGATGGAAAATAAGTAATAAGTTAAAAAACCTGAAGATATTTCAAACAGAGACTGAAAAGATTTTGAGATCTTCTGCAGCAAATTAAAAGTAGCACAGATAAATTGGCACACTTGCCTCAGTTACACACTGCCTGCCAAATACTCCAAATATCTGACATTGTTCCTGAAGGGAGAGTATTTACCACATAATGCCAAAGTCTGCCTCTGTTGTACTCCTGTTACCAGAGCAGGGGAACTTTATTCGCCTGTTTGTTTTGGTGGAACTGTTGTATAAACCCTGCTTATAAGGAAATACAGCTGAATGGTTAAGGCTCTGCTTGGTTTTATACATAGGGATATAAAGATTACCTACGCGCTTCAGAGCAGACTTGCCCTTCTGGTCTAGGCTCTAATTCCGTATGTTGTGTGGCGATCATCTGCCTGGGTGATGGATCACCTGGCTTTTCTCCCTTTACAAGTTGCCTCAGCATGTTTTCTTTCTTTATAGTCCTTCCAAAGGACAGAGAAAACCAGGATTTACTTTGTGTGGAAATAGTCTTTGAGGCTTCTGCCTTCTCCCCAGACATGCTCACCACCACTTCAAAAGCAACCTGATGGGGAGTGAGAGATGTTCTTCCTAGAAAACACTGCTCACCTTCAGATTGCCCAGGAACACCGGAAAAACTGATTCCTTGCAGACCCCACCTGTATCACTCAGGCGTGTTTAGCCCACAGAGATGCACATTACATACGCCCATAGCATGCCACTCATGCTGAGGGTGTTTTGAGGGGAAGATTCCATCAGCCTCTAGACAAACGCTTGCAGACAGGGGGATGTCCCATTCCCTACATCAGTGAATGCTCTCACACATGAAATGGGACAACTCCTTAGCCCTAAGTCAGCTTGATGGTTAGAACACTTCAGAAAACTACAAACGTGGCATCAAATTTTCCCCCAGGCGGAAGGGGAGTCAAACATCTGATGCTCCCCTTTGCTTCCCATACAAGTTCCAATCACTGTGCCTGGGGTTTCACCAAAGGTTTCCAGTCCCGTGGGATTTTTTTTCAGATTTTGGTTTAGCAGGGAGTTAAAAAGTTAAAATTCTGTTCAATTATGTTTTTCTAATTCCTTGCGTGCTTGGGGAACAAAGCCATTAAAATTAATTATTCTCAAGGTTTTGTCTTACCTTGCTAAAGTGTTACTGGAAATCCAGTAACACCTGTTTTCTTAGGAATGACATTGTTTGGCTTCAGTTATGTAAGGACACTTGCTTTTTCCCTTCACTCCATGCTTATCTCACTCTCATAAAACGTATTGCCTTAATATGCACAAAACCCTTCTGATATTTGTTCTGTTAGGTCTTCTAAAAAAAAGACAGTACCTTTTTAGGCCATTGTTAAAGTGACAGTCTGAGGTACTTTTTCTGGGAGCTTTTTCAGGCTTATTTGACCATTTAAGTACTAAACCCAATGCACATTGTTGCTTTAATTTGGCCTCTGAGAAAGCTTTTTCATTTTTCAATTTAAAATAATATAATTTAAAACTCTGTTCTTGACACATCCTGTTTGTCAGCTAATCCTTTTCTGCTTCAGATGCTACAATTATATTCGGGCATAACTCTGAGAGGATATTCCAAACTTTTAAGTTTGTTGCAATTAAAAGGGTCCTTCACACACAAGACCATGTGCACATCATTTTTATTCCTGTCAGGTTCACCACCCCTTCTATATATCTCAGAATGTTCTACCCAGTTTCTAAAGCTCTCTGACTCCCTATAGCTTGCCATGTGACCTTTCATTTACTTCTTCCTCTTTCACATACCCCTCTTCTGCAACTGGGACTGTCACCTCTTTGGCCATATGCATGATGGAGGTACCCATCTTTCCAGGTAGATGAACTGTCTTTATTTAAACAGATCCTCCACACACATACACAGTTGTGTCATTTTTGCCAAATGATAAGTGTGCTGGGTCTTAAGCATTCAGGAGAATGTTCTACTTTGTCCTCCTACCTCATACCAGTTTCACTGATGTGTTCTTACCTCTCCTCCCTTAGCTGCAGGTGGCAAAGCCAGCAGTGAAAAACTGTTTAGAAAAAATATTCCTTCTCTTTCCCCCCATATCTGTGCTTTGGTCTTAATGCATAAATACAGGGAAATTTTAGGAAAAAAATGAAAAAAATTATTATGTGAAATACATTATCACAGTATAGTTACTGAAAGGATATTTAGAATATGGTTTGAAATTAGACTTTTCCTGCTGACCTTTGAATTATTATTTCTTATAGTTAGCACATCAAACTCAGCTACTTTCTTCAAAGTCATTTTATACTGTCATTCCAATTCCTGTATGTCACAGATGAAATTTAGTGCTGATTCTTAATATGATACATAAACTACATTATCAACAACACACAGAAGTACACAGAGGCATGTATGAACATCACACTGATTTTCCAGAGTTCTTCTATAGAAACCTGAGGGTTTACATCAGCTGCATTGTAAGTTTTCTGTAATATAACCTTGCTTTTTAGTTATATATGAGCCCTATAATACTTTCTATTGTCAGGATTTTACTTTCCCTTATATTTTAGTGATCAAAAATAACACTGAAGTACATTAGTGCACGAAACTGCAGTTTCTGAGAGTAGGCATTTTGGGTCTATTCAGAAGTAAAGAACTGATGTATTACATATGCATACCTAACACTATTTTATACACCATTGTTAAAGCTACATGATGCAGTTCAGACTCTTTAGGAAATAAATAAAAGATTTTTTGTTTTAAACAAGTAACTACTGTAGCTGTCAGGTTTTCCCCCTTATGCTCAAATAGGGAAGGAGATAGGAAAAGCATGAGATCTTTTTTTCTCCCACATTGCCAACATTTCCAAAAATTTCAAATAATTGTAGTTTAGCAGGAAGAGGTGGGTGAGATTGCTGG
This sequence comes from Melopsittacus undulatus, assembly GCF_012275295.1. Lineage (NCBI taxonomy): Eukaryota > Metazoa > Chordata > Aves > Psittaciformes > Psittaculidae > Melopsittacus > Melopsittacus undulatus. The sequence continues at coordinate 91,784,265 of NC_047527.1, read as the reverse complement.
GTGACGATGTGTTGTGCTAAGATTGGCAGTAGCATCTAGCACTCCCCCCACAATACCAACACATGCCTTCTTAAGGGAACTCCACAGTAGCAAAGCCAGCATTTGCAAACTGTTATTTCAACAGAAAGAAAGGAGAATATATTTCAGCTCCTTTCACCAAGCTCCCTAATGTATCCCATACACAGTTATCATCATAGAAATGTACTGAAATAAAAGATAGCATGAACACAATGGTTAATTATAAGATGATAAAACTACATAAAAATAAATGGAAGGTAGTGATAATGTACCTGAAAAAAATCTAGCATATGCACACATTGCAGACAGATGGGAAAAATGCCATTGAAACTACTAGGAGGTGATGTAGGATGGCAATAGAGGTTCATCTGAGTCATCATCAAGCACAGGTGGTGTAGGAACAGGGAAACAAAATGGTTTCAGGTGCAACAGGTTGTATTCCACTTGAAACAGGAAAGGCAACAACAGAGGTCAATGGGCACTTTAAAAAACAACACATGAAACTAATGACTTAATTTGCTTTTTGTGTTCATACATTCTTGATGGACTGTAATTACCTTGGTAACATTAATCTTCAAGTTTCAGTTCATATTCTGATCTATTTCTAACACAAGGGAATTATCTATATGCCTACTCTACCAATTTAGAAAGATTTTTAACTGTTGTCTGTCATTCCAAGTTTGTATCATCTTCTGTTTTCCTCTGCTCTTCTTCAGTGGATTCAGCCTCAGGTAACTCTCTTGAATACCTATCTCCTCTTTCATCAAATGCAGCTTTCTGTCCAAGGCTTACCCTTTGAACTACACCACCATCCTCCTTCTCAGAACCTCCAGAGCTGTGAGTGCATCCCTTCCGCGTGACTTTCCAAACACCATGAATTGTCTTGCTGGTTATCAAGTCCCATGCAACAAGAATATTTTCCAAGACATGTCAGATGTTGAAAATCTCCCAAAACTTGCTCAACCAGTGTCTTATTTGCCCTATTACTCCAAGTAATTGCACCAACATTTGCCATAAATAAAATGTTTTAGAGTTAACAACTGTTCCTCAGACTGGTTGTTGCCTACCTGGAGTGATGGCAAAAATGCAACTTGGGCATTTGGGTGCAAATCACTTGGATGAAATATGTGGACAAGTGTGTTACTGAGGATCACTAAGGTTTGTAACAGTGAAAATAGTGGAAACCACCCATGCTCTTTTATTTGAAAGCTAGTGAACATGTGGCCCATGTAGGTCATGTAGGCTTTCAATACCCTTGGGGTTTGTGGGTGGGTGTCTGCAGCATCATCCCACAACATTTAAGCTGGGATGTGTTTTGCAGCCTTTAGTCCTGGCACCCACTTCTCCCATAAAGGGATAAAGGTTCTTGGTAGTATGGGTTTTCAAAAGAGTCCTCCTTCAGCTGTAGTCATAGAATCACAGAATGATTTGGGCTGGAAGGAACATTAAAGACCATCCAGTTCCAACTCCCTGCAATGAGCAGGGAGACCTTGCACTAGACCAGGTTGCTTAAAGCTCCATCCAGCCTGGCCTTGAGCACTGCCAGGGATGGGGCATATACAATTTCTCTGGACAACCTGTTCTAGTGTCTCACTACCCTCATAGTGAAGAATTTCTTTCCTCATATCTAATCTAAATCTCCCCTCTTTCAGTTTTAAGCCATTCCCCCTTGTTCTATCACTACATGCCCTTGTAAAAATTGCCTCTCCAGGCTTTTTGCAGGCCCTCTTTAGGTAGTGGAAGGCTGCTATAAGGACTCTGAAGTCTTCACTTCTCCAGGTTGGACAAGCCTAACTCTCTCAGCCTGTCTCCATAGCAGAGGTGCTCCAGCCCTCTGATCACCTGTGTGGCCCTCATTTGGACTTGCTTGTAGAGCTCCACATCCATCTTGTGCTGGGGGCCCCAGAACTGGAAGCAGTGCTCCAGGTGGAGTCTCACAAGAGCAGAGTAGAAAGAAAGAATCACCTCCCTTGACCTGCTGGTCATGCTCCTTTTGATGCAGCCCAGGTTGTATGCTGGAAGACAATACAGCAGAAGAAATCTAGGCTGCACAAATACATGATTTGAACACCTGCATCCCTGCCAAATTCAGATGTAGCCCACATTCTGTCTTTCATTGCACCTGAAGTACATGGTGTGCACTGCCACACTATTTCAACTTCTATTTTTTGGATTATTAGGGTGGTTTTTTTTGTTGTTCTATTGTTTTGTTGTTTTGGGGTGGGGTTTTTGTTTTTGTGGGGTTTTTTTGGTATTTGCTTTGTTTTGTTTTTTTGTGTGGAGGCTTTTTTTGTTTGTTGTTGGATTTTTTTTGTCCCTAAACCATTCCTAATTCCTACTCAGTGAGAAGGAATTCTGAGTACAGTAGTGAGAAAGGAAAAGGAAGGGAAAGGGGCTTAAGAAGCTGAATTGTGCAGGTGTGAAATCACAAACGTGGAGACTTTTTTCAGAGTAACTTCTATGGAGAGCTGCACAGATGCGAGTGAGGTGCTGGGTTTGCTGAGCATGCATCTCTTGTATGCTGTTAGGGTGGGTTGCTGAATGTGTAGGTTAGTTCAATGGACAAAGAGCTGAGGGTGCAAGAGGGAGAGATACAGCTTCATTTCCAGAATCTCTGGAAAAGCCCAGGTGGAGAGCCCTTAGCAAGCTGGTTGCCATTCCAGAATGATACTGCTGGCCCAACACTGCATGGCAGAACGAATTATCACTGAAGTCCTGGGGCTGGATTACAGCCCTGTGAAATTAAATCCCAAAGGGAGCCTTCTCCCAAGCCTTCTCTCAAAACCAAGAAACAAACCCAATGACAAGCCTCTGTGAAAGTGTCACCTTCTGTACTTAATTCATATCTTTTTAAATCAACTAAAACTTGATTTCCAAATGGAATATGGAAGCAAACCCTCGAAGATGACTGTTGTGGCTACTGGAATACCTACATTCTTAGAAATCTTCCCAAACTCTTCCAAAATAACCATTTTCTGATGATGAAGCAACCTGTCTACTGGGAATAATTAATAGGTGTTGTTTAGGAAAAAACTGGCAATGTAAAAGCAGAGAAGAAATATTGCTTAGGAAAATAATAAATGTCTCTTGCATTTTACGTGTTGAAAAGGTAAATTCTGCTTTTGACATTCATCCCAGAGCCACTTTAAAGACAACCCACAGACTCAACAGGGAGACAGTAAACACTAAATCATAATTACCTCATAAAAGGGGAGCCTGTTTCTCCGAATGCCTGCGATCTGGTTTTGCTTCACAAAAAATATCATAAATCTATTGTGTTTTACCCAGGTTTATTTAAGGCCAATTAGTGCTTGTATTAAAAAGAGTAAGAAAGAAAAACAGAAACACCTTCCAAACTTTGCTGCCATTCTATAGATGTGAAACCCTGATTCTCCGCTCTCATTAAGGAGCTGTTCATTAGAGGACAGCATGTTCCACAAGAGCTGAGGTCTTACATTAACAGTGAACTATGGAAAATCTCTCCCATTTGGCAGCCCACATTAACATTTCTTCTGCAAAGGGATTTCTTTTTAATGCAATCGAGGGCTGTATGTGTTACTGTTCAGAAGAAAAAATAATATTTTTCAACACAATCTTGACTCGGCTTTAATATCCCACAGGGTGACATCTGACACTGTAGTGAGAGAATAACACCTCTCTGGGTAATCTTTTCAACAGAGCCTGAAAATGAGCAGTCTGTGCCATTAATATGGCCAATGTAATTAGCAGAGCACTATGACTGATGATTATTTTTTTAGCAACATTTCCTAAAGCTGTTTCTCCAACCGAAGCAACTCTAGCCAGTGGAGCCAGAGAAAGCTAAACTTGAGCATGCCCAAATAAGTTGCAGTTTTGAAGCATGGGTAGGGAGATCAAAGGTAACAATGCTGCCTGCTTTGGAGATGATTTCCCGATAAAGCTAATCATCCAGTTACAAAGAAGTTCAACAAATGCTTCCAGGTGAAATTAGGTGAAGTTTCTCGTGCCACAGTGATGTTTCAAGGCAGGGGAGCCTTTGTTTTCTATTAAGAAAAATAAAGTGAAAGGAGTTTGAGTTGTGGTTCTTTGTCAGCAGAGAGTCAAAACTCTGGGGAAAGGTTGCCCATGCTCTGTGTTCAGATACTGTATTTTTCACTAGTTTAGATGTAATCACACAGTTATTGTACCTGTATTTATTCTGCTCATGTAGGAAGAGCTCATGCTTACCATCTCTTTGCAGGTGAGCATGCAGTCAGAGACCAGTGGCACATATGTATCATGTCACATGGTAGACGTCACCAGAGATGCCTTCAGAAAGGCTTGGGACCTGGACACAGTTGTCCTTCCTAGGAAGGGCTTGCTGGAAAAGGGAGTTGATAACCATGATGAGGTCTGTTGGAACATGAAGGGCTGGATGTGGCCAGTGCCAGCTCTCACCTTCTGGGAGGATAAAGAATTGGCAGAGGTACAACCTGGGATGTTGAAACCATACTGGCTCTCTGCTAACAAAACAGACCTGTTTCCCTACAAAATACAGATGCTTGAGGTGGGAGGACACTGTCCCTGTCCTCTGTTTTCAAAAAATATCTGAGTCCCTGGGGATTACATTGATCTTCCACATGCAGTGTAGTTGGTTCAAGGCTGTCAGATCTGTATTCAGGAGCATGAAGGCACAAATTTCATTTTGAAACAGAACTAGTGAATAATAATGCACTCACCTATGTGAATGCAGAAGTCTTGGGTCAAAAATAGATTATCACAGCAAAAGACAGCAATGTTAAGAAAATCCTGGTAAACAGCCTATCCATGACTAATAATTACTCTCTGTTTTCACTGAGGGAAGTGATCATAAATACATTCTATATTGCAAATACCTAGTGTATAGAGGCCAAAGGAGCAACGTCATTAGGACTGTTACTGATCATTATGTCTTAGCATTGATCTGCAGGAGTATTAGCTCAAGACATTTATATCGAACAGCCTAAAAAAAAATAAGAAAGGGAAAACATTAGTGTTTGCATCTAAGATGTATTTAAAAAGATTTGGCACTGGCACAATAAGAAGTAAGGTTGAGTGTACCATTGAAAGCAAAGAGCAGTGAACGAGCCAAGCCCTTGTTCTTTTGAATTAAGGGCTGCAGTCTCCTTAGCAGGGTGGCAGCAAAGTCCGGTGGGTCCAAGGTGGGATCAGCAGGAGTGAGGTCCTGAGGTCTGACAGACTCATCCCAAACACAACGTCAAGGAAGGTATTTCCACTGAATTCCCACTGGTGGGTGGATTTGGCTCTAGTTCTACTTCTTTTGATTTGGTAGGAAAATCCGTTTAACCAGTCTGCCTGTGAAATTAGTGTATTTCCTGTCACATACAACCTTTAGACAAGCTTTGATGGACTTCCTCATATGTGAGCAAATTCTTAGTCTATGAAGACAGGCTGCACAGCCTTTAATCTCTGATCTTTTGTTATGCAAGCTGTGGTTTCTGTCCTGTTCTCCGTGAGGAGTACAGAAGGAAAACTGTCTGTCTGCCTGCTTTGATCCTTGATAACGCCAGTTTTTGGTCCAGAACAGTTTCCCAGAAAATGAAATATTAAAATTAGGCTTGAAATTAACTTCTCTCTTTCAAAAATAATTAAACAAAAAGTTTATGTAAAGTTTAATTACCTTAATTCAGCAGCAGCACAGTAAAGCAAGTTACATTTAAGCCACACTAAATGCCGTATTCCTATTTTAATTCCTTTATCACTCTTTAAAAGGGTGCAGCCGAGAGGGGAAACTCTTATAATTTTCCTCAGGAACAATATAAATCTTTATCTCTTAATGTTTTAATGTTTATCAGTTAATTATAGATCTTTATCCACATAATCTTTATCAATTAAGCATTCCAAATGCAAAAAGTATTAGCACATATTCAAATTACCATGCATTAATATGTAAAATCCCCTAAAAGAGTTATATTTAATATTTTCATTAAAAAAAAACAACAAAAAACATATTAGCAAACACCATCAGTATCATATTTGCTCACATGATGGCATCATGCTGTGATTAAAGCCCCTGATTTGCAACAGCCAACAGACTGCCAGCAGCCTTAGAGCTGTCATCCTGGCACTGGAGGCATGCAGGGGGAGGGAAAGTGAGGAGGAGGAAGGGTGAAGAGTGGAGGAGGTATCCATCTATGAGGAAAGAAAATAATGTCACCAGATAAGCCAAAAAAGGCTATGTAAATACATACTTAGCACCAGAGAAAAAAATAATGCTTTTCTGAAATTCAACCACCCTTGGAGGTGTGACTGAATGGTGAGTAATGACTCAATGAGCTAAAGAAAAAGTGCAAACCTGTAACAAAAAATATTCCTAAGAGATATTCACACAATTAATGTTTGCCCACCCAACTAACATCCAGGTGAGAAGGCCCGAAAACTGCCTACATCCATACCCATAATATTTCCTTCAGAAGGCTCTGCAAAGGAGAAAATGCCACCAACAAGTTAGCTTGCAGACATATACCTGCTTGCAGTTAAAGCATAGTGATTCTGTGCTCCATAAAAGCATAAAAAAAACCCAGATAAGGAACATAGGATCATAATTCAGGATGCTGGGATGCAGGAGGTCCCCACCCTACTCTAACCACTTGCTCAAGCACAGCCAGAAATGCAATCAGATCAGGTTGTTCAGAGCTTTGTTCAGTCTGGTCTTGAAACCCTCTGAAAGGCTGAGATTGCACAGCCTCTGCAAGCAAGTTTTTCCACTGGTTGGTTGTGCGTGCGCATCCCTCACACTGCATCCTTGATCCTCTACCTGTTTTTTGAGGACAATCTGAAGGGAAATATAAATCTACCATGCAAGCTGGTGCAGGATTCGGCTCAATGACCTGGAAGTAACAGCTCAGTAACATTCACCTGAAGGACTTGTGTGTGTACTGACACTTAATGATAACAGTGACACAGCAGTTGATAACAGTTGATCACAGCATAAGCCTCCTGTAAGCCTCAACCATTGAAAATTAGTATCTTAAGAACCAGAGGAAGATGCTACCTCAATTGGCATGTTCCTGCCATCTCTGACAGATCTCCACAATCGTGCATATTTCAAGTTCAAATTTTTCCAAGCAGTCAAGTTCTGTGAGTTGTCTTCTAATAGTAGCTCATCCAGAATTAAATTGATTTTTCTACCACATCAGTTCCCAGGGGTCATAATCAGGACAGATAACCATTCCCCTAGGCACTGCACATCTTCCAAGAGTTATCCCCCCTGGAGATCTGTGTGATCCACACCTTCAGTTATTTCAACTAATGCAAACAGCCATGCTAGAGACCATGCAAAAAGGGCCAGGTGCTGAGCAGGTTCATCTCGCTCACTTGCAAAGCCAGCAACACTCTTTATCTGATCCAGCAGTGTGACTAATGCAGAGTGTCTTCATTTATCGAGGGAGGACCCATCTGTACTAACATGGGCTAGAAGAATTACAAGCTGCTGGAGTACAATGCACCAATGTAATTAGTTCACTTGTAGCTGGCCCCTTGATTTAACTAATTGCTGCTGGTTATACCCACTGGCCCCAAGCAGTTCCCCCAGAAGGAAGCAGCCACTGAGGCAGATCCCTGCCTGTCCCCATACATCCCAGGTGAGTGGCAGCTTCATGCCCTCCCACCCTTCTGCAGGGATGGGGGAGCAACCACCACAGCCCCTTGTCCCCCACATCCCCTCCCAGCAGAGCTGATCAAGCAGGCATCCTTCCCCCACTCTTTCCCCATCCCCGGGTAGGCTGACAGATTGGGCGCTCTGCCAACATCCGAGACACAATTATGGTCACACATGCTGGAAGTTGAGAGAAAATGTGTGGGATTTATTCTATTTTTTTGTGGGGGAAAGAGGCGGGAGAGGGACTGGAAGGCTTTTAAGCAGTCAAGGCCTCTGACAAAACAGGATTGGAAGCTATGCACCATATTTCATATAATTCAAGGCTGGACCGCATGCATGTGTTATTAGTTCTCAAAACCATTGTGTACGGCAATTTCTCCATCCCCAGTGAGCTTTTCTGGCTGGGAGGCCAAACGAATAGCTGGTACTGAGCCAGAGCAGTTTAGGAATTTTTCCTGAAGGAGAAGGGAGAAGTAGGGAGAAGAAAGCAAGAAGAGCTCTTCTTTGCAGGCACAAGAGCATCTGCTAATGCTTCATAAAGTTTCCAGTGTTTACCCCTCCAAATTCTCTCTTTTGTAGGAACATCCCCACCTCTTCCCCTCTCTCCAGTTCGGGGACAAGTTAACACTGGAACAGAGTGGTCTGTCCCCCAGCCGTGCCTGACGCTTAGCTCCCAGGGCAGCTATCACCCACTGACAGGACCCCAGCAGCCAGGGATGCTCTGACAGATTCCTAGGGTCCTCACAAATCAGGAGAAATCCGTTACCACAGCTTTGACAGATGTCTTACACTCATCTCTGGAGCTTAGGAGGGAGGTGAGGGAGGAGGAAAAAGAAGGAGGAGGAGAGCTAAAAGCTTTTCAAAGACTATTCAAACAGAGGCGCTTTTTTTTGCTGGTTTTTTTTTTTGCTTTTTTTGTTGTTTTTTTTTTTTTAACAAGGCGAGAAATTAAGGTGTGGAAAATACTTTAAACCAAAACGTTTATAAATTTATAGCTTCACTTTAACCACAGCTTTATTTCTGTGTCTGTCTCACACCATGTTTCCATTATTGTCAGGAGAATGAACCGCATGCATGCCAAATCAGGTCATTCACAAATATAGAACGAACGTCTGTCATTACAGATTTACCACTCCAACTATGGCATATCCCTTCTGTCTATAAAAATCCTGATCCATTAGCAGGGCAAGCTCTCTGCATGTCAGCCCTTTAACACTCTGTGCTCCTCAACAAACTGGAGATACGGCCTTCCTTCAACAGGCCAGCCTACGCATTCACTCCAAAACGATAGCAGGACATGTGGGTGATGTCCATCAACTCCACAACAAAGCTATATTTCTTCATGCAAAAATTCACAGTATGCTGAATCCTGAGTGAGCTCTGCAGAGATTAGGGGTAAGCCCCAAACACAATCACTATCACCCTCTCAACCTAACAGTTGAGTGCTTCCACTTACCCATGCAGCTTCAAGATGGACCAGTGCTGTCTAAATGTCTAACTCTTGCAAGATGCTCTGCCTTAATGCAGAATTTCAAAATGACCCAAAACCAGCAACATTTGGGGATTCTTTAGAGCAAAGAATCACCTCAGTGCAAAGCCTGATACTCACTGTGAAATGCTGACAGTCTGTCAGGAATCAAGTTCATGCTGGACCAAGCAAGCTTTTCATATTGGGAGCTTATCCAAGGAGAGACTGAGGCCCAGATTTCATAACTTCCTAGGAACTAAACCTGAATCTTCCTGAAGTGCTCAAAGACACTTGAAGAATAAGGAATTTTTTTCTTGTTCATACAAGAAATCTGAAGTGAAGCACATCTTCTGAGATCAGGATTAGTGTCCTGATAAATAAACTGGTCTTTCCTCTCTGGTAACAGCAGCTTCTCACAGTGATGCCCCAGCTTCTCACAGTATAGTGTATTTGCTTTCCATTTTGGAGCCCGCAAATGTTCTATCAACAAGTGCCCCGATTAGAGAAAAGAAATACTAAACATCAATAAAAAGAGACAATACATTGCTTTTCCCAGGAAATTGTGTGTGCATACAAATCTATGTTGTGGAGATAGTGCTGTGCATTGTACAATGCAGCTAGTCTGAAATCCAAATTTTAACTTGAAAATCACTATGGATTTATTTGCTGTCATGGAGAGCAATTAGGCTTTCTCCAGTGGACAAAGCATCACTGTTAGATTGTCACAAATGCTAGTATCCACAGTTCAAACAGCACAGTGGATAAAGCATCTGTTTAAGGCACCACAGTTTAAACCTTTGTGGATTTGTAGTTTTATTTTAGAGCTTCAAGGGATTTTTGATTTTTAAAAGCAAAAGAAGAAAGTGGAAAGCCTGGGTAAAGAGCGCATTTAGTAATGACAATGAAGCTGACAATGTACAAGACTCCAACTAAAGCTAAGCCTCTCTACAGATCACTTATAATCTAACAGGCAGATGTGCAGAATACAGAAGGGGAAGGAGGTGGGCAGAGGACTCAAGAACTTACTCGAGTTTGTTCCATTTCCTGAGGAAATCACAGAAGAACTGACTCTTTAGAGGGGATTAAAAGGGAAGGAACAGTAAGTAGCATGGCAACTAAGGAGGGAAGCAAATATTACACATGGGGACAACATTACAGAAAAAGGCAGGGGAAGGCAAATAGCTGCAGTGTTGCCTGGGTAGCAATACCATGTATGGCCATGTGTGACAGCTTGAAAAAAGTCTTTGATTTTTTTCCACCTCTTTCCTTCCTGTGTGCCAGGAATTAATATCACGGTTGCTCTCATGGCTGTCCAGTGGTTCCTCAAGCTCTTCCACCAGCTGATTCACACTGAGTGACAGGTTTCATGACAGACTGTGCTCGGTAGGTCCCCACACAGACAAGGTAACCTCCATGAACATGGGCCATGAAACTAGCTTGGCTCTAGATTCAGTGTTCAATGCCAGGGAGAGGAGGGGAGGGCAGAAAAGCTGTAGGAATGGGCACCAGTGGGATGAGTTGATTTTAACAACCTGATGCTTGCCAGAGGAGAAGGGAACCTGGAATACAAATGCTTTGTAGAAATTAAATTAATAAATCTCCTTAAATACAAAAAGGTCATGTATTAAATCCACCACAGCTGGAGAACTCAAAGGCTGCTTTGCGTTCCTGAGGAGAAAAAAAAAAAGATAAGGGGAAGGACACAGCCCTCAGCTGCATCTTTGCAAGTCTTGACTTTGTACTTCCATGCCAACGCCACTCTTACATGAAAGGCTTCAGAAAGGCATTAGGTTTTAGATTGCTTATCAGTATTTCTGATTAAACAATGAAGTACAGTAAACAATACTAATAAGCTGTTTAAGCCAGCTGTAGTGCTGTTAGGCTTATAAACAGACAGGCCACTAAACCAACTGGAGGAGATCTTCCACCAAGATAAATGGGTGCTGCCTTAAGCTGATGACAGATGGTTTTAGAGCAGGTCAGGCACATGGTATCTATGTAGCATCTTGTGTCATATGGAAAGCAAATTCTCTTTCACGCGGTTCTCTCCAGCTGAAGAAAAAAATCTTTTTAGATTTTATCACTGCATCATCATCTGATCCTCCAAAGTGACAACGAATTAACATCATTTCCTTCTAATGCACAGTGATAACCTTCCTCACAGGAATAGGTGGTGAAAGTCTGAAGTTTCTTATTTTATTGGGCACAGACATTCTAATGAACTTGCTAATACTTATGAAAAACCCTTTCAGTCTAGCATAGTCCCTCACTCTTCATAGGTCCCTCAATAACATCATATGGAGGCTTCCCCAAAGCCCAAAACTGTGCAAGAATCTTTGATGCTGGTGGCAGAAAGGGGACAACGTTGGAGAACACATCTGCATATTATTCTTATACCACCTGGCCAGTCTGCTTTGACACTGTCTCTGAAACAACAGTTTCTACCTCTTGATGTCTTCGCGGAACCCTCAGAGGGTGTCTGGCAAACAAAATTTTGTGTTGGTGAGCAATGAGATGCATGTTTGGTAGGGATTGGAAAGAAGATCCCTAACTCATTTCAGATGCTAATGATGTTCAGCCAGTATTAGCCCAGGTCAGCGATGAACTCCTGACCTGGAGGGGAAAGACTCTACCACCCATTTTCTATCCCTTGAGCTGCTCAATCCCATGATAATGTCATTTCTGAAACAGCGCCAATGGAGCATAAAAGCAGCAGGCAGGACAGAAGGCATCAAATGCTAATAGCCACTCCTTAACAGAAGAAAGAATCTAATCCCTGGCTTTGAAAAGCACTCAGCCCCCGCATGCTAAAAAGAGGTATGCCGGAGAGCTCTACTCCGTGTGTGCCAGAGGACGTGGACAGCAGATGCACACGTACCTGTGAATATACTTTTTCTGAGTGCATGAGGAAACCTTATGTTCCCAGGCTTTCCAAGGCACAATTAAACCAGACCTTTATTTCAAGGGCACTGCCAAATAAGTGGCTTGTTTGAACTTGACTCAATCAGGAACTGAAAACACGGAAAAGAAAATAGGAGCAAGCGACCGGATGAGGCTCTGCAAGAGAATTCAAGTCTGACAGATTTATGGAAACCTTGTTTCCATATGGATCAGTACTGCTGCCTCTAGAGCTCCGGCAGCAGCAATCAATGAAAACAATGCTAGCTCCGGCGGATGTCTGCATGCTTAAAAAAACCCCACGTATATGTGTTTTTACATACAGGCTAAGTAAATAGACGTGCACAACTCGGGTGGCTTCCTTCTTCGTTTGCCACAACAGGCATCCCACCCCAGGGGACACGAGATTCTGCTCTGGTGTACAGCTGTGCTGGTGGGAGGAATCAAAAGAGTGAGTTGATTTACCGAGTTATGAAACGGTGACATACTCTGCATGAAAATTAAAGGAAATATATCCGGGCAGGCAGCGAGAGCAAGGCAATTGGGGGTGGGTGGGAGAAAGCAACATCATTAGATCTACGGTTATACAGTTACAAAGTCAAAAGGATTTACAAGGCGGGTGAGAACTCTTGTCCTGCTGGTGTATAAATATCAAACTGGCTGTACCCTGTTACACTTAAACACCTGGTAGTGATTGGAGTAATGAAACGCACCACTGTCTCCATAAATGCCTCTGTGTGCGTGTGTGCCTACGCTCATGCATGCATATGTACTTCTGCAAATTATTGATCTTCAGCAAGTAACGGTGATGGGGCTAAATTTGGATGTGGAACAAATTCTGATGACGTCAGTGGTGTAATATCGAGAATAAAGGTGGAAAGTGTCATGGTGTTCCTCTTCGTCATTGGGGATCAACTGCAGCCAAAAATGGGCATGGCCTGTGCTCTTCCTTCATTTGCTCTTTTCTGAATCTAGCATCTGCAAGCTTGAAAGAGGAAGGACAATTCATTTCTACTGGTCCAACTGCTGAGTAAGAGGGAAAATCTGCAACTGAAGCAGAAGAAAGAGTGAAAAAAGAGGGTGGAACAACTTGATTTCCACGCAGCATAAGAAATCAAGTTTTAGAAAAATGCTTCATCTTTACAGGGAGAAGCACTTCCTCCTCCTTTATCTAGATCTTTAATCATGCCCCCCGTTCCCCACCCTTGGCAACTGGCCACATCTTATCCTGCATAAAAGGAAGTGCTGTTTCTTCCAAGAACACTTCCTCCTCCTGATTAATTCAACAGTGCATTTACAGCTTTCCCTAGAGTTTTTCCAAAGGAGCAGCTGAGCTAGTCTCAGAGATAACTACTACATCTCTTGCTCTATATAATTCGGAAGCTGGACGTCCACAGTTGATTTAGACAAGCAGGCAAATATGACAGTAAACAAAGCACAGGGAATGATGCACATAACACAATACACGCATTAAGTAAGAAGGCACCTAAGCATACATTTGTTTTGCATAATGCATTCAAATTGTTACAAAACGCAAACCAAACAAACATGAAAAATTGAAATCAGTATCTCTGTCCAGTGGCAGGCATGTTAAAAACCTGTGACCCATCCTTGTCCAGTACTGGCAAGCAAATTTCAGTGGCAGCTAAAGGAGAAGAAAAAGCTGAGTGGGACATACTAAGCACAGCATCTTCTTTTAAGAAAAGAGTTGGGGTCTAATGACAACATCAATGTTTAGAGCTAGAGTTGTGGCAGCCAAGCTGGGATCTGCTGGTTTCTGGTTTTTAAGTTTTTGATAGGAAGTTCTATACCACCTGGAACAGAGGGTAACATAGGTCCAACAGACAGAGTTAGTTTGGGATTTCAGAGAGCCAGGATGAACTTCTTGAGACACGGAGCAACCAGCTCAAGTCCCTCAGGGCCTTTTTGCCCTGGGAAAACTGGGAACAGTTGCATTTGTCTTCCTCAAAAGCATACGGTGACAGTGATACAGCATAAATTAGGATAAGATTATGGTTATGGGGGCCACATGATAGGAAGGCATAAGAGATAGGCAGGCACCCAATATATCTCTCTAGCTTTTATAAATGGATCCCTGAGGGCAGTGAGCATGAATAACTTATAAACTGTCAATACATCTGCTCCATGAAGAGAAAATACCATGAGTTTGCCTCACTGTAACCTCCAAAGTCGATACTCATGTAGACATGGATGGTCCAATTTGTAATGAGGAAATTAGCTCATAGGTGCACATATGACAGTGGAAAATTTAAAGTAAGGGGGGAGGAAAACAGGAATCTCCACCTTTATTTCAAGTGCAAGAAGTTGGATTCCCTGTTTTGAACTGCCTTACATAGCACTGAAAGATGCAGCTTTAGGACTGTTTGTCCTGCAAGTTAATTCAGGTAAATGTACGACAGCAATGCATGCATATAAACACAGATGTAGACACAGAACTGACAAGAAAGGAGGAAGAAAATCCATATTTTTAAAGTGTCCCACTTCCTCTCCTCCACAATTATATTTTTTTGTGTGGTGGTTTTGCATCCATCTCAGTCAAACGTGCAAATGAGGTTGGCCCTAAGGCTCTGAGATAACCCAAGTGGAACAAAAAACATATGAGTGCACATGCAAATGCTATGGTGAGTAGCATATGTTTTAGATACTGCTGAGATCATATGTTGATATGAACTAACACAAACCTCTGGTCTTCATCACAGAGTTACTTGCTACACGTAGGTAATCTATATAAAAATACAGTATGGTTTGGATCAATATGAAATGCATGTAATTTGCACATGGCAAATTTTCAGAGAGGGGAAAGGTTAAAGACAGAACATACATGGAATCACTGCTAAAAAATGTTTGTCCCTTTGCAGCAGCCTCACTTGCTTTTCCCTTGTTTGGCAGTGCACATCAGATTCTGCTACTCATGTGATCTTCCAGTTGCTTTTTAAAAAGGTGTATTTACTTATTAATGACTGGCTGTAGGGAGACCGTATTTCTCCCTGAATGCTTGGAATGGAAAAGTTTGGGGCAAATCAGAAAACAGTGCTAAGGGAGGGAGGAAATATAGCTTCATGAAAGCAGCATCATTTTCTCACACAAGGCTGAATCCCGCCTGCCTTACTATGTGCATGTACTTCAGTGCAGTCACTGGACCTTACTCAAGGCTAGTAAGCAAGACTTGGTTGATAGACATTTGCTACAAGAAAGATTTTTTCCCCTTCTCTAGGTGCTGGAGGATGCCAGCAGAATAACCTGAGACTGATCGCAAGCAGAATATAGATTCCAGATCCAAACAGCTCCAGCCTCTGTTAGGTATCTGAACCTAGCCCCAAATCTTTCACAGTAGTCTGTGCTACAGTACTTTAATGAATCAGAATTGTTTAAGGGGGTTTGTATGGAGCCTTATTCAATGGAACATGCAGTTCTGTAAAATCAAAATGCTTTACAAAATCAAGTAATATTTGAAAATTACAGTTAGGAAGAAACACAAAAAAAATGTGAGAGTTTCCAAGGAGGCTGCTTAGATGTCTTTGAGGAAAGTGTTGCCTTCAGAAATGCTGAATTTTCTTTCTGAAGGTTGCCTTGCTCTGCAGAACAACACTAAATCTCACAATCTCAGTGAAACAGCATATTCATCTTCTAGCCACTTCTAAGAGAAGAATAAATAAAATACCGCAAAGAATGTATTAGTCCCTACTTATATAATATACAAAACTCTTGGAACTCAGGAAAAGATAAATTAAGGTGACACTACTGGAAAAGAATGAAAGATCTTTTACTGCTTTGAAGTTAGTAAGAGGTTAAATGCATTTTTTTAGCTGAGGTTATGCTACATGAAACCATATTAAAACATTACTTCAAATGCTCATTTTTCATTTAGGAGAGATGGGTGTAGGCCTCTTGAAGCAATATTTGGAACAACAGTTTTCCCAAATATTGTGCTTAAATAATTCCAATTGCATTCTACTATTCCCTAGTATTGAACCAGGCCAGCTTGCAAAAAGATATATATATATATATATACACATATATGACAGCACTTTCGATTGCTTTCAAAATCCTTTAAAAAGTACACACAGAACTGAGCCTAAGCTGTAGCGTTTGATTACCATACCCTGATCAACTCTTCATAATTAATTTTTTAGTCAATGAACAGGCAGGGACAGATCCTCAGCTAGAGTAAAACAGCACTCTTTTAATGATCTTCAGTCATTATCACTTTTGTAGCACCCCAAAATGGCTCTAGTGGAGGAAAAAGGCCCACCTATTGCAATTTAAGCCTATTGACAGTAGGGTTTGCTTTTCTGAGTTACCTTTTCAGGGTTTTTCGAAGCAGACCACAGAGCCCCTAGGGGTTGAGAGACCACAGGCTGAAAACCACATTTCAATAGAGCTGCACCAATTCACAGCAGATTAAAACTCCAGGTTTTAAAGCTGGCTAATGGCAATCAAATTAAATAGTTGAACAGGAAGCACTGCAGGAGGATTGTACAGCCAGCGCATGGTGGGCTGCGCCCAGCTCAGGTTTATGTTGGAAGGGTGGAACACTGTTCCACCCCTCTTCTTGCCTGGGGCAATAAAAAGTTCCTGCAAAACTGAAGCTTAATTTAAAACAAATTTGAGGTGTAGTCGTTTCTTGGCTCGCACTAACATCTACCAGCTCCAACAGAGTTGCAATGAGCAGCCCAATACAGGTAATGATCTAAAGTTTATAGCACTTTGTGCTGTGAAGACAGCCTTTGAAGGCATCAGCCAGGCATCCCACCATGCTGAGGCTGCATGAGAGCAACCAAAATGGCAGTGGTGTCCGGAGCAAAGCAGGAGACCCTCCCACTGGCCTAAAGCTGCAGAAAAAGCTGCAGAAAAAGCAGCAGCTGCACTGTTTGCTGATGAGTTAACAGTCAGGGCCATAGGCATGAGATCCGCACTTTCTCCTCTATTTTTCCGTGCTCAGAACCAGCTGACTGAGTTCTAGCACATCACTTTCAACATTTTCCTGTTACCAGTTTCAGTGGTTCTCCTCTGCTCCTGCTTGTATTTCATGACCAGGTCTAGTTTCACAGCACTGGTCATTGTTTCTGCCCTGCCTTTCATAGTGGCAGTGGGGACAGTGAGGCTGATCATGGGGCTGACTTCCTAATTCCTTGTCCTAACCCTCACCCTTCCTCCCTTTTGCCTGGCTAGAGCCTGGCATTTGGCTTGTTTGGCGCAGCAAAACTCATGTTTGCTCACACTGAACTGCTCTTGGATGGTACAAGACCAATCTCTCAGGAGGAAATATATTCAAGGGGAAATATGACTTGGGAAGAAGATAGATCAGGAAAAAAAATGACCAGAGAGTGTGTAAATGTGAAAGGTGAAGCATCTCTGCAAAGGAGATTTGGCTTCAAGAAAGGTAAGGGAAAAACCATTGCTAGAGGCAGTAGAGCACTAGCTGCTGTAGAAGCACTGACATCTGCCCTATCCTCAGGGGAGAGGTTTGATGGGATGGGGAAGGAGACACCTGGCTAAGGAGAAAGCAGACAAGCAGGAGTGGTGACCTGACAGGAGAAAGAGGGGTCTGTGCATGGAGTGCAGCAGAACTAATTAATGGGAAAGAATGGCCAGGGAGGAATGGTGCAGGGGTAGACTGTGTTTGTGCCAGAGCAAACAGTACATGAAGTTGGGGGGAACAGAAGGCAGAATGTGCGGAAGCATGTAATGGAGGCCAAGCTGCCCCAACACAGCTGTGCCTGTGGGGGAGACCTGCCCTGTAAGGCTCCCTAGAAAGTTGCCAGCCTTTTCAGCCCTGTGCAGTGAGGAAAGATTTCATAGAAACAGCACAAATTCAGGAGACAAATACCTCACCATTATTCTAGTATTTTTCACACCAAGGAGGGTCTTTATCTGTGGACTGGCAGTGGCATGGGCTCTAGCGTTTTTATTAATCTTTTATACCATCTGCTCCCCCTTCACCTATCCATCATCTTGCTGCCCGAGTGATGATTACTTCAGAGTGCAAATCACCTAACATCATTCTGGCTGATCAATTATATATGAAGGACAGAGCATGGTGAGTAAGACTGAACCCAGCAACATCAGTTTAAGTCTGGGGATAAGCATGGATGTTCAGATATCCTAGTGCCCTGCACACTTTTAAATAGGCAGATTATATTAGATGGAGAGTCTCCAGTGGAGTTAGTTCAGGTTTACACAGGTGTAAGTGAGATCAGAATTGGCCTTCAGTCTGTGGAAAAACTTCACCAGTTTATGAAAAGAAATTTCTTGCATATGGAAAAGAGCCTATCCTTACTTAATCACATGAAAAATAGTAAAAATATGTACAAACCTGCAACACTGGCAGCTTATTTGTACTCTAGTGTCATCTCTGATGTATACACCTGCATTACAATTACTGGTGTTAGTTAATCATCATTCTATCTGAGGAAAAAGAATCCACTTAGTTTGTTTCAGTTTTTTTCCCCTTATGTGCACAAACAAAAATGTGATAGCTGAACTGCAGGCTGAGTGAAGGAACTGCTGATGATAGGCACTGAAGACAGGCTTCTTGCCTGGCACTGATGAATGCCACTTCTTCCTGGCTGTCTGCAGAGAGAGCTGGTGGGAGAAGCTGTGGGCAGCACACACTGCCTGGAGTTGAATACCTGCAGTGTGGACTCTGGAGGCACCATGGGCCTTTGTCTAGAAGGTGATGATGAGGCATTCTGCTGTGGTTTTATCTGCTTGACATCAGCCAGTTGCCAAATGCAGAGGTAAAGGGTGGAATCAGAGAGAATGTGTGGTTCTTCCATTGGAGGGGGAATTGGAAACAGGGATTGAACAAGGTTGTTACCATTGCTAATGACCCTAATTCTGCACCAAGTCACAGGCAATCTTGACCAGGCCTGTTTTTCCCCTTGATTTTTTTGAGCTCTCCACATATTCAGGCTAACCTTTATTTTGTGTTAAATACTTTTTTCCCTTGTTGTCTCTTTTGGAAATAATCTACAGAACACAAATCCAATTACGGAAGTTGAACATTATCATTATAACATTCCCCAGAGAATGAAGTCAAGCACACTCCCCACTGTCACCACCTACAGCTGACCCCTGAGAATGGTGGAAGGGCTCACCCAGGGCAGGCAACCCATTATACACCATAGGGAGCCAGGAAACAGCATTTTCTGCTGATGGTGCAAGGCCACAGAATGCTTCCGCCCTGCTGGGTGAAGGTGGATGGGCTGGTCCCTTGGTCACTATCTGTGCATGGCTGGCTGAGCCAGCTGGTAACTCAGAAGGTTTTCAAAATCTGTGCTGATTCCCTTGTCTTCAGGCAGCATTTACCAGTAAAGAGAGTAACACACCTTTGTCACCTAACCAACAAAGTACAGCCATGTGTTGCAGCTGATCATGGATCCTCATCTTACCACATCTTACACCATGTTATAGCACACTTTCTTACCAGCACTGGCTAAGAGAGCAACCAAACCTGCCAGCTGGTATGTAAAGTTACATGCCATAAAATATCTAATCAAACCTGACATCCCTTTCAAGGCTCTGGCCAAGTGTGAAAGCATAACAAGCCTGGAGCAGATGCAGAACTGCACCTCTCTGTTGCCCTGTCTATCTCCCTAAGGAAACTACAGACTGTGCAGGTGACAGACTTTTAGGAGAGGCCATCTAACACTGGAGGATAAACTTTAGCAGGGACTAAGGATCAACATTAAACTTATCCCTTTTCACTTCATTGCTTTCTGAAAATTGACTCATTACAAATAAATATTAACAAAAGGAAAGACAAAGATAAAACCTTCACAGTCCCCCTTTCCTCTCTAACCCAAAAGCAAATCCCTTCTCCACCCAAGCAGCTCTGCCACCAGGGAAAGGCTGAAAGAAAGAGCCCATGGTGGCTGTGGCCACATCATTGAATGTAATAGTAGAAGTCTGGATAAACCAAAGCTCTAAGAAGTACCTGGAAATGCATTCTGGAAGAGAGCAATAGTCACCCAGTCACTATGCATAAGTACAGGGCACTTTTGGGGGAGTGGGGTTGAAAGGAAGCTTTAAATTAGGCTGATTATTCAAAATACTGTATCTGTCAGAACTTTAGGGAAATACAGAATGAGGGGAGGAAGAAGTCACTGGGGCAACAGGGCATAGTTCTGCTTCTCCTGAAATCAAAGAAACATCCCTGGATGCATGCACTCCGGCATTACACTTCCCTGAGAAGGAAAAGTGCACATTTGGAGATGCCCTGACAACAGTGGGAGTCCATTTTACATGGCTCCAAGAGAACAAGGCAGGCTTTCTGTGTCTAATCACATGGGAGAGATCTGTTCCTACATCCTGAAATGTTTCAAATAGTAGTTACTTCTAATGGGATATACACTGAGCACAATTAATGTCTCCTATTGCAACACTTCAGTAAAACCTCCCTCAAAACTTGACTTGTGTTATTTAGAAGAGTTGTGAATAAGAAATAAAAACAAGTAGATGCTTTCTTCTAATTCTCTTACTATGGCTTTCAGTAAAATATTGAAACTAAAAATATGTGAATAATATTGATATCTGAATATCAGGATCATATTTTCTTGAATAATTGGAACCAGCATATCTGAAAATATTCAAAATAAGTGAAACACATTTCAAATTTTACAGTAGATGAAGTTCTCCATTTATTTTTGCTTTAAATACCACTCAGATGGTTTCATTTTTCCTAGTGAAGAAAAAATATGGACTTCATTACTTAAGCTTTTGGTATCCAAAACTACCATAAAGAGTCAGCTGCTAAGGACTTGCATTTTCAGTGGTTTGGGACCTTAGCCAAAATCACAGATTACTGAAACAAATCTAGTTCTGGACAGGACAGAATGGAATGGTTCAGTGTGAGAAAACATGATGGTCTTTCATTGAATAAAATGGTTAGAAAAAACATTCATGAATTGCAAGCACAATTACAGTGTGTTCCAAATGGACATTTTGCTAGTTTTGAGAAACTTCAACACAGGGAGGCTCAAACGTTCTGTTTGGAGGGAGGGGATGTTAGCAGACATCAAATATTTGCACTGGACATGGAGTGCTAGCCCCATTAGGGTGAGCATTCTTTCCTCTACTTGTTTGCAGCTATACATAGGGTAGTTTCTCAAAGCCTACACTTTTAACAGGAAAAAGGCCCATATCATATCAAGTTACAGGAGCACCAGAGAGAGACACTAACTCTGGGTTTTTCCAGCTTGCTCTTATTGATTGAGAATAGCCCATGGCATTCTAGTGCCTTCCTCAAGAAATGAATGTAAACACATCCATCTTTTTCCAACCCTCTGGGAAGGATGAAGCTTGCCCATGGGACACTTTGTTTCCGAGAACAGTGCTGCTGTTAGAGTGCCTGCAAAGAAAAGAGTCTTGAGATGTGTTTTACATTAAGCACTTGATCTGGCATGGGTAGAGATCATTTCATTTTGCCTGACTTTGCATCCTGTGGCCATGTCCTCGCTTGTGTAGATACTTCTCCCTCCTTGTGTCTTCTCCTCCTTGCTAACAGCTTTATTATTCCACCTCTCAGGTGGTTGGGATCTGACAGAGTGAGACAGACAAGTGCTGTCTGCTTCCCCCTCACATGGGAGCCAGTCTCAAGAGTACCAAGCACTGAATTAGCAGAGACCTCATCTTTCAGTTCATGTTGTCTAATGCAAGATCAGTGGGGCATAAAGTTTCTATTATCTATGCTTTAATAATGGATGAACCTCCCCTCCTCCTGCTCCAAAAAGCCTTACGATAGCCCTGCTGTAGGCAGATGACACAGCTGGTCCTTTGTTTGCTCGGCTACTTCCAGATGGGTATCCAGTGCCACCTGAGCTGCGTGGGTTCAAGGAACATTTTGTTACTTGCATTTGATTTCAGATACTGGAGGCTTCCCCTTCTGAGCTCAGCTTTATTTAAGGGTGCCTGTTTTGCATTTCTGTCAGCCCTGAGGATGACCATGGGATAAAAAGTGTGCTCCTGAAGCACTTCATTGTCAACTTCGCTACCTCAGTTATCACTTACCTATTGACAAACTATCAAGGATGCCAGGGAGCGTTATTATTCTGGGTGACAAAAGTCGATTCAGTCAACAGGTCCTCAGATTTGGATCTCCAAATCTGGCTCGATTCAAATGATTTCCTGACAGATTGCAAAAGGATGAACACTGAAGCTGCTGCTGTGAAGGGCTGGTCACATTCTATGGCTGCTTTTATAAGGACTAGGACACTCCCTCTTATGATACAGTTCATTCGGAGGTCCAAATTGTTAGTACAGATGTTAAGGAAATGCTAGAAACAGTTGAGAAATTCATCGTTATTTCATAAAAGTATCACTCTACCAAAGAATATTATGTGCAAATTTTTAACTGCAGATGAAAAAAAAAACAAACTCAAAACAGGCACAGAAGCATAGAGAATTGGAACAGAAGTGTTAAGGTTGGCCTGTGGATGGGAATGGTGAGGTGGGAAAGCACCAGAAGGAGAGACAGAAGGTTTTGCTGGCACCCAATTCTGCAGGTCATCAAAATCACAGCACATCCATGTGCAGCTTCGGAGGAGATCCAGGTAGGGAAAACAATGGACTGCCTAAACAGAGGGACAGAATTTAAGAGATGCTGATGAAGAATGAAGTGGAAGGTTTAAGACACCCAGACACAGATGAAAGACAGTGAGTAAAACCTAATGATTCACAGAGGTACAAAAGGATGGAGAGATGAAAGTTCCTAATCACTAATCTCCTGAAGAGCTCAAAAGACTTGTGAATATATAAGTAGAGGAATGTAAGCAAGTGAAATCTGCTTGTTTTATGATAAAAATACCTTTCTCTTCTGTAAAATCTAACTTCAAGCTTTGATACAATTGCAACACTGTTTGCTACAGAACAACAGTTAATAGACTTGATGCTAAAGCAAAACTCAAGATGATACAGTGCATTGGATACCTTTCTGAATGTTTAGAGCTTGTTCAAGTATCTATGCAGTATAACTGCAAGCTCCATCACTTACACTTTCTAGGAAAAAATACCCCACCATACATGCGTAAAGCATACACAGATTTTGCAGTCCTCAGCTGACATAGGAACCCAACAAGATCTCTGTTTCTTGTGCTAACCATTGCTAGTGTTGTATCACCCTCCTGGTTAGTATCAGATAGATAGTTTCATGCAGTGCTAAGAATACATTCTGCATTCAGATCAAAGTGAGGAGTTCATCATTTGTTCTTGATTATGCTTAATGGGACTGAGCCATAAACTTCATAATTTTCAGGCTCCAAATTCACTTCTTTATCTTGAGCCATATGCCACTTAAATAAAACCACTGTGATTGCTGTCCTAATAGCTGTGGATTTCTAGTTCTTTTCCTGGGGAAGACACAAGAACATTTTCTACTTAACAGTTCATCCCCAAAAACACAAATAAAACTCATTTATTTGGTTCAGAAATGTCAATCAAGAAATGAATTATAGACCTGTCTTGTTTTCAAATACAATCTGTATGACAGAGAATTAATCAATAGCCTACCATTCCCAAAGCACATCGCAGAAATCATGTCCAATTTTCTGACTCCCAGACAAAAAAAATCGTACACAGACAATTTTAATAGTGAAATGGCTATACTTATCTCGTCCAAACAAGATTATATTATCAGAGGAACTCAGAGAAGACAGAAATCGAACTCCTCTCAAGCAAAACAGGACCAGAAGGGAAATGGCACGTGGCCAGCAGGAGATGTTACAGCCTTAGTCCATCTGCACTCAAGAAAGTGACCTCCTTCCCTAGGATGTTGGACGTGTCCCACAGAGGCTGTCAACAGTAAGGTCTAGACAGAAATCCTCCCTCTTTAATTCCCAGAGCTTCAATTTTCAATGAAGTGTGACAACTACTGGATAAATGGTAAGATGGCTTTAGTGTAAAGTGCAAGCTCAAGTTGTTCTCCACCGCATTCCCTTCCGCTGGAGAACCCCCACATCTGTTTAGAGTTTTAAAAACTTCAACTATCTGTTACAGCTGAAGGCACAGTGCCTTGTGTTTCTGGCATGTGCTGGTACCTACAATCCACTGCCCTGGAAGAGGTCAGACACAGTTTGCATCTCTAGCAGCAGTGATACCACTAGAACAGTGGAAGTACAGAGCCATTTTAATGGAACAATAAGAACTGATAATATGCAAAAAGTATCACCCTTCACTCAAAGAGAAGCAATGGTGCATAGGTAAAGGAATGTTCATGCTGGTTCTCAAAGCCAATCAACTGCAAATACATTTAGAAAAAGCAAAATCTTATTCAGTAGTGCAATTTACTAGGAATTGTATGCACATTTCAATTGTTTTTTCATTTGTATGCTTTCACAAGACAGGCCCATGCTCTGCAGCTGGATATCAGTGGCTGAACAAGCTCTTCACCCATTTCCCTAGACACTCACTCTGAATGGCTGAGTAGATTCAAGTTTTCACTTTGACTAGTTAAATGAGGCTAGCAGAAAAATTTTACAATGACAAACCAGAGCAAGGACCCTTCTTGATTTTATTCTTTTTTTTTTTTTCAGTAGCAGATGACATATTATTAAAAGGCTTGTCTTGTATTTTGTTGCCTTTGCACTATAATGTAAGTTCAAGTGGAAGATGCAGTTATTAAAGAGGTCTGCTGAGGAAAATACAGTTTGTCTCTCTGTGAAGAGGTGCCAAGTTAGAAGTTTAATGGAGACATTCTCACAAGTGGGACAAAAGTTAGTGGCATAATGAATCATAAACCCAAATTTACTTATTTTCATCTAAGTGAACAAGCAGGTAGGTTAGATCATAATTTTATTTACTACTACATGATCAAATTAATTTGATCAGATGAATTTGTCTGTCTCACAGGAGAGACAACTTGCACTAATGCTGCAGAAATAAGTACCTACAAAATTGACTTAGAAAATTAATTATTGGAATACACAAATTCTGAGCATTTATACAAGTCAGTGAGTACCAAAGCCAAATTACTAAGTTGGAAATATTTTGCCCCAGGTGATCAGTCAAGCCCCGACTCTTCAGGCTTTACCTACATGTTTTGGCACACCAATGGGTTCTGATACAAATCAGACTTTTTGTGGTTAAACTTAACTCCAAGAACCCAAATATCATTTTACATCTGCTGTAGGCTTGGCCTGCAGCAGCAGCCTACAGCTTGGCCTACAGTTACAACTCCAGATGTCTTTCCAGTGAAGGGATGTAAGACAACTACCTAAAATTTTTAAAGAGGTGTCTGTCTCGTAAGGTAATGGAAATCCTCTTAAGCAGGAACTGTAGTTAGTTGTTTTTCTTTCTTAGCAGTCCAAGGAAAGGAGGACAACTTCTTGATGCTCACAGCCTCACTCAATAGGGTACAACTCTCTAGAAAGTCTATGGGACTTATGAATGTGCAATAATTACATGTCTGTGACTTTATAAAGACAGCAATAGCATTAGTAAAACAGCAAGGCTAATTTGCTATTCAGGGCTTTTTTTCCCTAAGTCATATTTAATTACTATCCTTGTTTCCTTGCCCACCACCCTTCTCCACCCCCCCCTTCCTCCCTGAAGTGCTGTGGAATTTCGATGCTAAAGAAGAAGCTGATTATGCTGCACGCTGGCATCGAGCTGTCCAGGCTACACACAAAAGATCATGAATAGGCAGGCGTGTACTTGCTCTAAATATAGTTCAGACGCTACTTAGGCATTTAGAATCAAAGATCTGCTACTAGCAACAAGTCCTCCAAAAGCGTGCGATTTGGCATGCCTGGAGCTGTTAAGTGGATGCAGGCAAAAAACTGCTGAAGTTATGGGGAAAGAATATGAAGGGTGCTAATTGCCATCTGCCAATGCCTCAGAAAAAAATGTCTTTGCGATAGACTTTCAGCATGGGAAAATGTAATAGCAGCAACAAAGTGTTTACAGGAGAATACATCTAACAAAGCAAGAAGCTCTCAGACTTTATGAGACACCTTGCAGCAGAGGAAAATGCTTCTGTGCGATAAATTGGACATTAATGCTTCTGCTCCAGTGCGCATCCGTTACTTTTTATTCTTGAGGACTCACAGTTACAAGGTCCCCTCTCAGAAACAATAAGTGGTGAAATCACAACAAATAAATTGTTTTCTACAGCATCTTGCCCTGGCATTTCTTATTCCACAATTGCATTTTTAGTGGACAATTGGATCTGAATACAGCAAGATGGCTCTATGCCCATCATACACCTCAGTTCTGACAGCCCTGTAACAGACTGGATAGTCCGTACAACTCTCCCTGCATTCATTCAGAGAAATCAGAATATTTTAAGCTGTCTGAAGTATACTCTTGATAACAGTGATTTGCCTTTAAATTAGCAGGTAGTGATATTACCCTTTCCATGCAGGAACTGCTGGGTGCCTTACTTTCCCAGTCATTTATGTATGCTGCAGGGTGTAATAAAAGAAAGAGGAGATCAGCTGTAGAAGTTCACCAGACATTTTCCCTCTTAAAAGATTAGAGTGTCTTGGCTTATTCCATGACAAAATTACCTCAAAAATAGAGGGCTGTCACCTCAGCTTTTGCCTTTGACTCCCAGAAATGTTTGCCTGGATTTTTTCAAATATTACATCTAATGTAGACCTTCAGCTCCAAAAGTACAAGGGGTTTCTCAGGTGGAAACATGCTCATGCTCTTAGTAGTGTGCATGCAATGATTCCCATGATTCCGGGGCTGTCAGACTGAGGTATTTGTCAAGTGTGATCCTTTTCTGACTGACATGCTTGGTAGGCATTTGTCAGGATAGACACCTTACAGATGGCCCACTTCTAACCAGGAGCCACTTCCAGGCAGAAACTTAGAAGCCTCAATCTTTCTGCTAATGGTCATCTGAGAAGTCATACCTACACTGAATTAAAACATTTCATAGTCGTAACTACATGTATTCAAGCACCTGAAGTCCTCATGAGCTCCAGTGCCACTCAGCAAGAAAGCCAGCCACTATCTTTACCTAGGCCATCACAGATCCAACTGGATGCAGCTGTATCCTCCCTGGAGCAGCTGGCCCAGTCCTGACCCCTAAAGCAAGTGAAATGACCCCAAAGTAAGCCCAGATCTGGCCAACCACGAGAGGGAGACAAGCTCACATGCTTGGTCAACACTAGCCCTTGCTGCCGGGGGACGTTTCAGGATGTCCAGTAGCAAACTTGGACGATAGCAAATTTATGACAAGATGGAGAAGTGTGCCACAGCAGCAGGTCTCACAGCCTGCTTGCTGCATCAGTCTCCAGAGGTAGCCAAGCCACTTGAGAACTTGTCCAAAGGAGATGGAGGACACAAAGACTTGTTTTTTCCTGAACCCAGCTTGGAAGGTATTTTTCTCCATTAAGCTGCACAACAGGCTGATTACAGTGGAATTACCAGGCAAAGCTGGATTTGTTGGTCTTATCTGATGGCCATCCCATGGTTTTCTTGACTGAAGGAGTGGGACTCGTGGGGCAAGAAAGGCAGCAAAGGCAGGCTGTTGGGACATTCAAGCACCACAGGGATGAGTGTGGCATAAAGGCTGAGATAGATCAGATTAGATAAAACAGGCCAATCACAGGCTGTTGGTGAAAAGTGAGGATTTGAGGCAAGTCTGGGAAAACAGCCTAGGAAAAACAAGTTCCAGCCCAGCTATCCTCTATCTGAACAGAAAGTATTTTGAGAGAGGGAAGTTGCCTTGCATTTGTCTTAAATGCATGGAGATCAGGCAGGTCACATCTGTGACTTTAGAAAATGTTTTAGACAAGTTGAACTGAAGACAAACTAATGTAGGCAAACCTGAAGCCTGACACCTATATACTCCTCTCCCTTTCTCATCACCAAGCCTTTGATGAATTAGGGAATGGATCCAAATACTACAGCTACTACATGAAATCCATGTTTACACCACCTTAAAATCCAGTTTCCCTAGGAGGATATAATCAACTGGGCCCTCAATTTGAGGAATATTTTACACAAGTTAAAATTTTGTGATCTAAGTCGATGTCCCACTATAAGGAAAATTCCATGTTTTCAAATGTTTTTACCACTGGAAAACAGAAAGGTCCAGCCATTGAATTCATATGAAAAATATTTTTTCTTCCATACAGCAACAAATCAATTGAATCAACTGTTCTACTCCTGGTATTAAATTAAGAAAATGAAGTTTCTTTTAGATCAAGCAAGAAGCAAAGATGTGAATATTTCAGCAAGGTATAGCTGACATTTCAGTTGACTTTACAAATTACTTTTGTGAAGTTGCTTTTCCCCTTTCTTTTTGAGAAGCATGTAAGTTTTAGGGATGAAGAAAATCAAGCCTCACTTCCAAACAGAATTGCCACAGACCACCACCAGTAACTTCTTAAGGAGGAAAGTAGCCAGTATCTGATTACAGCATTGTCTTGCATGCAGATATACAGACCTGATGATAAAGATGATGGTGATGAGAATCCCACCTGCATATTCTGCCATTAGAAGAACTCGTGGTTCTTGACATCACTCCAGCATAGTGGGGCTGAGGGGAAAGACTGGTGGGAAGACTGAACAGCTATATCTTGCATATGAAAATGGTACCCGTAGTTGGAGAAAGCAGCTTATAGTAGACACTGCAGCAATCCTGTGTATTTCCTTCAGTAAAGCTCTTACATTTATTTTTACGATTGTGATACAGGGGTTTTCCTAAAGCTGATTCCAACATTAAAGCCTGAGCTCTGGATGAGGTTGCATTTTTACACCTGGCTTGGCAAGCAGGTGTGATCTTTTTTTTTATTCATCTTATGACACTTAATCAATGCCTTTGTCATCTGCAGATTAAGCTAGGGCAATGCATCGTAAAAGGCTGTTAAATTTCAGTCATCATTCAGAAACATCTTTTAGCACCTGAGACTTACATCAGGCCTTATTTCACACAAGTGTGTTGTATAGTCCTGGTCTGGGGACTCTCTCAGTTTCTGGAGGTTCCTATGATAAAATGGCAGTCTGGTACATTGACGTATAATCTCCCATGTGATTTGGGACATTGCTTCCAAAGAACTTGCTTTTTCAAAACTTAATTTACTGCTGTAGTAGCTGTCACCTCTACTAGTACCTATAAGCATGCCAGGGACCTGCATGGCATGGGCTGGCCTCGTGGAGCTTCTAGGGACCTTGTGGAGCCCCTCTGACACTGGGACATAATTACTTTGGGGTGTGCATATGGGAAGCAGAATTACTTCAGATATGTCTGTAGTGCTCGGAGTGCCGTTGCCTTGCAGAGCAGTATTTCCACAGCATGGGTGTGTGCTGTGTACATGGCAGTGTCGCATGAAAGCATAACAGAGCAAAGTTTTAAGATGAAAGGCCTCTCAGGACAGTACTGGCAGATGTGCAGGGTGGAGAAAGCCCACCCTGACACAGCCTGACCCATACTATCTCTATACACATTGAGAACAGTCCTGGAGCCCTGAACTACATCTGGGCATCTACTATTTTACAGAGGATGCCCACACAAGCTTGCTTCCTGGTTGTTTTGTCAATGTGGATTCCAGGGATGTTTGCACTTGCACACCTCTTGTTCGAGGTTATTTGTTTTATTCACTTTTTTTGAAGCTGGTTCCAACTCTAGAGCAAAGTAGACTCCTTGATCCAAGAAAGAATATGAGTTTTTACAGCTGACTTGTGGTTGGATGGTATGAAGACAATTTGACAGATTGATTATTTTCAAAATATCTGTGTAACGCAAATTTTCAAGGACCTTTGTTACACTGAAGGAAGTTACACTGAAAGGCTGTGCTAGTACTGCAAAATGAGAAATTAAATGACCCAGGTAACTAAAATCCTCATGGCCCAAATAAAAACAGTGGAGAAGCCAATACAAGATTCAATTAATAAGGACTGACAGGAAAATAATTAAAATTGCCAATCAAGTTTATGAAACAGACCTTGTCTGACTAACCTAGAATATAGTTTCAATGAGACTGTAATTTTGGCTTATGAAAGCAATAGCATTACTGTAATAAAATACACTGTAGCTTCTGTGGGACTTACACTAAACCAATAAATTTACTAAGAATTTTAAACAATGGAAATTATTATGGTTCATTTGAAATACGATATGAACATAAATGGCAATAAATGGACAAAACATTAGAGAGTTGGTTTTCTTCCACTGAGCCCTTGCTGGAATTGTGTCCTTGCTCTATTTGACTTTTGCCAGACAGGCAAGACAATAAAAGATGATGACAAAACTTACTTGAAGAGCTTGCAGATAAGAGGAGGATTTAGGGAAAATGATTCACAAATGAAGATGACAAGTCACTCAGACAGTACCCCTTCAAACTGGCATTTGAATAGGATAAAAAATGCAAACACATGTATTCTCTAGATACAGGGAATGAAGGCCATATCCAATCTGAATGCTTGTGTGTGGGTGACTGCGCAAAGAAGTATTGATGCATACTGGGAAGGTGTTATGGGACAAAACTGCATTCACTGTCGCTGTGATACGAAAAAGTGCCAAACAAGACACTGGCCCCAGTGATTCTGGTATCATGTGCATGTTCTGCAAGAGCTGAGCCAAGCTTAGAAGTTAAATAAGATGGGTGGGTCAGGAACAGGAGGACAGATGGACTTCCTATTATTGCAGATGGAAAACAGAACCACTGTGCAAAGCCAAAGTGCATTGTGAATGGAAGAAACCAGTGCAGACTTCTCAGGCATCTCTGTGCCTGTCCCAGTCTCATCATTACACTCTGCTACTGCTGCAGGCTGATGGACAGCCTGGTCTCCTGCCTGGCAAGCAAAGGCCTCCCATGAATACAGGTTTGTCATTCCTCCCCTTTCTGATGTTAACACTCCCTGGTAAAATCCCTCAGGTCAGCAACACTGCCCTCATACAGGAGATCGCAAAGCACAAATGGGTACTGCTCTTCCACTGCACCTCAGTGCTTCCAAGAGGGCTTTCCACTGTGCTCCTGAGGCTGATCTTATTTATGCCTTATTACTCTGAATCACACAAACACACTTGATCTTCTCCCTCCCACAGCACACACTACGTGAAACTCCTTAAAGATGTTTCTTAACACAAGTGGCATTTTTAGAACTGCAATGTATGGGCGGTGTGCTCTTTCAGTATATGAGCTGCTTATCAATCATTTAATTGTGATGTCTTGGTCTTCACCCAGATGGTTCCTTTCAGCAGATAGCATTGTCTTTTAAAACTTTAGATAATTATAGCCCTGTAAATGGAGAGTGGAACATTTGTTGGCTGCAGCCAGCTCATCTTTCTTCTGTAACAGCCTCATTGTCTAGTCATTACCTTGCTCACAATGGGAAGAGATCCATGCAAATGGAGACACCCATTTAAAGATGCTCCTCAGCTGAGTAAATAGTATCAGGAGCCTAGCTGATAGTAAATCCAGGAAGGATTAAAATCTAACTTTGACTCAGCTGTTTTTTTCCCCCTCCTTCCCTAGGCACACAAAGTAGAAGGGAATGAACATCTATGCAGCTAACATAGCTGATTTAAAACATATTTAAACCCTGTCTACACCAGCCAACAATACCCTGTCAGCACTTTGGGTTGTGTTTTTTTCTTTTTAAACAAAACCAATTAACAAGGCTCCTTAGGGAAATGGTTCCATCATTTCTCTGCTGTTTCCCTCCATAGTGCAGTGGTGAAAATACAGCTTCAAGCAGAACTTGGACATTTTTACCAGCACACTGCCTGCTCCTCTCAGATCAGAAGGTGGCTCAGCTCCACCAAGTGGTCCCCACACCCTTCCAGCTAGCTTCCTCCTGGCCTGCCCTCGCTCTGGGTGGCCACTGCAGCTCTACTCTGCCCGCACAATGCCACTCTCCTGCCGGGGCACCAGCAGCAGCTCCTTGGAGCCACTGCAGCACAGTCTCAGCCCACATCCTCTGCATCACAGCACATCACAGTGTAGAGGGGCTGCCCGGCTCTGAAGTTTAAAAATTACCTTTGTCTCAAGGGAAGATTAATCTCTGAACAAATTGATAGTAGAAAATAGTAGAGTGCTGACTCGGCGTATGCCTTTTCTTTCAGAGTTAATGCATACAAGTCAAAACAAATGCTATTCAGATCCCATGGTGCCCTCCAGCAAGGGAGGTCTAGCACCCTGGGCTTACCCTGGACACGAGTGCCTGGATTTGTTTGAGGACACTACAGTTATAGGGAAGCCTTTAACCTGAATAAAATAGAAGAATCTGGGGAAAAAACTATCCTCCTTATTGCACTAAAGAAAATATGAATTCCTGTTTCTTTCAGAGGTTTGACAGCCAGTAAAAAAAAAAAAAAAAAGAAAAGAAAAAAAGATGTGCTGCTTTTTTATTGCTTTGCAAAACAGATTTTCTGATTTCCCCTAAGATTCCATGGCTGGATGGAAAACAAGCTGTATGCTGAGAGTCAAAGGGAAGGCAATTTTTCATCATCTTCCATCTTTGTTTACAACTTAACTTGTTTAGGAAAACACCTATCCTTCTCCATGTATTTTTTAAGTTTTTGTTTTGTTTGGAGCATATGCAAAGCTTACAGGACCTGCTTACCACTTATGCAGAAGGCTTAAAAGGCACAAATTTCTTCCCTCCAATTTAAGCTACTGCAAGGAAAGGTTACTACATTTAAAAGTTGACTTATTTAAGAACTGCAAATAAACCTATGAGTTTACCACAGTGTTTAATGGGCGATGAAGTACACTCAGAAATGATGTATTAGGGCTGAGATGAGAATGCTAACAATTCTATTCAAATTTCCCTCAGCAAAACCTTCTCAAAAAAGCTACACACACAAATTAACAATAGGTGGCTTTTAATGCAACAGTTCAGAAGTTCAACCAGAAAGGTACCAACTTCACAAAGACTG
Organism: Melopsittacus undulatus; assembly: GCF_012275295.1. NCBI lineage: Eukaryota > Metazoa > Chordata > Aves > Psittaciformes > Psittaculidae > Melopsittacus > Melopsittacus undulatus. The sequence continues at coordinate 91,751,409 of NC_047527.1, read as the reverse complement.
TGTATGAGTAACTCCTCTGAGTCAGTGTCTTGTCACACAATGCACCATGCTAAATTTAGGCAGGGGCTGGATTGCAGGCTTGATTTTCAAAGAGTTTCAGAGTGACCCTTTTCTATTCCTTCCATCACAAGTAACCACTCTGACTATACCTTGCAAGGCTCAGATGAAATGCTGAGAGCAAATCTTAAGGGATTGCTCAGATCCATGGCTTCCTGCATGGCATTTATCTGAGCAGCATCTTCCTGCCTCCCACCAGTGTATTAAGCAACATGACTAATATCAGTAACGTATCTACTCCCATCATCTTTTCCCTGAGGTAGAAGTGCTCACAGGAGATTGTTTCATTTTGGAGTACGTGTGCATGTGCACACTCACTCTCAAGCCTAGATACAGCTAACCAACGCTGCTCATGTTAGAAAGAAAACCCAAAGAGCAGGGGGCAGACTGTACAGTCAGTTGTGATTTCCCAGCTATGTCAAGGATTTAACGAGAGGTTTTGCACGGAAGAAGCCTGCGTGCCTGTTTATTACCGTTCCAGCTTCAGTGGGGCTGGTTACCACGCTTAAGTCTTTGTGATACTGCAACCTTGCTTCTGAGCTTCCTGGTTCATGCCACATTTCTAAAACTGAAAATAATCACTGTGTTATCTTTTGCATGGTATTGTTTCACAATTACAGTATCTTTATTACATATGTTATTTATTTCCACCGGCAGGGGAAAAAGGAAAGCTAAGATTCTTCCACAATTGTTCCTGATTAAAGTACTTGTTTACATAACATTGGAAGACTGTAACAAAACCACCTAGAAAAAACAAGCTGCTCCAAATGAAAATACAGCTTTCCCCTTAATCTTGGGAATTACATTTAATTTACTTGATTTAAACAGACATGTTTTACTAGGAGGAGCAACAGAGTGAATTTTGTTCATGGCACATGTTAAATGAAATGAGCTCCCTGTCAGAGAAAATAAACCCAAAGTTTCTCTAAACCCAAAGGTTTTATTATTGTAGCCCAGTCAGCTCAAACAGCAACGAATTTCAACAAATGTAGCATTGACATCACTTGCTATTTAGATTGTGGTAAAGTTTGCCCTAATAGCCAATAAATAAAATCCCTGCGTTCGTCTGGTCACACAGTACATTCTTAAATGTGATTAAGTTGCTTCAAAACTAATGGTAATATTTTATTAGATTTTGAACAGAATAATGCTAGACTAATAATGTCAGTAATTGAGACTGGCGATTGAGAATACTGGATAGTAGCATGCAATTAAATAACTTTTTAATATATCTGAATTTTATCAGCAGGAGCATGTATTTCGTTTAATCTCACTCTGATTGATTTGTATTTCTCCTTAAACATGCAAAACAAGCTTTCACTTACTATTGGTTTAAAGTACTTTTGCAGACTGCAAATTCACAGTCATTTGCTTAAATGCACACAGCTCATTTCTCACCCATATTTTGGCTTGTGTTTTATTCATTCTAAAATGATACAGCGCTCACACTCCGTATCTGAAAGCAAACAGAGAGAACCCAAGATACCATCACAGGAAACACCCTGGGAAAAAAAAAGAAAACTGGGAGAATTTAGCAAACACTTGCTATTCTCCAGCACTAATGAGGCAGAATCTCCTCCAGATTAATAAGTAACAGTTGACTGTCTGGAAAAAAAGAGGGTAGAGAAAGGTGGGGGCAGCATGGCTTTTCTTAGCCAGGCTGAGTGGAACAGGCCAACCATCACTTTGCAGAGGTGTGCAAAAACTGGGAGCTCTCACTTTAACCCCCTCGAGGTTGCAGGAGAGTGCTGGTCTGAAGCTCCAGCTCCTCTCATCCCCTCCTCATTTAATCAGACCCCCTCAGTTTGACCTTCAGTTCCATAAAATAAATGCTTGAGGAACTTAAAGGCTTTTTAAAGCCTTCTGCAACGGAGAGATTTGCTAGGCCCAGTCAGGCTGACCGTTAACAAGGGCAGAGCAGAGCTGGGTGTTCAGAGGACATAGGGTACTGCTCTCACGTGCAGCACATGCAGAGCTCATCATCTGCTCCCTCCTTGCATCCTTGGCCTCAGCTGCCCTCCCCTGACTCACCCTTGCAAACATAGATAAGCAAACTTCAAAAAGTCCAGATTCTGTTTGGGTAAGTGCCCGAAAGTTCAGAAACTGGCTTGGAAACACAGTGAGAATAGGCTGTCTTGGGAGGCGGCCAAACATTCTCCAGTGAGGCTGGGCTATAAACACTTCCAGAATAGCCTCTCTCGTAGTATTTTGGTGGTATTTGTTTCTCATCCTGTCTGGCTGGGAAAGTAAAGTATCACAAGAACAAAAGGACTCGGGTATAAATCTGCGGGCCTGTTTCTCTCTGGTCTTGTGCCCGAGCCCTGGGCAAGGAGGGAGCCACGCTTTCTGCCAGCTTTGCCCACATTGTGTGCTCCACACAGGGGGCAGGAGGCGGCAGCGTGGTGTGGGTTCCTTGTTTAAGGACAATGAGTACATATTGCAGCTAAGCCAAATAAAAGCTGCCTGCCACCCAGGATAGGCCTTCCTTCGCTCCTGATACTGGATCTAAACCGACAGAAAGCAAAGGCTTCTGAAAATAAAGACTAAAAGGATAAGTTTTGCCTGGTCAAATTCCATGCGTCAACTCACTGCGGGGGTCAGATGCGCATCAGGGCAAGGGCAGGACTTTGCAAGGCAGGGGCCAGAAGAGAGGGAGGAAGACTAAGCCTGCTCAGCAGCAGCCAACTATAAATGTGAAACCGCAGCCAGAGACCTTGAACATTAAGTTAAAGCCTCTTCTTGTTGTATGGAAACAAATACTTCCTCACTTTTAGGAACTGAGATGAGTCACCGTATTCATTCAGCCTGCAGTCAAAACCAGTACTTGTTTCTGAAGTTCGCTCCCAGCTTGATCTAGGGCATCATCAACTCAGAGCATTTACCCCAGTGTAGGCAATGATCTGAATGAGTGTAACCACATCGCTCCACCTCAGGTCAAGTCATGCCATGGCCCCTGCCCAAGGCACACGTTTACCAGGAGTGGTAGAGTGCCAGGGAGGACACAGCTGTCACCATGAGTGAGGCCAGGGCAGGACTGCAGAGCAAACAGACACGGAGAAAGTGACAGCCCTGGATAACAAAGCAAACACTTCCAGGAAGAGGGGAGCATATGAAACCTGTCTGGTGTGTCTCACGCTTGGCTGGCACCTGAGGTTGCTGCGTGGTTTCACAGCAGCAGCGGGGCTCTGCAAACACCTAGTGAGATGCAAGTGCATGCAGGGAGGATATCACTACTGAACTGTTCCACTCCAAAATGGGGGCATGCCCCTTTTCCCTTCCCCTTCTCCCCTTGTGCCAGCCCTAGGGCTCATCTGACCGTCTCCTCTAAGCCAGTTTGACTTGGCAATCTGGAAGAAAACTTCAAATAGCCCAAGAAGTGAGCAGTTTTTTGACAGGTTGAAATTTTGGAACTCACCCCACAGTCCAAGTATGTATACATGTTCTGGCCTCCCCACTGGCCCCACAGGCCTCTTTGCTGGCCTTGCCTGCGTGCTGGCTGTGGCTGGAGGGCACCAGCTAGACCCATGTCCCTTCACCCTCTCTGGGCATCCAAGGCCTTAAGTCAGTAGGGGCTGTGGCCCCCGGGATGTGCTCAAGATGTCAGAGGCTCTTTTAGAGGAAAGGAATCAGATGGGAATATGAGGGCCCTGGACAACAGGGTTGCCCCACTTCCATCAGTACAACCAAACAACAAGTTTTACTGATGGAAGCCGGACATCACTGTCAGCTGCCCCCATCTTCTGCTCTCACCAGGAGCATCACCCGATGGGTGACGTGCATGTGGTTTTGGGCAGCCAGGCCCTGCACTCTCTGACAGGAAGCCAGGCTGAGGCTTGGGCACATGGGGTGCAAGACGCCTGTCACCTCAGACAGGAGATTCACCCCTTCAAAACAAGATCGTAATCTTGCCTGCCTCTTCTGAAGCGAGAGCTTGAGCCTATGGACGAGAAGAGCTGGTGATGAGGTTATTTATAGCTGCAGCAGTTTCCGCGACAGCAAATGGTAACAGTGCAATGTGAAACTGAGCCAAGCAAAAGTATTTTTCATTGAAAAATAGATGACAGCTTGTTTATACTATCGTAGGGGAAAGGGCTATGAAAACGAATGGTGGTGGCAGCAGGTTTTCAAAGGGCAATGTCTCGGGTCACGTTGTTAGCCCTTGTTTAGGGCGCTTGCCGGTACTCTGCTGCAGCAGGAGTCCAAACACTTGTCAGCCTCTGAGCAGCGAGCCCATGGTATGTGTGGTGTGATTTGAGTGCCTCAGCATAGCCCTGCTGCCCCAAAGAGCACCCTCAGGAGGCTGTGGTGTGACCAGAGGGTCTCAGCTCTGGTGAGTTCCCACTGCAGGCTTGCCAGCTGCTGCCCTTTCGTGCAGCCCCTAAGGCTACCTGCACAAAGAAACAGCCCTGTTTCAGGTCAAAGATGTTCCCCAACTGCATTCGGAGCCAGGAGGCTGCTGCCAGACCTTGGCCAGCCATCTCTGCACCTTTGCTATCTCAAGGTAAACTCTACTGTGCCTGCAGAAGTACATCTCTCCTTGCTCTATCAGTTCTCCCCTTAAGCAAGGCTAATTACACTAGACTGCCTCTGCAACGTTGGGATGGTTTGAGATCTGTGGTTGCAAACTCTGCACAGGGAAGCTGCAAGGGTTGTTTCATTACTTATTGCTTCCTTGATGTAGCAACTTGTCTCAGTTTGAAGTTGCAGTCCTCAAAGATGGCTCACCCGGCCATCTGATGAGGAATGTAACAGTTAGTAAGACATTACCACCTCAGCACTACTCCACTTTCCCTCCCTCACGCACACTGAGGACGTGAGAGGAAGCGAGGCTGCTCACACACGTTCAGATGAATCAAGCACGGACATCCCCCACGCCTGCTGCCCCCTCAGCAGTGCTCGCCCACCCGGTACCACCTCACAGAAAGAAGAGGCTTTCGCACCTACAGAAAGGAGGGGGAAGCTGAGCACTTCTCCATAAGAGGAAAAACTATGTGCAGCTTTAACAAACCTCCTGCTGATGCAGAGGTGGGGGATAATCTATTCTTCCGTTACCCCATAGGCTTCCTGCGCTTTGATACGCTGCTGTCAGAGCCCTCCCCAAAACTGCAGGAGGACCTACCTGTTTTTCCTCAATGTGGGAAGAACCAGAGTTCCACTAAGGTGACCTATTTAACTTGTGCCCCCACAAAAGGGGAATGCGGGGCTGACCCCCTCCCCTGCCTTGGAGGGGCAGCCCCTGTTGAGGCACCACTGGCCCCAGAGGGAGGCAGGAACATGGTCAGGGCTCAGGCTGCAAGGGAAGCACAGCTACATCACTGGAGAGGAGAGGATTCCTTTTCCTCCTGCTTGAGATCTGCCCTGTGAAGCTGTAGCTCTTTTTCAGTAGCTGTTAAGGGAGCTTACAGAAAGGGGATACAATGAGGATGAGGAAGCCTTTTCTTTTCCTCCTCCCTATAGCAGTCATCCTTGTTGCGTGACACACCTTTGAAAATATATTTAGTGTCATACTGCTCTGTAAAGTGAGAAAGCGTTTATTATCCTCACTTCACAGTCAGGAGCAGGAAGCAGCAAAAGATCAGGTTGCACTCTCCCTTTCTTTCATTTTTTTTTGTTTAAGTGACTACTTATTTTGGACATGTCTATTTCTGAGGGCCTGGCTTCAGCCAGCTGTCCTATTATGGTTCTCCCCAAGGGAAATACAGAAAGGGGAAGGGAAAGGATCACACCCAAGGCAGCCAGGAGCATCTAGGCATGACACATCTATCTAAGGTCTTTCATGGTCACCCACTGTCTGGCCTGCATGAGAGTATGAGACATGACCAACAATTCTTCATCATCCTCAAGTCCCTGGAGGGGGAGTGAGGCTGAGTTGTGCACAAGGATCTACCCAGAAGGATTTGATTTCAGCTGGTGTAAGGGAAGGGCAGCATGGCTGCAGGTTTCAGAAGGTATTGCAGCACAGCAGATGCTGAAGTCAGTGGGGAAGATAAATCACAGTCTGTTGATGCTGTAGGACAGGCATTCCCAAACTGTGTCTTATGATCTGATGGAGGTCTTAATCAGGGACCTTGCTGGATGTTTTAGAGGGCCTAGAGGACAGCATAAGTGAGGATGTATCCCTTGCTCCTGCATCCAAACTCTCATGAGAGTAGCTAGGATCACTGTTTTCAAAATCCCTTCTCTTGTTCTCGCAGCAAGTAACAGCTGTGACAGCCAGAGGGGAGCTGTGTGTTAAAGATCAAGGGTCCTCCTAAGCCAGCGAGCCTCTCAGATCGGCAGGATTTATGGCATGCTCAGCCCACATCCCTGCCAGTCCCTTTGACTCCCAGTCCAAACAACCAGACACCTACAAGCAGACAGGTCATCTCCAGGGCTTCAGCTTGAGTCCAAGGGAAGTCTTGAACCTCCAGCTTAGACCCTCTGCATCTTACTGTAAATGCTCCACCACTGCACTTCATTTATGGGAGAGGTGGGAAGGTGATACATGCTGCCTGGAACAGAAAGGGTGAAGGACTGTGACTCATTCAAAGCCAGCGCACACTGTAAAAGAAGTTTGAAAACCTCCTGAGCACCCCAATTTATTATCCATTACAGTCTCTCATTCATTCCCACTGGGAAAAGCTCCTATAACATAAAACACTCCTATATTTTGAGCAGGCACAAACAAAACAATAGCTTACCCTGCCCTGAAACTGCTCTTTTTTTCCCTGTAATCTTACGAACCTTTATTTCTGAAGCCAGATTTGCCCTCAAAGCGATTGTATTTTCAGAGCAGGTGAGATATTGGTTTGAATTATTGACTCACACCTTTATGAAGCACAGAGGATCAGGAGAGCTGCTGGAAATTTTGTGAACTGAGCTCTGTTTGCAGCTCTGCCAGAAAAATGCGGCTCAAGTTTCGTTACATGTTCACAGCCTGATGAGTCATTATGGGCCAAGGATAATATAAAAATAAAACCACAGAGTGATAAACAGTGGAGTAACATAAGTAACTCTGAAGCAGAAGAAATGCTATATATCAAGAGTAAGGCCAGCCTAACGAAAGATCCTCAGTAAGGGAAATGACCTGTGAGCTGGCCTATAAGGTCTGCACATCTGTGCTGGGCAGAAGTGCAGGAATGGCCCAGGATCAGCTTCTAGTTTCTCAATTCCCAGGTTAACCCACGTCATCTGCACATACAAACCACATAGGGAAACAGCCCAGACAACTCTGCAGCGATCCTTCTGGCTGATATACAAGCTGCAGAAGTAGCCATGCAACAGAACTGAGTGACAATAGCATTGCTGGTCTCATTGGAATTGCTGTCATATTTAATATTTATCCCACCATATAAAGGAATGTAAAAAACCAAATCAACAAGCGAAAATTTGCAGATGGGGAAAAGGGAAAGGGAAAAGTCAGAGCTGCTCAATCAAAACGCTTGGGAGATTTCCAAGTGTTTCTCCTCAAGTTTTACAACTGGACACATTTGTTTTACTGTAAAATAATTTGAAATGTGCAATGAAAAGGCATTTCCAACTTGGAGAAGTGATTTTCAAGTTAGTTTTGAAATGACACATGTGCTGATTAAAAACAAAAAAACAACACACAACTTTTGCTGGTGATTTCCCTATGAAAAAGAGAATTCCAGTGTGTTTGGGGATAGACTTCACCTTTCCCTATAACCAGACTATTCATTTTCAATGAATTTCCAGTCTTAAATACCTTTTCAGAAGTCTTGAAGCCAGTGCAGTCCGCTATCTCTTTATTTGCAGCATTTTGCCCTTTCCTGTCTGGCAACATGGGCTAGATGGGAGCCATCTATGGGCCACCTACAACATTAAAAATGAGCCAGCAGAGCCCCTGTGGCTGGCACTGCAGATTGCTGTCAAATCCCTAGAGACAGGCCACTGTACAGACTAGGAAATGGCTGCATTTGCAAGGATCACTGTAGGGAGCAGCTTGTGCACATAGAGAAGGGAAGAGCTGCCCTTTGCATGAAAGGGAGTGGACTGTCCTGAGCCCAGGGGAGGTCTTGGTGGCTGCAGACAACTGAAGGAGTCTTCCAGACAGTTTGGAAATGGAGAAACAAGACACCCAGATGTGAATTTAATATCTACCCATTTGCATGTGTGTAGGAAACAAGAAAGGCCAAGGAATCCCTTATCCTTAACAAAAGATTGCACTATTCCTGCAGTGAGAGCACAGAGAGACCTAGCCCTGCAAAAGTCACCTGAAGAGCACAACCCCAGTGGCTCTTCCGACCCCTCACAGGTGCTCCATGTGTTGGATGTTGCCATGACTGTCATTGCACTAGACCACGGGATGAGCACCTCAGTGTGTCACAAGGTGAGGAGAGACCTTTGTGTAGCCCTGGTCTTGAGCTGTTATAATCCAGACTGAAATGTGCACAACAGTGTTCAACTCAAGCTAAAATAAATCAAAGTCAACATCATTTTAATCCTGCCTGGCTCATGATAGCAGCAACAAACTAACAAGTACTAACCTCAGAGCTGTGAACATTTTGTTGTTAGCACCACCACTGATTTATGAGGAATTAAACAAAATGTTGCTTATGCTGGACAGCCTCCTTGCAGAAACAGGAGATAAAACACATCAGTGTTTACCCAGTCCTGCAGGAAGGGGCTGGGGTGGGAGAGGAGATATTTTTGCATCATGGTCATGTGTAAGGCAAATTTCACATGGATTTTTATGTAGACTCATAAATCAGTCCATGTTCCCTCTAAAAGTTCATGTTCTTTAGCAAACCTTCCAGTGAACTGGGGCTTGGCTTAGAGATTGTAAGGAAACCTGAAACCAAGCAAGTTTGAACTAATTTCATATTTTGCTGTGAACATTTTGCTCGGGTCTAACTAGTTTGTTTTGGAGTTTAGGCGAGCACAACTGTGTCCTTCAGGAGAAAAAGGAAATGCTCTGAGAAATCAAACACACCACACAAAAAAAGTAATTACAAAAAAGTCTTTACTTAAATCTAAATTGTTCCCTGCTCAGTGTTCATTGTATTACTTGCAAAGGTTTCAGCTAATATAAGGATTCAGCTTTCATTTTGACACCTGATTTGTATTTGTTTGTGATTTCTTCCACTCAGGTAACTCAATGTGCTAGCCTTAGTCACAGCATGGTTTGCTTGCTTTTGTTCAGGGAGGTATAATGGTTTCAGACACAGATCAGTCAAGAGTCAGAGGGAAATCTTCTCTTTCCTCATTGCAAAACAAAAATAAAATTAAAAAATCACCTAATAAGAACAATTACAATATGTTAGATCTTGCAAATGTATTCCTATGCTTTCCCTGTTTGCCCCTGCCCACCTCACCTCTCTGGTCTTGTAAATACAATGAGAGTGCTCTGAAGCAGGAACTGCTTGAAAGGTTTCACTACATGGTGCTTAAATCACAAACACAGCCTGTGCCCACACTTGAACTTCCACGGCAGATCACCATTAGGCTGAAGTCCCAGTGGCATCTAACTGGGCAGGTCTGTAACATCAGCACTGATGCCCCAGCACCCCAGAGGTGCTCCACCACGCTGCCAGCCCCACTGCATACAGGTAGGTTGCTGCCTGCATCCGTGGTGCAGCTGCAGTGTTGTTGGGGAGGTCTGGGGTAAACCTCATGGCCAGAAATTACTGGAGGACAGGAAGCCATGGTGTGTTTGCAGATCTGGCATGCCCAGTGCTGTGGCCAGCACAGCAGGACCACAGATCTAGCTGCCCACCTCATCCCTGAACACCTCAGAGCCCCACCATTGAGGAAGCTTGTAACAAAATGTTGAAAGTGGTATCACAGCTGCAAAATATTTTCATCCTCTAGCAAAGCACAGACTTTTCCACCAACAGCACAAACATACAGCCGTGGCCCCCTCCCCTGCCCCCAGTGTGCACATCAGCTTCCAGCTTTAGAGGATGCTGAGCAGGGAGAATCAGGATGGAGGTACAAGGGCAATGAGTGATGCACACCCTGCGCTCCTTCACCAGCTTGGACTTGCTAGCCCAGGCGTGGGGAGACTTTTCCTCCCACCCATCCTCCCACCAACACGCCCCTTTGGGCAGCAAGGGAGGATAGGGAGGAAAGCAGCCCTTGGCCCTGCTCTCCCAGCATCTTTGCTGAGATGGCGCTTTCGCCTGCTTAGTACAATGACGGGTGGGTTTCCCCACACCTCCGCAAAAGTTGTTTTTGCAAAAGCTGCTTTTCTTAGCCTGGCATTTAAAAGCAGAAGTTATCAGGGCATAAATCATCCTGTGACTTGTTGCGAAGCCTGCGAGAAGAGATAAAGGCAAGACAGTTTGACAAACCGTTGGGAGAGGAAGGAGGAGGGAGAGGGCAAGGGGGGAGCGTGAAGGAAGGAGCCACAGCGCCGACCCTCCTCAGATTATGTCATAGGTCAGCCAAAAGGATGCAAATAAGATCGAGAAGCTGTTTCCAAACTTTGAGGCTGGCTATGACTACATGTACCCGCTACAGAGCTGGGCGTAATAAATATCGCACTCACAGAGAGCATTACATCATGCAAAGGGAAAAGCCAGCAGATGAACTCACACAATAAAACCGTGACTTGGTATCTAGCCAAGCCCAAGCAGACAAGCCTGTTATTACAGAGTTGACAGAGCTCTGCGCGTTGCTGCAGGTTTACCCTTGCATTTCCTGCCACCTCCTTCAGCACAGACACCCCTTTCCCCCTCTTCCCCTCTGTGCTCCTCAGCCCTGCCAGCGGCCATCCAGGGAACCTGTAGCCAGCCGCATGGTACAAAACAGCAAACCAAATATCTGGCACATTTTACAAACATGCTCCCTCTTTGCAGCATACTTTCCTCACAGCAGTTCCAGTTTGGTTTTATAATGTTTCTAGTGAATTTGTTGACCATCAAGTCTCTGAGTAATAGACCAAAATTTATAGGCAAAGTGGGTTTGATTCTCATTTACATTAAGGCTCTCTCATGTCTGTTGGGAAGCACTGAGAGTTTTGGGATGGGTATAAATTACACTTAGCACACAAAATGCTTTTTACAGCAAAAGGAGAGTTGAGAGATAAGCCCGTGTCTGGTGTCTCTCTACAGGATTTCCCAATAGCCAATGTGGTTTGTGTTGGAGGATATTGTGACAGGGAAAACTGGAGTGCAACTCATATCCCATCACCCCCAGACTCCCTTTCCAGGGCCTTGGTGAGGATGTGAGGCACAGCAGCCCTTTCCACCAGCCCAGCAAGGCTAGTGCAAGTGAGCCTTTGCCCAGCCACATGGCTGCAGGCACCACAGCCCTCAGCTTGGTTCAGCCTCAACATCTTTCAGTTCTGTGACATGGATTTCTCCAGGGGTCTCCTGAATGTGGATGAAATATTAGGATCAGGATGAGCCAAACTGGCCCACTGGGGCCTCTTCTCTCTAATATCTTCATTCTGTCAAAATTATACTTGATCGTGTTTTGTTACTGTTGTTACTAACTTTCACCTCTGCCTCAGCAATTCCATCTGGTAGGTCATATTCCTCTCTCTGATTGCTTTTTGGATAAAAACATGCTCACTGGGGCCTGCTTGGAATTAGTTTTTCTTTTTATTTCCACTGGATGCTCAGCTCAACCCCATAGTTTCCCTGACTTAACACAGACGGAGTCAAACAACCTTTGCCTTTCTGGCACATGGGTTCAAGTGCTGATTCCCATGTGCTACAGTAACCTCATTACATTTTCAACAATCTCCAAGGGAAAGTCATTTACAGGGACTGGAACTGAAAAGTGCAAGTTTCGTATCATCCTCTTGCATGCGCACTTGTGCAGCTATTAAATCAGCAATGATAGGAGAAAAAAAATACTGTCTTGGCTATGTCCTCAGGACATTCTTCGAAGACTGATGATGCACATCTGCCTTAACTGTCTGAGTCTGAAATAATTAAAGACCACTCTGCTTTTCTTTCCATTAATTTCATTGAGTATCTGGAAACATTTTTTTATTTAGAGTTTTATTCCTGCCTTGTAAGAACACCATCCCCAATGACATTTCCACCTCCCATAATTATAGCAACTCGAACACTAAGGTGTAATGAATGGCTGCAACACTACTAGCTACTGCACAGTTACCATTTACACCCACTGGTGCTCTGTTGAGTGAGGACAGGGTGGAACAAAAAGATTTCCCATCTCTAAAAGATCCCTGACAGTATTCAAGGCCAGGTTGGACAGAGCCTTGGGTGACATGGTTTAGTGTGAGGTGTCTCTGCCCATGGCAGGGGGGTTGGAACTAGACGATCTTAAGGTCCTTCCCAAGCCTAACTATTCTATGATTCTAAAAGACTGAAGAAAGGCCCCTCTTTAAGGTTACATAGCTGGCTTGCTCTGCATACAATTTCAATATTCAAAAGTCTGGAGGCTTTCCAGGTGTGCACAGGAAAGGCTGCAATGCAAACCCTCCTCCAACCACAAAGATGACAGACTGGCTTGAAGAAAGGACTTGGCTCTCTAGCCAGTTAACCAACAAATCAAACAGTTGATGGGTGAACTACAGATACTAGTGCTAGCAGACTTCTCAGATCTATTAAGAAGGCAGAGGAAAACAAAACAGAGCAGGAAGTGTTTTAAAGATGTTTATAGTTACCTAGCTGGTGTGTGACAACCACACATGGTGGCAGGCCCCAGGGAGCCAAAACAGTTACCTGTACAGAAGAGGGACTAACAGCTAGTGGGACCAATTGTAGCTCTGTGTCTCTCTGTGCAAGCTGAGGCTGAACAGTGCACTGGCAAAGTAGCCTCCCTCTGATCTCTTCTGCTTCTCACCTTGCTTCTTTCCCTCCTTCCTTATTTTTCTTTTCCATGGGTATTCCTGTAGACATCACAGGGAAAAAGTGACTATTTCTGACCATGGCCACAAAGGCTGGGAGGGAAGGAAAACTGGCCCTTAAATGGAGATGCTGGCTTGGGGAAACAGCAATACATCCCTTCAAACATTTAACACCTTCTATCTTAACTGCAAAATATTACCTCTTCCCCAGACAGGACGTCAGGTAAATGTAAATTTTTTTTCAAGTAATAAACTGAAAAATAGCAGTCCCCAGCCCATTTTTTATTTTACCTAACTTCTGTTTCCTTGGTAGTACATGTCAATATTTACAAGCTCTACCACTTCTTGGATTATTTATTTTCCCTGGTCTATTTCACTCAGTGAAAAATCTCTCTGGCTTGGGACTTGACAGTTTGTTGCTGATATCCATCTTTATTAACTTCACTGCTGAAGAAAAACAACAACAACATATAGTCTTAAAAAAAAAACAACCAAATAAACTCAGAATGATGCTTAAACCCGGTGGGGGAAAAAATTGCCAAAAATAGCCAAAGGTTGCCAGCATCTATGGATGTCACGGAAAGACACTTCTCCCTTCACTTCATTAGCAGTCAGTAAATTCACTGACAATCAGCAAGAGAGCTGCTGTCACCATACCTGACGGGATGGTGGGGAGGGCTGCTCTTCTTGCTTCCCTGCGTCACACTTTTTTCTGCTTAGGGGCAGGACTGAAATGGCTCAGAGCTGCCAGGCTCCCTCCCATCACCCCAGTGAGCTCTGAAACGTGGGAGCCTGACAGACAGCAACAATTTTTCCAGATCACTTTTAAATTTGGCCTTTGAATGACAACGAACCATGCACTTTTAAAGCATTCCCTGTAATGTGTAATGCAGGATGATGAAAGAGGTTTGTCCCTCTTTGTTAGGTAGATGAGGGCTTAGGCACACCTCCATTTCATAACTCCCTACCATCACCAAAGGACACTTCAAGATAATCTGAACTTCTCCAAGGTATTTTTAGCACTTCTCAGGTGGAACTCACTGTTCTCTAAGCAGAGCTGCCAGAACAGCAGGTTGTGCTGGTGGGTCTCATCGTCTTCAGCGCAATATCCGCTGGCTTGGCTCAAGCAGAGGATTTGCCAGAGCTTTGCTGCCTCTTCACCAAAATGAATCAGAGCCCACCCCCATATTACATCTACCACTCCAAATGTGGGGGCAGAGACATCTTTAATCAATCTGGAGAGACTGAGCCCATCCTTTCACGTTTTCCCTGTTTTGTGTTTTCAGAGTCAGCACAGCCAAGACAGTCTGGCATGCATATACCTCTTTAGGCTGGCTCTTTTCATCTCTCTGTCCAGACCCTACAGATTAATCTAAAAATAAACAAAGCCTTTAGCCCTGATAGTGGTAAAGATAACCTTCCCACCTCGAACCACCTACCAGCCATGTAGGGGGATGCAGGTCAGCAGACAGAGAAGTCATGGGATGTGGTGGGGAGCAGTCTATAGACACCTGCTGTACAGTCTCAAGACCTGGTGGGTCGCACTGCATGGCCTGCCCAAGCCCAAAGTGCCACCAAACACTGTATGTCATGAGAAAGCAGCTCCAAACCATTCAGCTGTCTTGATACAAACAGGGTGCAAAGTCTTGTTGTCTCGTAAGAGAGACCACCAGATAGACAGCAAGCGAGGGTGCCGCAAAATGCTCACAGAAACAGCATGGTAGCTCTCCTGAAGTTCACTATTGCAGGACAGCCTTAGCATTGTGTGAAAGCAAGCCCTCATTTCTATGTATGGGCATGCCTGAGAAAGGGTTTCATTAAACCAGCTGACATTACACTAAGTCTTAGTTTGTTCTTTCATATTTTCTCTTTTCCCACTTGTACCTATGCTTATTTAAAAGTAGCCACATGCCTAAATAGAAAAAGCTTTTCTGTGAGGTCCTATATTATCACTTCTTCTCATCACTGTCTGTGCTATGAAGGACAAGAAAGCCAAAGGGCCTGGCTTGCACCCCAGAATCATGGGCTCATGCACGCTGACAGGTCATAGCACAATGGATATGTTTCCAGTTTGGCAGACTCTCTCTCCAAAGGGGTTTTCAAATTTCCTCTCTAGCCCCCTGTGACAGCCTTGGATTAATTTTGTCTGGAACAGAAGATTTATTGCCATTGAGTCACTGTGGCTCACTTATCTGCTCTGCATCTTGAACCCAAAGTTCAGGTGCCATTTAGCTTCACCCTCCTTATCAGTTCACTGTGGGAATACCCTGGTGAGACTCACTGACTGCCCATCGTTTCTTATCTTTCTGACTTTCTCTTTCAGCTGCAGCTATCCTGCCAGGGAGCCCTCTCAAAAGGATGACTGTGGCTATAGAAGGTTAACAGTAAGGGTGGTGGGATTCACAGCACTCCTGATGCTTCCTCTGAGCATTTCAGGCACGTTTAAAGCCAAAATACCAATGCAAGAAATTCCAAGTTTTTGAACGAGATCAGCTTGATGCCCAAGGGCCTGACTCTGCCCCAGTGGCTTTAGCTCTGTTTTACAGCCAAAGTTGAGAGAAATCTGTTTTCCAGTTCCCATTTAGATGCAGCTGAAATCCCACCAGAATGGTCCATCCTGGGAGCAAGCGGCGTCTCCACAGCTTGGGACCTGGCTCCAGCCCAGATGGCAGGAGCACTGTGAGAGGCTGCTCTCGTGCAGTTCTCATCACTTTGGGCAGAGGTTAGTTCACGGGATTTGGCATCTTCAGACCCAAGCCTAGGCAATTCAACTCAGACTTGTGTTGCCTAAACCTAATTTGGATCTAATTGTAAATGGCTCTGGACAGCCCTAGAGAGCGTGGGAGATTTTATACTTTCTGCCTGAGAAAAGCTCCCCCAAATTCTGCATTGTCAGGTAGCCCATATGTTGATTATTTGCTTGCTCACTTCCTCAGTCCCTTTCTGATTAATTTCGTGATAGATAGTTAAGCCTGGCTTCAGTGACAGGTCCTTCCCATGAGCAGCTTGGGGACACCTGTGAGCTGTTCAGTGGGACTCATGACTGCAGGAGGGGGAGGAAGACAACAATCTAAAGCTCTTCCCCCATGGAGGCCGCTGAAGACATTGTGGGGCTGCGGAGGAATTTTCCGCTGAGCTGGAAAGTGCCCCCATGCTTCGGCACAGAGTCATCTCCACGGCACGCACCACGCAGGGGAAGGACTGGCTTTGAGTCAGAGCTGCTCAGAGCCGAGCAGCTGCTTGCTTTACGTAGCGCTGTGCGTGCAAGCGTGAGCCTGCCTGAGTTCAGCGTTACTCACAGCCGTGTGTGGTCATGTCACTCCCAAAAGCAGGGTGCTCGTGGTGGCTGAGGATGCAAGGGGTTGTGGTAATCTATTATTTTAAATGAAGGGTTTATTTCGTGAGCTCAGTGCTTTATTTCCCATCCTTCATGACTCATTAAGTCAGGTGAGATACCTCTATTATTTACTTATACTTTTATATTTCAAGGGCAGATCCTAAATTGATATTTGTATCAGCTGAGCACCTTCTGAGGCCAAGCTCCTGCATTTATCTGCCTGCTTAGCTAGGGATTTATCTTACATTCATAGCTGTGCTATATGAGTGCCTTCTCGACAGACAGTTAGAGCAGCAGGTTTTTGACTATTTCCTTCACAACCAGCATCTAGCTCCTGTGTTCTGTGCTTGTTAATAACTATTAATGCACTAAGGCAAAATAAAATAAGCTCTACACATCTCAGTTAGCATTTTTCTTTGAAAACGCAACTGGAAAAGAAAAAGCACAAGAGATTTGTAAAGCTCAGGGAGCGGAAATGTTGCCATTTGGCAAAAGAGACATTGACCATGCATAGAAGACCTGAGAGAGCAGAGAAAACTACTGAAAAACATTCTTTAAAATAAGATGATGACAAAATTATGAAAAAAAAAGACAAGCTAACCTCCATTTCAACTTTCACATTTTCTTTCCATAAAACCATTTGAAAGGAAAAAAGGGGGGTTCAGAGATGATATCCCATGCACCCCCCTAAGCACTTAATCAGAGATTTACAAACCAGTAAATCAAAGAAGACTGTGAAATTCCAGCCAGGGAAGCAAACAGCAAGATTAAGTGGATTAGTCTACTGTACAGGAATCCAAGGAATGCAGCTCGCATGTGCTTTTGTTGTGGATTACTCAGCAGCAACATTATGGTTTTACATCTCCTAGAAACATATGGGCATGTGCACTTGTGCAAACCAACAAGAAATAGCAGTCCCTAACATGCTGCTTCGCTGAACCGGCTGTGCTGAGTTCAGCAGATACAGTGCTTTTACAGGGAGAGGCGGAGAGCATCCGAACATTTTGCTATACCGGTTGAAAAATGAAGCAGCAAATAAGCAACTAGTACCAGAAACAGGCAGACTTATCCATTTAGTTCACAGGCAAAGATACCTTCCTTTAACCATTCACCATCCACCTCTAATGATCCAGTAAAATCCCTCAGTTCTGCAAAACTTTCAAGAAGTCAGGTCCTGATCGAAACTTAGCATCTCTGATCAATAACAGTTTTGGGGTTGTTTTAAATGGGTGCAACAGGAATTCACAACCTTCACAGACTGTTGAAAGGGGGTGGGCAGAAACACAGGAAGAATCGGTAAGTGATGTATAAATGAACAAACTATTACTAGCCAGAGTTAACCGTTTGTGTTAGCAGTCAGTAATAAATAATTAATATAGCCGTAGGAGATATAAAGCCACTGACATGGTATCTCGCGCTTGGCTCTAAATGGAACTCAAGATAA
Source organism: Melopsittacus undulatus (assembly GCF_012275295.1). Lineage (NCBI taxonomy): Eukaryota > Metazoa > Chordata > Aves > Psittaciformes > Psittaculidae > Melopsittacus > Melopsittacus undulatus. Next base: position 91,733,805 of record NC_047527.1, on the reverse strand, counting down.
CCTACTTTGAACAGTAATGTGTTCACAGTATGTGGGAATTAACTGCTCAATGTAATAAGTACTATTGAATTTCCCATCTCTGTACAGATAAAGGGCAACTGCCACTAAAAACCACAGTAATAACAGTAACTGAATGATAAAAAAAAGCAAACAAACCTGCTTTTCATTACATCCTTAAAATGTTATAGGTTAAAATAATCTTAAAAGGACTTAAAAAACAGCAATTAAATCTTTCCATTTCTGTTTTCCAAGACTGCAGCTGAGAAAACGAAAGAGGCCTAAGTGCCATACCATGCTAGCCTTGCTAATAACTCTCTGTGAAAAATCTCATTAATTCAGTCTGGCTCTTCAGATCAGCCGCTAAGACCTTGTATTGTCAGTCATCCTCTGGCCTTTTCAGGATTTCCACAGCCTAACTAGCAGAGTCTCCATGGAAACCATGCAGTCATGCTTTGCACATCCCCAGAACTTTTTGTTCCTGACAAAGCTTGAAAAATCACATGCAGCATGGAGAGTTTAACACAGTGAACTAAACCCTGACCCACACTTATAAATGATAAACCCCAGCATACCAGCTTTATTATAAATGATTTCCTTACAAGATACTTAGCCAAGCCAGCAAAATGCTGAACTCGACAACATAGGAGGAACACAGCTCTGGAGAGAGGAAACAAACAAACCAAAGTGAAACAGAGACTTCTGGGCTACTTCTGCCTCCTTTGAAACTGCTGTAAATGCATAGGTATGGAAACAAGCAGAGAGCAGGAAAAGCGCTTTGAAGTTGCCTTTCCCCAAACATGGCATCCCACAGCCCTCCAAAGAGGAGTCAGCTCTCTCGTGACTGTGCATCACAACTGTGCTGATTCACTTGTCTGGCTGTGCATCCCAAACAGCAGAGGCAGTGGGAGCTGGGCCTCCAGTCCTGTGGTGCCACTGAGACCCTGCCTGCACCTAAGATAGCCCTGGCCAAGCACTGCACACCTCTCCATCCCCCTGGGAGCAGGCGTTTGGTCAATGTAGCAAAACTGGTACCAGATACTATAGGGGCACAATGCTATGAAAATGAGATTTGCCAGCTTGCAACTGGGAACGAGCAGGCTCAAAGTGTGCACACTTATCCAACGGAGAATAAGAGGCTGGCAACCTACTCAACAGCCTGGCTACCTTCACCCAAGCCTGGATATCCAAAAAGGGCTCTGCTGGGATGACCAGGGGTAGTGGTCACTGGTTACTGTGAACCTTCTCATCCCTGCTGATTCATGGAGGGAGTACTCACACTAGCAGCATCACTGCCCAATATGAAGTATTGATTATAGCCATCAGGGCAGGGATGAACAGCCAGTCATTGCCCCCAGAAATAAGTCCATGGAAATCCCCACAACATGGCCTGTGCCTGGCTGTCACTTGCTCCTTAGCACTGAAAGAGCCCTACTGCATTTTAGCTCTCTCCTCTCAAGCAGTGCTGACAGTCCATGATTGGGAAAACAGTTGCACAAAGATGCTCTACATGAGTGGACCAGTGAAAGTCAGAAAGGTCAAGTGTGGAGGAGTCACTGCAGGCCAAACTCACTTCACTACAGTAAGTTCTCAGTGTTGGTGCAGATGAGCAACCACCCACCCCGCACAACGTCTGAGTTTGTGAGAAAAGAGGTGACTCATAGCCAAGGGTCATGCTGTAATCTGGGAGGACTGCCAGGGGAGGGAGAGAGGCACACTCAGCGTGATCTGTGGTGAGCTCACTCCTTACGTGGGACGGAAGATGCAATCCACCGCAAGAGGATCAGAGAGCCCCGAGTGGGCTGAACCAGTCATCTGGGAGCTGGCAGCCGCGTGCTTCCACCCCTGAGTTGCAAATAATGAGTTTAGGATTAGGAAGTCAGCCTCACATGGGATGGCTCAGGAGATGTTTGGCACATGCAGTCCCTCCCCGATGGGATTCAGGAGGTCAGAGCAGGCTTTGTTTCCATGGGGTTCACCTGGTGCATCACCACAACGGATGGAAAACATTTCTCCACCTTCTCCTCCCCCAGTGAGGAGTGGTGCAAAATCAGCCGGAAACCTTGTACCTCTGGGGCCTTTCAGAGGATAACCACAGGCATTGGAGCCAGCATAGTGTGGGACATTCAAGCCTGACAGATTTTGCCCTAGCTGGCCAGGATGCTCTGGGGCTGGTCCTGTGCAAGCTAGCAGAATTACCTTGACACTGCTGTTCTTTGGCAAATGGCATATGCTGATGCTCTCTCTCGAAGCCATTCACTATCAATGCCAACCACCTGCTTCACTCACCACTCAAGCAGCTGCCACTTGGCTGCAGAGCATAGGACCAGATTAGGTACCTGCACAGTGGAAACCACAGGTCTTCATCCTCAGGTGGACATCCAGCCCCCCTTCCCTTGTGAAGACCTTGCTGTATCCTGCAGGCTATTCACAAGATCAGAAGAAGCAGATGGTGTTGGTCTGGAGCAGGAGCCTGAGTGGAATTACAGCCACTGCTTGCAACACCTTCCGTTTATTTGTTTGCACATGAGGACTGAGAGAACCAGACCTCAAGGGACATTCTGGAAGACGATTTTATGTAACAGTCTTGATTCCTGCTTGCTATGCTGTGAAATTGTACATGTGTTGGATTAGAATCAATAAAACATCTTATTTCCATCTCTTGCTCTGATCTGTCATTTGCTTCAGCTTTGCCTTTCTTACATCCAGATCAAGAGCTTCTGGCAGCCCAAGAGACATAGCAGACTGAAACACTGCCTCCAAGACCCCAGAAATTACAATTACCTGCTGAATACAGTGTGAAATACAACCCCCACCCCAAAAGAGCAGAATTATTGAAATACAACAAGATGACCACATGTACCACTTCAAAACCCAGGAAGGTGTGGAGATGAGTAGAGAGTGGTATTTTTTTTGCCATAATTGTCAAGGTGAAACAGGTACCACTGGAGGACTGCTGGTCTCTTACCAGTTGCACTTGGCTCCTGTTCCTCCGTCTGCTCCAACCGGGAGCTGGCACACCAATGAAGGTGACACCTGAGCTCAGTAAATACCTCCTGACTACATGTTGTGGTGGCCCTGGGTGACCCCAACCCCAGATGGAGCAAGATCACATAGCTAAAGAGCAGTGATGGTAGTAGGTTTGACACGCAGGCTTCTGGGAGAGGGTGTTCCCCAGATGAATATCTTTTTTCTTTGCCATTAGCACAGGGCAGAGTGGAGAAAAGCTGCTTACTGGCAATGCCCAGCTGTGCTGGCATAGTACTCAAAGAAGCAGAGGCAGATCAGCCAAGGCTGACAATCCTGCTGTGTACTGCCTTGACTCTTCCCAGGCAACTCCTCCATGTGACACTAGGACACTCATCTCTGGCATACCAGAACTGCAAAAATACCTCCAACACCAAAATAGGGTCCAAGCCCACCTGCCCATGCCCCAGTACTGCACAATGTGTTCAGACAAACTGAGATCCTGAACAAAAGATACAGATTGTGATGGGTCAGCAGTGATTCCAACTCTGTCAATATCTAGGGATGACAGTTCAGTATCCTTATCTGCAGCTCAGTAACTAAGGCACTAGCCAAGGTTCAACCAATGATTACTAAAAGGACAAGGGAAAGTCTGTGAGCCCGAAGTTACTGCACAAAATTAGAACAAGCAAAGACTACTCTTCTGCTTTGCTACTGCAACTGCATTTATTTTCCTAAAACTGCAGCCATATGGTTCTGGCTGAAATGTGGTTCTTAGCCTGGGACATGGCTGTAGAGCGGTAGTCCTTTACCTTGGTGAGAGGAAATGAGGCTGAGCATTGCAAGGAGACTGGTCCCCCAGAAGAGTTAGTATGTGCTAGATCTGCTTTATGAGAAAGTGATCTGAGCTTGACAGCATACCACAAAAGAGATAAAAACCCTAGGAAGGAGGCAGAGAAAGCCTGCATACAACCAAGAGCTTGTTGCTCACCTAGTCTCAGCTTGGCCTGACCACTGCTTTCATCCCTTCAAGGGAAACCTCCCACAAAAAGACACTGCCATCATTCTCAGTTAACTCATCCACGCTTGAAGTGGATGTCCAGCAAAAGGGATGCTTGATTGCAGAATCTCCTTCCAGAAGGCACCTGCCTGCAGTCCTGTGGTGCAAGGGAGCTGCCAGCAGAGTGGAGCAGTCCCAGGCTCATCACCAAGGCTCTCTGTTTCCTTCTGAGACCTTGTTCTGAATAGCCACCAATCCCACTGGTATCTGGGCTGATGTATTTGCACAGAAATAATGTGATAGATCGCTTCAGGCACTGGCAATCTGAATCTGCTGCATAAAAAAAAAATTCTTTGAGGTCTTTTTATTTTAATGCAAGCCCAGTCTGGATTGTGATAGACAAGGTAAGGGGAAACGGGTCACTTCTCACATGCTCTCTGACTCAGAGCTTCCTCAGCTCTGCAACATCACCAGCTTGTTGAAATTCCTAGATATACAAGGCAAAATCCAAGTAGGATGCTCATAGGATTTGCAGTTTTGTGGAAAAGAGACTGTCACAGGAACTAGAGCTTACATATACAAAGAGTAGTTGGCACATGTGGAGCATCCAGGAGCACAGATCTTTCTTTGAATCTACAGAAGAAAAAGGGAGGCAAGAATGGACAGGAGAGACAGTCACAGAGCTAAGTGTGGGAGGTCCATCGTGAGGGACAATCAGAGACAGATAGCAGATATCACACAAAGTCCAGATGAAATTAACCTCCTTCAGGATCTTTTAAACAAATTTAAACTATGAACAAGCACAAGCTCTGGTTCAGTATTTGTCTGTCATTGGGTTCCTGTGGTTTCGATCTAGCAGAATCTTGAAGAAACACAGCCTGACACTCTCTGTAGATATGGGCAGGCTATTTATCATTTCTCTGACTCCTCTTTCTCCATCTTGACAACGTTAGTAGCAGATACTTTATCAAGCCTTTCATAAAAGCTATTTATTGGTAAAGCACTTGAAGAGCAATGTATGATGGCCATCCTCCTCCGTTTCCCCCGGAAGCAATAAGAGTTACAGATTTTTCAAGTTAAAGTTTCACCAGGGGTTGGGTTCTATGAGAGTTAAATATTATCCTAAAGTGAACCAGCAGCTAAGCAAACAGATGATAAGCTTTTAGTGAACTCAGGAGTAGTATAGAGAAAAGCCACCCATGTACTTTGTGTACAGGTGTGCAGTGTTTATCCTCTTGCGTGAAGTTGTAACTGAACTTTACAGTTACCTCCACAGTGATTCAGTTACCATTAAGACTCTGTCAGGGGTGCAACTTGTCTCCTATTTGGTTAGACAACAAACAAGTAGGTCTACTGAAAACTCACCTTGAACTGTCTACTTTTTCACTTGTTCTGCTAGCAGTCAAAACCTGGATTACTGGACTTCATTTTACAAAGTCCAGTGACAGTCATTCCTGGCTCACCTCCATTATGAACAAAGTCTGAGGAAGTTCCATCATTGTAAGAAAAATTCCTTTTCTTCAATGCCTTAGACACTTCACAGACATTTTCATTGAAGAGGAATGAAGAGAGAAGAGAAACTCTTCACATTAGCTCCAAGGAGCGCTTCTGAGTCTTGCATAACACCTTGGGGCTCAAGCTCTTTTCCTAATACCCTCTGAACATACAAAGAGTTGAAAGTCCATCACAAGGTCACAGTGGGAGAACAGATCTTTGCCATCCATCTCAGACACTGCCCTCCACCATCTCTCAGCCTCACCAATATGCATGCATGTTGCACTATGAAGACAAAATTCAGAAGCTGAGAATTGGTTTGCAGCCATCTAAAAAATGCCATTAAAAACTGGCTATCCCAAGTCTAAGAAATCTATTTGTTTCTTCTCTGAGAAAAGATTGTTGGCTAGACAAAAATACCTTTCTGTTAAGTTTCTCTGAAACCATAAAATTTACGTGCCTCTTTCTTTGAGTTGCATGTTCCCTTCTCAGCATCAATATGGGTAATTCAATCAGAAGATGCTGGTATGAACTTGTATGCCAAAGAGAAGCATGAATCCAAGCTGAAGATTAATGCTGAGGACACACTGAGGAATCTGAGCAGTTTACATTCTCTAGCTGGTATGTTGGACTGATGGCTGAAAATTTGGCCTCAATATTCAGTCTCTCACCCCCTAAGAAAATGTAGCACTAAGAAACTTTGAAGACAGGCCTGGTCTTTAGCCAGAAAAAGTGGTCATCATAAAGACATGGGAGAAACAAGGTGAAACAAACAAAAGGGAGGGAATCTTGATAAATCACATATTCTTTTTTTGCATTTCACACAGAGCAGGTTTCTTGTGGATTTCAACACCCAGCTGCTTCCAGGAACTTAACAGACATGCACGTGCCTGCAAAGCAAAACACAGCTGGAGAGCTAATTTTAGGCCTACCAGTCTTGGCAGTGTCCCTTTAACAAATGAAGAATGTACAATTTTGATGCATATGTACAAACACCAAATTCTTACAGTTAATTTAGGTGGTTGTTCATGCAATTTGCTCCAGGTGCCACCAGGTGTGCCTGTCATCCTAAAGTCTGTTACTTTTAACCTGGATGATAAGATTAGCTCCTTCTATTCACAATGCAGCTCTTGTGTCTGCAAAATCCAGTAAAAAATCCCTCAGACAACAACTAGCCCTCTGCAGAAAGGAAAAGCTGGCTTTCAGAAGTATTTTCTGGGGAAATTGCACCAACATTCATCTTTCATAAGGCTGCTGAGTGATTCAACTTTTTTCTTTAATTAAAAGAAAATTGGTCTTCCTCTTTCCTTCAAAGAAGCAAATGCTAGCATTTAATGAAAGAAATAATGAGCAATATGTTTGCACTCAGGACTGGATTTCAGAAAGAACAAGACCACCAGTTGCAGCCAAGGTTTGTAAGGGAAGGCATTATCTTTGTAACAGAAAGAATTTCCTATTTAGGTTCTGTTTGTACTATAGATGGCAAGACCTGTTTGGTCTTGAGTTAAAACCCAAGAGTGAACTGGATTTAAAACCTTTTAACTGAACCAGCCAATGCTGGAGATGTTCCAGAAGATTTATCTTTTGCTCATAATTGGCCAACTAATTTCCATTCAGAAGTGGTCAGATTTTCCAGTGCCTGGAATGGTTAGTACCATGATTCAGGAGAGGATGAGACAAACATAAAAACCACCTGGTTTCACCTACCTCCAATTCATTTGTACTTCGTGACCCTGTCAATGCTTCTTTTCATTTTCCAGGGGGGCACTCATTTTGATTTCCATGGCAACCCACTCTGAACTGGTGGCAAAGGGACATGGCCTCTTTTACCAAAGGGCGGGTTCAGAGCACTCTGGCTACAAGCTACCCACACTATTCTCTAACAGAGAATGACATCAAAGCACCCTATAAGTCTTGCACATGCAAACCATCCCTCTCACATCACTGAGGTCCTCTCAAAGAGAGTTCTTCCCAGTCCCCTGCCTCTGTACGCCACCAAAACAAAACCCCAGACTTTATTTTCTGTTGCCATTTGCTAGTGTGGGCGACATTCTCTGTTCACAATGGTATGAACAAAAGCAACAGATTCATCAACTAATAGCCAAAACATGGAGCAAGTTCAATGATACACTGACAAGCTGTGATTGAAGACACTAAACATTGCACAGGAAAGATAATACAGTGCCTTTTGTCTGCTCAACACAAATTAAACTAAGAAAGTGACTGGGAAATGATAGATTTCTGCCCTAAGTGATGCATCTGCATTTTGAGGAAATGGGTAAAATCAAAAGCTAGCTGTGCAACTCTGCAGTCTGCTCTACTAGTTCTAGTTCAGGCTTGTTCCAAACATATTTATCAGACAATCCTGTAAACTCTTCTCTGACTGCTAGGTAATAACTTGCATGACACTAAAGGTAATCTCAAATATATCTTTCCTTCCCTTTTTATCTTCTTTAACACCAAAGGCATCCATCCCATCATTTATGTGAGAAACAGATTGGATAATTTATGGAAACAAAAATAGTCTACTGAATTGAAAATATGTGGCAATAATAATGAATTAAATAAATCTTGTCATCAAATAGACACTGAATTTCAAATTTCTAAAACTAGTTGTGGTACATATTAGGAAGTGGTACCTATTTTACCCAACAGGATCATAGAATCATAGAATAATTAGGGTTGAAAAGGACCTTAAGATCATCTAGTTCCAACCCCCCTGCCATGGGCAGGGACACCTCACACTAAACTATATCACCCAAGGCTTCATCCAACCTTGAACACTGCCAGATGCAGAGAAAGGTACTGACAAAACTCAGTAAAGAACAGATTTTTATATTTGGTGGTGATGCTGAAAAGACAGTGAAGAAATAGCTAAGGTTGATTTTTTTTTTTTAATGTAGAAAGTTCTGTTGGCTTGACTGCAACCATTTTGCTCAAGACTAAATATCTGTTACATTATTTGCCTTGACTTCTTTAAAAAAAGTGTTGATCTGAAAATGAAAAAATAAACACTTCTATTTCTAAATATATAAGAAGTATTTAATTTTTAAAATGTTGACATGAAAATTTATAAATTATTAGAATTCAGAATTCTTCCTTCCCTTTCCCTGCTCTAGCACTAATGCAGTGTATCGGTTTCTTCTGACAGACAGACTCACAGTCAGATGGAGACAGCCAAGAGTACTGCTCTTATTTCAGACAGATTTGCTCTAAACAAGCATTCTGTTAGAGGTATTTCAAGGTACAGGTTGGTGCCAAACGATGCTGCCCATACCCAAAAGCAATAACTTAACCCGAGAAGTTTTTCACAAATATGAACAAACCAGACACAGCGGGGCTCTGACCAAATAGCTTCCAGATTTTGCTAATGCTAATGTTTTGATTCCTGAGCTCCATGACTGTGACCTGTGCTTGGCAGAGCAATAGGCACCTGAGGACAACTGCTACAGGGCTGGCATAAGATGACTAAAGGAAAAACAAAAGCAAATGGCTGGTTTAGGCTCCACAAGAACAAGTAAGTGTAGGCAAGGGACAAGTAGAATGGAACTATTCCAAAGCTGGACCAGAGTGCTTCCCATGGGTGAGGTATATCAGGCTATCATGTACACCCTACCATGTTCTTACCAGAGAATTTTCTTTAGATTCTAACCAAGCAGTCGAACCACATTTTGGCTCCTTAAGTTTCAACAGATTAAACTAAAGGACTCCATATATCCAAAGGAAGCCTCCAAATGCGAGCCGAGCATAAGCATCCTGCACTGTAAATGGAACCACAGTGCCAGAGGTAAACATCACTCATGTATTTGCACAGATGGGTTATTAACTTCAAGAACCTAATTATGTCAATTTAAATGTCAACATTGTTAATGATGTCACTGCCCATTATTTTAACAGAAGCATCCAGCCTCCATGACTTGGGAATTTGGGGTTACATGTCTCTCATTTTGTCTTTGGGCCTAGAAGACAGCTGAGACATCTTCAGCTGCCAAATTTTCTAACTTCCACTTCTGAGTTTGGCATCACTCCATAATGCATTTTAATTTATTTCTATGTCTATTTGACAGTCCATTGGAAATCATCATTTTAAAGGCAGCATAAAATCAACGTCAAATTAGACAACAAGGAAAGCTATACCATTTGGTTTGCTCCCTTCTCCGTTCATTCAATATAGGAAACCACATAGCTTATTATCTGCTGTAGTAGAGGATAACTGATCCCTGGACATTGCTGCAGAAGGCACTTTGCCACCAGATAAAAGGGAAAATGTTTTTTTAGCTTATAGAAATTCCTAGTGAATTCTGGTCACGTCAGTAGGGATTTCTTTCCCAAATCAGTATTTTTGTAATGTTCTTAATTTTTCCTTTTCCTGTGTTATGGCTCTACCCTTCTGTTTTTACAACCTGCAGGAGGCATATTTCAAAAATATTTATTAGCTTATTAAATCAAATTACCCTTGCTCCTGCTGGACCAAGGTTTATAGAGTGCCCACAAAAATCAAAGAACCTATGCTGCAGCGACAATTTGTAGTGATGGCAGAGAAAACTATCCCTTAATCTTTTTAATTAGCAATTGCAAATACTTCAATTTACTAAATCAGAAACTCCTGGCAAGAGTTGCTCAAGTTCTGTGGCTCAAGTCTGGAAAGCTACATGGTCTCAGGGAAGACTGGCCAAAATGAAGAAGTGTATTTGTTGAAAGCTGATAAGAAAATGATAAGCAACGAAACAGTTAACAATATTGACCTCTAAATACCTCTAACTATGCTTTAAATTTGAAAAGCCATTCAGATAAATGAGAGATTTTCACATTTCTCTTTCTGCTCTTTGTCTGCCTGTGGATTCAATGAGTCTGGATAAGGAGAAATGCATCTCTTGAGATGCCTACCGCAACATACAATGACAGAGGTCAGCTGCCTCCAGCCCCAGCTACCCTCACAGGGTAGCTGAGCTATCACACTGTGGTTTTATTTCACCACTAGTGAAAGCTTTAGTCATATTAGCTCACCCAACATTTAAGCACCCTTTCTGTAGTTCCTGTAAGTCTGAAATACAATAGGATATATTTGTACTGCATTTGATTTTAAAATTAACATTTATATGCTGGAGAACACAGAAAAACATGCAATAAGTCTGCAAAGAGGCCTTAAATCCTCAAGGTGCTGTTCAATTTTTTATATACACTGTTCGTATCTATAAATTTATATACATCTGAGCATATGAATATGAAATCAGAGGATTTCCAGGAGTCCAATGCCACAGCAATAAGAAAAGCAAATTTGTTAACACTGCAAATTTCACACTCAAATTCAGAATTCCCAAACTGTCTGAGAGAATAGTTCCTGAATGCTAGACTTTTGTTGAGCTGATCACAAGCAGGGTCATTAGCTGTGAAATTAGAATTGATTAAAAAATGCTTACACCACACCCAGATGGAATTTGGAAGAAATGGGATGCAGTGATATATGTGGCATTTATTTCCAGCATTAAACCAGGAATATCTGGGGAGGTTTCTTCCGCTTTTTTGCACTTTCCTACTATTTAAATTTTGTATTATCAATTTGTGTTCAGTGCTATTCCTTGCTGCTCAATAAACAAAGTTGATAAAATGAAGTGTTTTGTAAACTTTTGGAAACTGAAAATCTGGCCCTTCAAAGAAAGGCATCTTTCCTTTTAATTTTCCTTATCCTTTCTGTAAATGTGTTTCAGTATCTAGCTGTTTTAAAACCCAGTCTTCTGTTACATTCTTGATTCGAAATCCAGCAGCTTAATAAAGAGCAAAAACAAAGCCTCTCTTTAGGCCTTGTATGAGAAGTAAGGAAAACAAGGCATTTCATCCCTGCCTTTATTCACTGTTGCAGTCACAGACGAATTCAAGATAGCCCTTGCTACACCCAAGATACAGTAATTTAGCATAAAACCTGTGAGTGTGTGAAGAGCAGTTTTAGCCTCACAAGTAGCATCAAAACAGGCCCCCTGTGTGCTGAGTGCACCCTGCCTTCCTCTGCTCTCCCACCAGCTGCCCCATCCTGGCCATGCTGTGCCAGCAGCCAGTGCGTCCTGCCAAGCTGGCTGCACACACAATGCCTTCAAATCTGGTTAAGGGCAAACCTGCTTGTCCCAGCGAAAAAAAAATACAGCAGACCCACTGGTAAAAAATCTTATTCTGCATAAAACATCAGAGAAGAGAGGGCTAAATACTTAGGTGGCTGATGCCCAGGCAGCTTGGTATCTTGGAAAAAGCCTTAGGACACTGGAGCAACAGCAGGCATCCATGGACACCCCTGGGGTAAAGGCCAGAGGGAAGAAAACAACTGCAGGTATTTGGCGGTTATCCATGATGCTTTCCTGCCTTCCTGCCCTTCTCATGCTTATGAGTGGTTTGCTTGTGTGACGAGTGCCTGGGGAGCAGGGGAAAGTTTTCTTCGACTCCAAGGGCTGGAAGTTAGGTGCAGCCAGCGCAGGAAGTGAAATTAAAGCTGACACCAGGCAGTCTGGTGTTACAGCCGTCTGCATTCCTATTGATCTGAAGGCTTAGTCTGCATTCTGGCTTTATCAGCCGGTGGCATCATGACTGCCATCTCTTCTCTCTCATCCTTCTAACCTGGAAAACACTTCTGAGGGTGCTGAGAGACAGTTATCAAAGATCCATTGCCTAAGAAAAGAACAACATGCCTCAGAAGAAACAGCTGCTTGGCACCTTTGAAGAAAGTTTCCTGACACTTTTTCTATTTAATTAAAAAAAATAAAATAAAAAAATAAAAAAGCCAACCTCAATATATACATGATGTTTCACCTTGCAGATCATTTCAGAACTGCTTCTGACAGTGGTGGATTATAATGAACCTCTTATCAAGACATTGCCAGCTCAAGACAGACAATGTGTGTATGTATACGCGCAGATCCCAGCCTTGTTAACATCAGAGAGTGAAAGGGATGGTGTGTGGGAAGATTTATTGCAGGGAATTATCCACATACGCAAAACAAAGCAAAACAAGCCTGAACGTTTTGCATGGAGCTTTTTGCTCCTAATCGGCTTGTAAACTGGGAGCACTGACCCAAGGAGAAGAGTTGATGAAAGGGTGATCTGCTCAGATTTTGCTCCATTTAATTAGTCCTTTTCTATAGCTGTCATAGACAAAACCCCCTATCTCAACAAATAAAATAAAAATCATCCCACCACTGAAAGACCAATAGAATAAAAAACTGATGACATTGTCAAAATGGGCCAAGAAAGAGCTTTCACCTTCTTGCATTGCTATTGTAATTTTAAAGAAGTACAGACATTTTATATGGGAAGTCAGGATTTAAACAACAATATCATGTTCAGACAAGACTATAAACTGTCCCTTACATCTCCATAGAGCTTACGGAGGCAAAAGGATTCCCCACTGAGGCTATCAAAACTGCCTCATGCATTGCTAAGGTAAAACAGAAGCAGGCTTTTAAAGTTGCTCTCTCACCCAAGGCTTCTTACTAGGGGCTTGAAGCGAAGCTGCAATTAAGTCCAAAATACTAGAGCTGCTCTGATCTTGAATATTTAACACTTAAATTCTGGGCCACAGAGCTAGGCTGTGATGCTACCAATGCTGGCATTTTATGGCAGAAGACACAGCTGTCATGTTGTCATTATTCCTGATATTAATTCTCAATGAGGAGAATTATTTACAATAAAAAATAAAATCCAGATAATTTCTGTGACTCTCACAACTGGCGGGTGGGTTCAGATAACACAGAAAACCAAACAATCTATGGATCAGTGAGGTTTTACCTAGCCAAATGTAAGCTCCTTAGCTCAACTCTAATATTTATGATAGGCTTAATCCGGTAAACAGATAAATTGGTAAAAGCGCAAAAGACCACACAACTGCATGCAGGCAATAAAGACCACACACATACCACTTTTCAGGCTTCAGGCATTAAGAAAATAAGGATCTGCCACAAAAATTTAGACTATTGGACTGAACAAATAAATAGTGGTCATTAGAGTTGAATAATGGACCATGAATACAAACAAATAGTCAAACCAGGCAAAGGCTTCCACACTTTATTTTAGCATTACTTCAGCATCACTTTTGTGCTAACAGAATGGGAAAAATCATAATTCCTTTACAGTTTGTAAAAGTCTTTGTCATTGATTTCTCTGGGGCAAGAATTTGACCCTATGATTTATAGCATACAACTTCTATAGCAGCTCTTCATATACTTACGTGAATCTATTCCAACATTGAATAAATACAACCTGAGCAGTAAAACATAAGAAGCACAACTGAAAAAGACAAGTCCATATTAAATATACAAACTCCAAGAAAAAAAGGTCTGGCATAAAGCATAATTTGAATTGCAGGAGACCCATGCAAGCATTGGAAAGCTTGGATTCTTCTTTCTAAACCTTCATGTTGGAAATACAGGGCTAAATCTTGCTGACATGAAAGGGGCTCACTGGCTTTAAAAGCAGAAGTTCCCTTTGGAAATCAAGATAGGACATTCTTCTGCATTCCATGTTAGAGTAAAATGGTTTTAAACCTACAATCCATTAACTCTGTAGGGTTAGGGATAGATAATTGAGAAAATCAAATCAATTATCAGAGAGCTTAAAATCTCCTGTTCAGAAGTCTGTGCCTATTTCAGGGACCTTCTCCAAAGGTAAATAAATGGCCGAAGGTGGGTAAAAGAAGTTGCAAAGCAGAAATAGCTTTAACAGGAAAAACACAGACAGTCTTATGGCTTATTACTCAGGCAGCCACATCAGATAATTCCAGTAGTAATTTCTGGCCTCATCATTTACATGCAGTGCAGGAAGTAATATACTAGGACATACAAAATCCTACTGCTATTGCACTATTCCACATCTCTAATTAAAACTTATCTGCCTAAAGTGCTCTTACATTATTGGATATATGTAAGTGAGCAACTTGATATTTGTATAGAGCTTTGTGCATTCAAAAAGCTTTGCAAACAATAATGAAGTAAGCCTCACAAATACCATGCACAGGAAGCAAAGAAGTCAGTAGTCTCACTTTTACAGGTAAGGAAGGAGAAGCAAACACCTTGATGCTCATGGCCATGCAGATATTCATAAAAGGTGACAGAAGCTGCAGATCTGTAATACAGCCTAATTCATGTTAATTGCCCATCCCTCCTCTTAACAGAAAACTGTCACATCATAGCACAACACAATGCATTTTACTCAGGTGTGCAAAGGGGAAGAGAAGAGGCATGCTAAAACCCTGCATGATTTAGATGATCACATGCAACACCCACCCTTTACATATTTGTAAACACTGATGAGGTAACATGTAAAGGTATGGTTAAATACAACAGAGGAGCAAAGTAGGTGGTAGCAACAAAATCTTTTGGCTCCTACGGGTACTTGCTTGTACTAGCACATCAGCCACCTAAGCCCAGTTATTTTTCAGGGTATCTGCTGTGCTGGGAAGGAGGGAAGAGGGCTTCAGGGTGAAAGACTGATATGAGGAAGGGCCAGCAGACTGCCAGCTGGTATTTGGAATTCCTCCTGGCACAAAACCCAAGGTGGGGTCTTCACTAAAGGTCTTCATTAAGGAGGAAAATTAATTATAAAAGTGATAAAGCAGGCATTGTGGGCGAAACAGCTTGCTCTCAGGCTGCAATGGGAACCAGAAAATAACCCTAGAACCATGCAGAGGAAGTTGGCCTTTGCTGTTTAAAGACAGATGAGGTCAAAGAGCAGAGAAACAGCAGCTCCTTCAGCAGTACAGAACAAGAGAATCTTGCTGAGAAAATTGAGGTTGTTCTATTTATTCACGTCTACATATGAGCGTACTTAACATGAATTATTGGCACCCTACACAGAAAAGCAGATCCCAAAAGGAACATTCAGCACCATGGGTTTCAGTCCATTGATACCTCAAAGTAACCACCTTTAGTTAAGCAACTTGGTGCCATATTAAAATCAAAGAGGTCATTTGCCCTGTCTGAATCCTACCATACAACTGTCCTTGAGCCTTTCTCCAGGATGGCTGGGAAGTCTGTTAAATTTTATCTCTGTTCAGTTAGCATCCATGTATCCTCACACCAACACTGTCCTTTAGCAATTCTTCCTCTTGATGAGCCCTGTATCTTTATAGACAAAAAGTAGCCTTAAATTTTACCTTCCTAGACTGAGCAAGCACAGCTCTTCTAACAGCCTCCTGCGACAGCCTATTTTCCCAATTGTCCAAACAGGCTGTCTCTGCTACAGCCTGAATTAAACTTTTGCTAGTGAAGATGACCAGAACTGGACATCCTCCTAAATGGAAGCCTAGTAGACTAATATTCTCCTTCTCTTTCTCTTGGCTGAAAACTATCTGTGAGATATGTCTTTGTGCTTTTTGCCCTTTTTTTTACCTCTGGCCAGATCGCTTCAGAGGTTCACTGACAGTCTGTGATTGACTAATAGACCAGTCTTGTCCTTCTCCTTCTCTGTCATTTACAATTGATGGATTCCCATTTTAAGATAAATTCTTATTAGCCCCTAAGTGATTGCCCATACCATTACATTCAATCATTCAGCTCCTCAACAATCTCATGTTGCTGAAGGATATTCCATTAATCCCTTGCATTAAGGATGCATCCTAAATTTATCATTGATAAAGGAAGAGTACTTTTTCAAGTTATGAGATTATTATACATCCTGGTGGGTGGCTTTAAAAAACACAAGAGCAAAGGGGAAGTCACAAGAAAGGTGAAACAGGTCATTTGACTATCCATTTGAAGCCCTGTAAGGTAAGGCTGCCTGCACCTGCTCTCTTTTTTTAGTGTTTGGTAGCATTGCTTCCCTCTGAAGAAACTAAGTCTCTTTACCACACTCAGCAAAAGATTCTCACATCAGTTCCAAGAGATCATCCTTCTCATCTCCCTCATATGTGGAAGAAAGACAGGCAGAGACACGTTAAACATTTTGGCCAAGCTTTCCTGAACAGCTCTAGGCAAAGGGATGCTAACATCTGAAGACCTTCCTTTCTCTGGAGAGACCCTTATTCGAAATCTGGCCCGCTGAGAGCTGACCCTCTCCCTCCTCTTGCTTCACCCAACCTCTATTCAGTTTTGACTCTCAATTAATCTTGAGAGATACCTGGGCTTGAAAGAGTTGATGAGAAACAAATCGCCAAGTGTCCTTCAGCGTGATGGGGGAGGAGGACGTGGATATTGTGGCAGATTCAAAGGAACAGCTTGAAAGCAGCTGGAGAGCTTTGAAAAAAAAAACCCCCACACCACACACACACAGAGCAGCTGCATAGAGGGTGCCATGCACAATATTAATTATAGGCATGTTATGGAAGACAATATTCAACATTTCCAGTGCAAAGTGTTCAGGATTGGAGCAGCCAGCGACACCATTTCACACTCCCCTACGCACCTCCACCAGGACTTGATTTAACATTATAAGGTTCCAAGTCTGTCAAGCTGTGACAATTTGTCTGGAGTGAGATTTTGGATGTCTTGCTGAAATACGCATTGCAAAAAAAAAAAACAAACCCAAACTAAAAACCAACCTTCACTGAAGCCACAGAGATTTTAAAGACTGCCTTGAAAGATGAATAACATAAGTAAGGGAGTGTCCTTAAACCAAATCGAACTTGGCAGGGCTAAGTTTCCTTGTGAAATTAATTTTTAGCATCTTCTCTCCAGCGGCCTGCCTCAGCTGTCTCCCTCTGTGCACATTTAATGATCTTGTTGAGCAGATAACCAATCTCTGGTTGATTTACAAGGGCTTTTATTGTCTGAACTGTCTATAATTTTTTAATAGCATTTCAGTTGATATTGCAGTAAAACAAGGGTCATTTTACATATTTAATGAAAAAGTGAAAACAAGCCAATAAAGACACCAAAGGACCGATTTGCCAAACTGTTCCACACAGGCTGAAATGTCTTACATGCCAAATATCTGCAAAGGAAATGCACAGGCTCTCTACACTGAGTCTTAGGCTTAACAAAAAGAAAATCTTAATAACATGTTTTACACCTCTTTCATGTCATGAGTTGCTGATATCCTTTCCCCCTTACTATTCCAAACTACATTAGGAGGATTTGGTCCATCTCTTATTTCTAAGCAAACAGCAATATATGCATATCTTAGCAAGGCAGCGTGAAGATTTTAATTGTGCTGTGCTCCAGGAGCCCTACCTGATGGGAGCACAAAGTGTCGATATTTGAGTGAGTCCTCTAACTCGACACAATATACACCACACCAGGGAAGCAGGCTTTGGGAGCTAGATATTTTAAGGTGATTGATTATGCACTCTGCAACCACAAATGAAGCTAGTGCATAGGGAGTGCACGTATTCTCACTCATGGCTAAGTCAGATTTTCTGCTAGTATGAAGTAAAACACACAGGAGAAAATGCTTAGTTGTTTGTTACAAACCCCAGTGTAACACACCCAAAAAAGTGTGTTATTAAGAAAATAAAAGGTATGTCAGTTCCTGACTCTTCATCACCCTGCTCTTGGATGGAAGCAATGCCAGGGGTGAAGACAACGTGAAGCACTGCCCCAGGCCTCCATAAGCCCACACCACCAGAGCTGGCACTGGCCCTCCTCAGCAGTGACGTGCACCAACAGGGGTGCCAGGGCTCAATGCCCGAGTCCCACCTGGACTCTATGGCATACCTTTGATATGAGCAACACACTAAACACCACACAACAAACATACCAGACCCTGGACAAGCATCTAGGACAAGTTTCTCATCCTAAGCGCACAGCCTTGCACCAGGGTGTTGAAAGCAAGCTGGTAAGGCTTTCTAGACAGGGTACAGCCAGTTTTTTTCTCCCTGTCACCTCTGCATTTTTCAAGCTGCAGCACACTGTGGTCGCCTTATGGTGATTATTTTCACTGCCAGCAGAGTCTTTTGCATATTAGCAGCCATTAATCCCATTGCATCAGCCAGCTTAATTGGGGTAGGCTGTTCTGATTCCCAACCTCTGTCCTCTGCTCCTTTCTCCCTCTCCCACCCCATGATGTTTAAGGGATGTACCAAATCTGTAGTGTTTCTACATCTGAATGGAGCGTATAAAAGCTACTTGGTCAGATCTGGTTAATTGGGGGGACTTGTGGTTTAGTGGTTAAGAACGGGCCTAATCAGGGATAGAGAGGGAAGGAGAGGAGGAAGGAGGGGAGGTAGGGGGGGTTCTTTTTTTATGAAAATGCAGACCTCCCTACAGTAATTCCCCTTCAGCTGCTGCCTCACAGATGGACCTTTTAATTGAATTTTCTTACAGGCCTGAGGGAGGGAGTTCATTTCAGGTCAGGTGAGGCAACTGAAGTGAATCTAATAGCTCTAGTTTCTTTTCATTGTGAGCAGAGGGAAGTGTGTTGTTTTGTTTTTTTCCTCTCCCCCCTCCCCTTTCAGCTCAGCTAAAAAGTTTCAATTAAAAATTGAAACACACACATGGTGATTTCCAAGGATTTGTTGTCTTCATTTTGCCACAAGTGGCAGCAAGGTCAGCAATGGGAGAAATCTGAAGCAGTTTGCATCCTGTTCCGGTTTTGTTCCCTGCACAAGGAGGAACACAGTGTGTGCAATGTTCACAAAAAAAGCACAAAAGCATCCTCTTATCTTTTGTTGGCAAATGTAAGAAACATCTTCCAGGTCTAGAAACCTGTTGTGGATGAGTTACCAAATAACTCATCCCAGTAGCATTTCTTTTTAACACTATGATACTTCTTAGGTTTAGGAGTTTTTGCCTTAACAGATTGTTTTCTAAACTAGTGAGAAATAAAAGGGAGCCATCCCAAGCAAAGAACTCTGGAGCACAGTTTGCTGCGTCTGCATTAGATAAGAAACGCTAGACTTAAAACTCCAGTGGTATGTATGCAGTTTATACCACCAAAAAAGTCCTTCCCATGTTGATTTCCCATCTTGCAAAGATGTCCAGAGCCAAACAAACCATGCCAGCAAAAGGACATTTATTCCAGCATAAGATGTCTACATTTGGGTTTTTCCATAGAACAATGCCACAGAATTGTCTGCCATGCCTTTAGCAAATCCGACCGTCAAGGGTACAGTCTTTTTTATCTCAGGGCAGGTACAACTCTGAATGGAGGCACCGGCACAGGAGGACCATGGTACAGGTCGACCTTGTCCTCCGGGAACAGCGCCATCAGCAGCAGTGGAGTCAGGGTAGCTCCCTGGGAGCTCTGCCAGCAAAGCAGGCAGGATTTTCTCAAGAGGCCATCTGGTCACCTATGGCTGGAGCAGAAAGAAAGCAGGATGCCACTCCAGGTCATTCACATGAAAGGAGAAGGAAACCAAGATCCCCTGCAGCTGCCAGGGCAGAGCCTGGGAGGTCCTGAGTGGCTTGCAAGGAAGGGAGGATGATCATATTGTGGTCAGAGCAGTCTGCTCAAGGAGAATTGTTTTCATTTGGCAGAAAGCCTCTCTCAGTGCACCACCAGCACTGACCTCATGTATGTTTCATTGGCCAGCATACAAGGCTCTCAGATCTCCATTCCTTCTTAGTCACAGCTGTGTCAGATGGGGGCTGGAAGGGCTGCTGGCCTTTTGAGGTGAAAAGCAGCTTCCCACTGCTGCTCAGACAAATGCAACTTGAGCCAAATGCAGAGCGTGGGACTGAATAGCTGTCCTGTACCAGGCACCAGCCCAGAAAGTAAGTACAGTTGCTCCTTAGAGGAGACCACACTGCCTGCAGCTGTGTGACTGTTAGGACCATTTCTCCATCCTTCAGATCAAATTCAGACCTCTGAGAAGTGACAAACCACCTGCAAAGCTCTGGGGCTCCACACAGAGCCTCTGAACAAGCCTGTTACCACCAGCCTTAAAATCACTGTACAACAGTTTGCACCTTCAGTGAAAAACTGAGGGGCTCAACACACTCAGAAGGTTTGAGAACCAACTCTTTAAAGGTTGTTCTGATAAAAAGAATACATCCATGTCCTGTTTTCTTGTTTTAGACCAAATACAGACAGGAAATCCAGAAGTGCTGATTGTTTCTCATGTATGAGAGTGAAACCAGGCAAGCATCATGACGAATCAAATCATTCCATGCAGAAAGGGACCCATTACCTTACATACACGAGGTGGCTAGAATGGCTTCTGTAAAACACCTCATCTGAAATCTACAAGATAACAGCACAACTAGAAGAGAGGCAAGGAATGAGAAACCCTGCAGAATGGATTAGCTAAAAATCTAGTGCAGATGGTTAGAAGTTACTACAGACTTGAGTTATGCTGTTGATACCAAAAGAGCATGTGGAGATACTTATTCAGATGATTTAGAAGGCCACAACCAAACAAACAGAAAGATTGACCAGATCACTTCATGGCTTCATCTCCTTTCTGTTGAATTCCTTTGATTACAATGTATAAGTAAAAATAAATTACCTCTTGTGTCAACATAGTAATATGTTTCAATATTTCATATTGCAATGTTATTTCATTTTTAATGCAACTTTGTTTAATATAAAAATTTTAAATATTAAAGCCACAGTGAAATAATTTGGAAACTTTTTTGAGGAGGAAAAGGAAAGGGAAGATCTTACTTGGCACAGCTCTACTTACAACAGCAAACACCAATGTCTATATCCGTATCAAGCAAATTGCAAATGTCTGTATATGCGTAAATCTAAACTAAAGCACAGGCTAAAGAAGCTCCTTTTGTAGTTGGGTCCTTTGTCTTATACCATTCTGGGTTGTAAGGCAAGTGCACCTAGCATTTGGCTTCACTGCTGGAGTTCCCAGCACCATCTCATTCACATGCTTCTTTATTTTATGGGTTTTTTTAAAGACCCAGAAACGTACATACGAGCAGCTTGGCCAGTGGGGCCTAGGCACAGATTAAATTTGGGGAGAGGGCTCCACAGAAGCCCTGGGACTTCCTTATTACTATTCCCTTTATACAGCCCCATTTAGAGGCCCTAAGTGGAAACAAAGGTAGCAAGCCATTGCACCCCTGCTGCCAGGAAAAAGGAGGGGTGGTTCAATCAACCATCCGTGCAGCACTGTAGCAGAAGGGGCAAAAAAAGCGCACATTTAGGACCAGATGCTTCTCCTTTAGATGAAAGGATGATTAAAGCACTTGTGCTGAAAACTGCAGCGATCCCTGTGTTATAAATACAGCAGTGCATGTCTGACCCTGCCCTTTCAAAAGCACAGAGCAGATTCTGTGGCTGCGGCAAGGGTATACAGAGTTCAGAGGGGAGAAAAAAAGCAGCAGTGAGTAACGTTCAACTAAAAACCCACACAGGAAAATGTAAATGCTGCATTTGCTTCTCTGAGGAAATGCGCTTTAGTTTCAGATACCACAGGTGCCCTAAAATGTTTCTAACCAGAAATAGAAGGCACTGACTAAATCCCTGTGTGGGACTGACTATGGGCAACGTGTTTTTATTTGTCTTGAGACACCCACATTTCTGTGTGCAATCAGAAAGATTTCTTTCAAATGCAAGGAAGAATTCAGAAAAAAACACTGCCTATTACAAACAATCAGCTGAATGTTATAGGACAGCTGCCTCTGCAGTATAAAACACAAGCAGGACACAGTGTTGGGGAGCTGTAATAGTTCTTGCTGTAAGAACTGTTTTATTTGTGTAGCACCCCTTCAACACCTATGGCAGCATGCAGAAGGGTTTAACATACTGCATTAGAAATGCCTAATGGATAAACATTACATATATTCATTCTTCAATAAAACATTATTTTGAGATATTATAATTTTTAACTTTATATATCAAAAGGATTTGTACTGCTTGGACAGCTTTAAAAGAAAGGGGGGGATGGGAGGTGGGGTGGCATATTGGCAATTAAGGTAGCATTTCAGTCTTACAAGGAAACAAAATATAAACTCAATTTTCCTTATTATTACCACTATTGTGAAGCATCCACGCCCATAAAACTGTCTGGTACTGATAGAAAGGATTAAGTCTTTATGCGTGAGATGTTTCCCATCTTGCTGAATTCAGAAAGCAACTATGATATATAAGTTATCTCAAGCAAAGGGCAGTTACAATGATTTCTCAAAACCAGAAAGAGTTCATAAAAGCAAAGCAGAAGGCAAAACTGTTTCCGGGCATTGCAATCCGGATATAAATGAGAGCACATGATATAACACACACCACACCATTCAGAGACTAATATACCAGTCTGCTCAATCCAGAAACTCTAAATGCTTCTGTCAAATGAAATTCCCATATAATAATCTTCTAGAGATGTAAAGAACTAATTATAGGAAGCACCTCATAATGGAAAACACAAGCTTTAAAATCGCTAATAGATAAAAGGCAGGGAACTAGGAGATTGAATCTTGCATTGGGCACTTCTTTTGAAATTTCACTGTGCAGAGATGAGAAAAATGGGTACAGTTTCCCTTTACATGACAGGAACAGTAATTGAGTAGGATTATATGTCATCCATGAAAATACTATATTTATGCCTCATTGTAATCCATTCATTGGTTTATGGATCCGAAGTCCCATGGGTAGTGTCACAAATCCGCACAGTGTCCCTGAATAGTGGATTTTGCATTTGGATCTGTGATATAGCTGGCGGACACAGAAAATGACATGTAGCCAGACAGCTCCCAGGAGAGTGCACAGCCCGGTATGCTGAACACGGCAGCTGGCCCACAGCTCAGGTGGGAAGCACAACCTTTGGCTCCCCAGGCTGTCAACGTCAGAGAGGTGCTCTCACCTACAGACCGTTTTCTCCCTGGTTGTCAGAGATTTTACACATCTACCACTTACAAGCGTCAAAGGTGGCTGTGCTGTAACTTGTATGTTGTACGAAGCCATTTCTTCTTTTGCCTAAAGATAGCAGAAACCCAAGCCTTATTTTATCTGTTGGATTACCTAGAGCTATTACTATACTATCACTATAGAAAAATCTCATAAACCTGAGACCCACCATTATTTCTCTCTTCATATGTTAGGAGTAATCCTGAAATAGCACAGTAACCTGTGCTTCTCCCTCCCTTTTAACGGGAAGGTTAGTAGCCCTAACCCTCCCATTAGAAGATTTCCTGTGTGGCTTTGTACAAGATCTATACTTCAACTTCCCCCTGGAAATGGAGGTTTTCTGTTTTTTCCTGGCAACATTTTCCTTACCTAGCCTTTTAGGTTGTACGCTTCCTGAGACAAAGACTATTTTTTATTTCATGCCTGTACCAAACTAAGCTAGGCTCCAGTCTTGGGCAAAGCTTTAAGACAATACCATAGCAATGATTAAAAAACGTAGCTGACAAGACTTTATAGCCATGGCTCATATAGATTACATATGTCTGCTGGTACAGGGAGGTGCACTTTGGTAAAAAGCTTTCCTCATAAATCATTAATTAGGTATTTACAAAGATCTCAGCTGCCAAACCCTTGATGCTTCTCAGTCTTTACTGAAGACAGGAGGAACAGTTAAATAAGTTGTCACATTTCCTTAGACATTCATCTCAAACAAAGATACTGGGAGTCAGTCCATTACTGAAGGTTCAGTAATGCAGTAAAACTCTCCATCCAGTGTCTGGCTTGACTGTCAATATAAACACAGTCTTATGCTGCAGTTCCAACTGACTTTGTGTAGCCTACAATTATAATATGAAATGCAGCAATAACTATTGTGCTACAACTGAACAGATTCAAATGCAGTATCATTCCAAAGTGTTCATGCCCAAAACATACCTTCACATCAAAAACTCATCCCTAGCAGAAATTATACAGAAATCCTCATATCATATGCAGCAGTATTTCTGCAAAACACCAGTGCTAGGCAGAAGTACCAAGGATCTACCTACAGCTACCACTGCAGCCAAACTAGCAAGATGAAGCTGCACAGTTTGCAAGATGAAGCACTTCAATCTTAGACCTTAAGTTAAAAACCACACAAGTCATTTCATAGCATAAGTCTTGAAGGTAATAAGCTCTCAAAGTACACTGAAACTCGAGCGACAAGTATTCCAGCTAATTGGGTACCACTGTCAAAAAGGCCCTAAGACTGAGTCAAAGTGTGGACTCAGCAAGTGTCAGTAGTAAAGCAGCTAACTCTCTCCTGGCTGTTTTGGTTAACCCTTTCATATATGATCGCTGCACACCATATTTGACACCGAAGGTCTTATTGGTAGGACATGTGGAATAAAGCAGACACAGTCTTCTTTTGAAAGAAGAGTCCACACTGAAAATGGTTCCCAAATTATGAGTGGAAAGACTGATGGGCAGCAAAAAAGGAACCAGAAGCTGAATGGTGTCTTAGCCTTCAATTTTCCAATTTATTTGCTTTACCTTTTCTTAAAACAAAGTATTTTAAAAGATTTTACTGTATAAGTGGATTGACAATCCTGGAACTTGTATTCCCGATATACATATGGCTCTAATTACTCCATTTCATTTCACTTGGGCCACCCAATAGTTAACACATGATCTATTTCAGCTACTACAAAACTGGAAGAATAGAACCTTTCAAAGAAGGTTTGTTTGCATCAGCAACAGCTAGTGCTTATGCAGCAATATCAGTGAAGCAAGGTTCTGGTCCCAGAATAGTACTTATTATTCTGAGTAAGTAATACTTGTACTTACGAGGAATATCTCCATGCTGCAAGATATCCAGCACATCTGGTACGCCTTGTGTACAGAGCACCTCCATAAAGGACCAAGGAGGATGGTGTGAAGCAAGGCCATCTGAGGAGGAAGACCTTTTTTGGAAGACACAGAATTTCATTATTAGAATACTATTGAATGCTAAGCAGATTAATAAAGGATAGTGGTCGCCCAGGTACTAACCCACCTTTCCTAACTATTAAATCTACTTAGGAAAGCAAGTGGGAGAAATGTTGGGAATCTTACTCAGGCAAAATATATATGTCAGCTAGAGCTGGGGGAATTTTCTGTATTGCTTTGACCTTGCTGGCTTTCTTTGTTAAAACAAACAAACCAACCAACCCAAAGCAAAATACAACAAAAAAATACCCCAAACATGCCAGTGCCATTTCATAAAGGTTTTATGAAAATCTATAAGCGTGAATGCTTGTGCACCATACAGACTGAAAAAAGTGGTCTTTCTGGTGTTTCAGGGTCTTGAGAAGGTGTTTAGACATAGGCATGATAATATTTGTCTTAACTGATTTCTACACAGCTATCCTGAGCACTGGGAACAAAGGTATGAGTGGCTCAGGAGTGGTCTCCTTCACAGTTTTGCCATCCCCACCCTGGACACCAAATCTTGTATGTCCTTCCCATGAGGGCCTGGAGGCTTCATCCCCTGTGTGTGTGTGCCTGGCAAGGAGTCAGCACTGCAAGGGTTAAAAAGTGGACTTTCCACCCTGAAGGCTGAACTGACTCCTTTGAAGCCGTTAGTCTATTGTATAAATCCCTCCTAGTTTTGAGGATTACAGAATAAATACATTGTAATGGCTCCATAGGAACCTGGCCCGTGGGGTCACCCTGACTTTAGTTTGTGCATTATGTTCCAAGTGACAAAAATCGAAGCACATTAAATGCTTCATGAATGTGAAATGTCCAGAGTTTTAATCTCGGGAGCTTTACTGTCCTACAGTTTGTCTTGAATGCACCTAAATCCACAATGCAGATTGATCAGAGAGGAGCTGGCTTCAGCTGACACACTTGTGCCAGGCAAATTATTATAGTTTCAAATTTAGAGTAATACACGCTCACTGTGTGTTGGGGTAGGGTTTATCTGGCTTTACGGCATCAACATCCAATAACGACATGCATAATTTATGCAGGGGAAAAAATCTGTTAAAAGAAAATCATGAAAAAATAGGTTGTTCTAATAAGACACAGCCACCTCACGGCTGAATGACACCAAATAACTACACAGGCTCACTGCACTTGCCTCCAGGTGAGAAAGATATTAATGGAATTTACGAGCAAGGAGAACAAGTTAAGAACTTATCACAGTCCCTTCATGACTGTCACCTGGCGAATCATGTTAGAGCAACTCTGCCCTCTTGGTTAGAACAAAAAAGCCAGACACGACATCCCTTCACTCTCTATCCATTAATTGAAGTGATGGAAGCAGAATTTTTGCAGCTTCCATCATTGTCAACTCTGCTTCACTCTGGTCTACTTTTCATTTTCATATGCTTTGTGTCAACTTGGAAATGCCTGACTTCAATAAGCAAATTCTGTCTGATTTTCTCCACTGCTCAACATGCTCTGCAGTAGTTGTACTTTCCACCAAACATTCTGGTCAAGATGTTTTTACTGAGAGAATTCCCATTCCTGGCAGAGACAGAGACCCCAGTAGCACTTACTGAAGGATGGAGGAAAAAAGGAAGACAACAGGATTGAAATGCTGCTATTCAGTGTTTGAAAGAGTTAATAGCAGCTGGAAAACACTGACGCTTTCTCAGACACACAAACATACACTACAGTATTTGACTGTTTGCTCCGGGAGGGTGTGTTGCATTAATTAATCTTTTTAATAGAAGTATTCCTAAAATGATTGTGATTTTCTAAAATTATTTTATTTGCATTTTGTTACTTATCTTTTAGGGAATACTATGCAGCACTTTCATATATAGAAGACTTTGACATTTTGGAAGAAATAAGCATATATTCTGTTAAATTGCACCTGAAGAGATACTTTACAAGGTTACATTTCACTATTCAGTGTGAGAAACCTGTTACAGTGAAAGGTGTCTCCCCACCATGACAGGGGGTTTGGAACTAGATAATCTTTAAAGTCCCTTCCAACTCAAACCATTCTAAGATTCTACAGTACCAGGGCTGCTCTTTCCTACTGCTGAACACACTTTTACATTAGACATTTTATCATTTTAAAGGAATTTCCTGATTTTTTTCTTTATGGATTTACCAAAGAAAAACAACTATTGCTTCCCAAGACAAAGCTTTGCAAAATTGCACGGCAGTAGATATTTTCAGCCAATCTGACATCTTACTACAATAATGTCATAACATAACCTTATCCCAGTGGGGATGGGAATGTGCTGAAGCCTCTCTCATCATCATCAGGACTCCCTGCTCTTGCCCTGATAATGAGCTTCAGTCGACCTAATCTCCTTCTCTCAAAGATGCTGTGAAATAGTAACCTTGTGCAAAGAAAGGAGAAAATTATGTCTTTATATTCCCATTTCTCACACACCCAGTGGCACTGGTGCAATGCCAGTGGGGCTGGGCTGTACGAATAGGTAATGGCAGCAGTCTCTTGCCGGGCAGCTGCTACCCAGTGGCTGAAGCAGAGGGCTTGAAGGTTGTAACTGGGTCTCAGGGCATATATTACCCATAAAATGATGGAGAAAAGCCCATGCAAGTGCCCAGAACTGGAAGCAGTGAAGCCATGTTGGTGAGTACCCCATCTCAGCACTTGGGCTTGGCTTTGCTGTTTTCCACACCTCTGCTACCACCTTCACATGGCATCACTGTACTGGGAGGATTTTCAAAGTAAAAGCTGTGTGCTGTATTGATGCGGCTGCTGTGCAACACAGCTATGTTTTGTATTACCTTGAGCAATTCACTTTGGTTATTTCTAAAATGAGGATATGGACCTTGCTTAAGGACCTTTGTGAGTTCTCCATAAGCATAGATAAGTGCTGAGGACTGCTTCCTGTGCTGAACAAGTACCACCACACAGCTGACATATGGCTGCAGGACTAAAGAGTCGAGCAAAGAGCAAGATCACAAGCCTCTCACACTGCAATGATTTCATTATAATCCAGTGCTCCGTTTCTCTTCTCCTTACTACAGACAAGTCTATGGTTATTATAGAACTCTATTAGTTCCCATTCCCCCCCACTTTGCTGCAAAATGTTTTTTCCTCCAGGGCTATAGCAGCAGCTGGCACACTATTTCCTTCTGAGGTGTAGCCAAATAATAGCCTTTTGGAGAGGGATCTGTTTCATCTCTTTTCTCCATATGTTCCTTTCAATTGAGGGGTTTAATACACTCATTTTCACAGTAGCTATCTAAGTGTTTTTCCTTTTCTGTGTCTATTACTGAAATGGATAAATGTGCACAAGGCAACGAGACACAAGAGCCACGTCAATATACCAGAGCTTTCTCTTGGAAGTGTTTTTCCAGGGGACCTGAGGAGAGTGGGGTTAGCTTGGCCAAAAGTTGATCCGCTTGTCTGGGGCACAAGGGGGTTAGTCATGCTTACATGAGACAAGAGAACAGTTTTCCTTCAACAACATACAAATGCTTTTTCCAAACGGATGCAGTATCCCTGGTCCAGATGATAGCACCTGCTGCAGTAAAAAACTACTTCATTTGAGGCTATGACTTTTTACCAAGATGGTCATAGAGCAAAGCAGAAGTAGGCAAACTTGACAAATGCTAGATAATGCTGGAAATATCAGAGCAGGAGCAAATAAGCAGCAGTGAAGCCTGCAAAAGTGTACAGCTGTGCCATCAAAGTTCTCCTGTTATGGCCTGGCCTAGGAGACCTATTAAAGCTGAAAGTGCTTCAGTATAACTGCATCCACACTAAGGGACTTAATTTGTTTAAAATATACATCACTGCATGTGAATTGCTGTGTACCTATACATAAAGCAGAATAACAAAGGAGCAAACCAGGGAAGAAAGAAACCTGAAAGAAGGGGTGGAGAAGCTGGCATGTGACAGCAAAATGTATTGCTGCACCCTCCCCTTGCTTGACACGAATGTTTTGTTTTCAGCAGCAGCCCAGTAACAGTGAACAGTTTGGAGAGCCACAGAGCAAATCAGCTCAGGAAAGCCATCTTCTACTGAACAACGTGATGAAAGTGCATTGCTAGGTGCTTTGCATGGGAATTTGGGAAGGCAAGATGCAGGTGGCAAGGGAGTGTCAGACCTCAGAAAAAGAAAAAGCTAATGACCAAGCAGCAGAACTGAGAAAGCCTGAGATTCAAGAGCTGCCACATAAGACATCCTCTGGTGTTTAATTGATTCTCTTTTCCTTCCATACTATCAGCAACATGGACTCTCTCCTTCACTTGGCCATCTATTTATACAAAACCTGTAGAAGCACCAGATCTTGGAGATAGATACCCACTGTAATGTCGAATTGGGCTGAAATCATTAACAGGGTTCAAAATTTAGACAGATGCATAGTGGCAACATTATTTTCTAAGAAATAAAGGCAGATCAATGCAATGAATTAGGAAAGGTCAGTGAAATGAAGAACAAGTAGCAAGGACACCTGAACTTGATGAGATAAAGGACATAAACTATGAAGGGATTTGAAGAAGAGATTGGCAAGAGAAAAGCAACAGATTTCAGAAGATGAAACTGCAGTGGTACTTAGCTTGAAGGGAATGTGAAAGCTGGGGAGGCCAAAGAGGAAAATGAAGGCATCAATATGAAGGTCCCAGACTGTCATTCTCCACAGTGATGTGATCAAAATTAGCAGAGTTAGGTTAGACTTCAGGGTAAAAGGAAGAAAGTGTTCACTCATCTGCCCAAACCTGCTGCACCTTGTTCTGGTGAGACATTAAGGTGCTCACTGCCAAATGCCAGGTGCCCTGTTTCCCCTCTACAGATCCAGGAATCACAGATATATCTTTTTGGGCAGCATGAACAGACCATTAAAATAGCCTAAGCAGGGGAAAAGCCCCAGTTCATACCCCAGAGAACTTACAGCCTCAAGAGGGTACATATTAACATGCTTGAAAATATCTGAGACACACCACAATGCATTTCTTACACCATTCAGAACTGACTTCACTGCTCAATTTGCACTCCCTGCAGCATTGCTTGCAAAGAGAAAACAAATGGCATACCAGACCACACAGAGAAGCAATATGGTTACCAGCAAAACATTTATTAGCTTAGGGAAAGAAACACAAAGGCCAACCTCTCCTTACTATCTTCTCCTCACATACATCATTTACCTTTTTTGGGTTCTTATTTTATAGCTATCCACACACAAAGTTGTAGTTTATTTAAAGCAGCATTTTATAGTGAAAATTCACTCCCATTATTTAAAGGTAACTATCCTAATTCTCAAAAGCAAGACACAAAATGCACCTCCAGAACAGGCTCTAACAATACCACAGATCTTTAATTTATCCTCATTGGCTGAGGTCACCTCATCACTCAGAACCGTATACAAGTGAAGACAAGGGTATGGGAAATATAGCCACCCACACCGAACAAGAATAAATTCAATTACCTCTGCAGTGCTATTACGTATTTCCCTCTCATAGCTCATACTTTTCATTTATATTCCCTTAGCTCCCACTGGCTGGGCTTTTCATATTTCTCACACAAAAGGTTCTCCAGACTCCTTTGCTTTTACCCAAGTCTACCCATTGCCTCTGTATCTTGTGCTCTCTCATTTTGCCCTGTCTCCTCACTCTCCCTCTCTCTTCCCCCTTCTCTTCAGCTGCAGAAGCTCTTTCTGTTTCTCTGGCACAGCATTACAGGTTGGAAGCTGAATAATAAACACACATAACACACTGAACCGCTACTCCATCAGTGTACATGCTGTCAGTACATAAGCTGACTACCCATCTATTTCCAGAGATCCCAAAAGAGCTAAGGAGGTTTATGCTATTAATATACTGTGGAAAGAAGGAAAATTCCCATCAGAGGCCTTAAACAACTCCACAGTGCTGCACCTGACTACCAACCCCTTCCAGCCACTGCGGCACCTCAAGGGTTTCTGCGATTTTCCAGCTTGCCCAGGTTTTATGTGCAAGCAAAAGGCTTCAATTCCTGCTTTCTTTGCATGAATTGAGCAGCCGGGAAAGAGCCTTCGCAAACAGCAAGCATAATGCCAAGGAGAGAGAAGAATAACCAAGGAGACAACTCACTGCACTGGCTCCTCCGTTTCTCTGGCAGGGCTCCCTGGCTTCGCCCAGAATATGACTGACTTTGTTGCTTTCAACATTTTCTTCCATTTCGAAATATTTTACTCATTAGCAATCCTCCTTATGCTCAGAACAGGAGATAGCAATCAAGTTCTCCTCTTTCTAACTGCTAAACGCCTTGATGCTGGTGCTTGAGAAGCTGCCCTTTCCTCCCTATTTTTCAGGATTTTTGATGCTCTTGCTTTACCCTCCCTTTCTAGCAAATCTCATCTGCCCTCAGACCTTTGGGTACTGTTTTCTAGGCTGATGATTCATACATACAGCTCCCTGACACGAGGATAACTCTCCATCCTCAGTGCTGCCTCTATATCACACATCTTCCCACCAGTTTTCACTTACCTGCTTCATTCAGCCCTTCCCACTCCACCTTCCTCCAAATTAATTTTTAACTTATTCTTCTCCTACACAAAGTCTGCCCATACCCCAAACCCTGATGCTTCTTCAGTCTCAATATTATCCAAAAGACAGGATTCATCTTGCATCTCTTGTTTGGCCTTCATTTATTCTACCTTGCTTCTAATTGAAGTATCTTTGAGGCTTTTTCACATATACTATAATATTTTAATCCCTTTAGAAGCAACTGCCAGAGCTGTTTCATCTCCATTTCAGCCTGTCAAAATTCCTTCACCAAAGCTCACTGCTCTCTCCCCATCTGTAGTTCAACCAAACATAAATATCCAATTACTAAATATAAAGCTTTCTAGTTCAAGTTTCTCCTTCTTCTCCTGCCTCC